>NW_027271001.1:3180000-3710000 GCF_040938485.1 Diadema antillarum | reverse complement strand
ATGGACACGGCTGACGAAGAGATGACCTCTTGACATTTGAAGTCATGCAATCGGAGGGAATTACCTATAAATCTACTCTTGGCTTCTGCGCTGGACAGGTTAAAGACATTGTCCTGATGGCCAGCATCTGGCAGATACTTGGTCTCTACTTCTAGCGAGAACTTCTCAATAAAGGGGCAGGTGTAGCGGGTCTTGGTGTAGGGGTAAGCGTTCCAAGACTCCTCCTCCACGCGGAGAGCAGTTTTGGGTAATATTGCACGAAACCATCCTGGAAAGGGAAAAAGTGATAAAACCAATCAATGATGAGGGCAGTGGGACACTTGAAACGCTGCAATCAAACTCCCTAAGTCATGGGGAATTTTGCTGCAGACATTAGTCATCTTGTAAGACTTCATCAAATTGGCAACTCTGAATTTCACCGCATATCTTGTATTTAAGACAGATTAGAGGAACTAGACAATGTCATCATATCTGCTTAAAGAAAAAAATCAGAAAAACATTTTCTAATGGTTGCCAACTTCAGAGAGAAACAGTAACATTTATCTTTTAGAATATCTTATCAATTTGAATTCAGTGATAAATTTAGCAAATAAAAAGCTTTTGAAAAATCTGCAAATAAACAAACATATGAACAACAAAGAGTTTGCAATGTCAGAAGCAAAATTTTGACTCTATCTCATGACAAACAATGAATTGTAAAATTTGTAATGAAAAAAAGGCACAGAATTATAGAAATGCATTTGCCTGTTTGTTTGTTTGTTTGTTTGTTTGTTTGTTTGTTTGTTTGTTTGCACAACAAAATTTTTGAAATATTTGTGTATATGAGCCATGGGATTATCCAACAAAGAGATGTGACAAAAACCCTTCTTATGATGAAAGCGACCTGTCTTACAATATTATGTGTTAAAGAGGACAACATTCTGTTATCTACCAGCCACACCCTACTCCACTGCACCCATTGCACATACACTTAATGTACACCCACTCCTCTTCTCCACCCAGATCCCAGCCTTACCTGGCAGATGGCTACCTATATGGTAGACTTTGTGGGTGTACTGCCCACTCCCACCTGGGCCGTCCTCATACGGCTGGTTGATGAGAATCTCCACTCCACTCCCAGCTCCTTTGCTCTCTTGCCGAGACTTTTTCTGCCAGAAAAAAAAAGAAGAAGAATTAAACAATAAAAAGAAAAGGTGGTGGGAATAAATCATCTGCAAATCTCTTATTTCCAGTATTTTCATTTAAACTGCATTACAGAATCAGTGCCAGATTTAAATGATTTGCTGATTGACTTTCCCTGCAGCAACGTGAACGTTTATGGTTTAGTGGATGAGACCACAGGCTCTACATCATGAGGTCTGTGGTTCAAGCACCCTAGCAGTTGTGGTCATGCTCCCAGGCTAGGAACTTTATCCTCATGACATAGTCGTTGTGAGGGGACTGGTGGTCCCATGGTATAGGATGTGTAGTTTGCTCAAAGCATTTGAGTGCTTCCTTATCCCATTGAGGACATGCCGATTTCACTACAACACGCATTTCCCATCTTAGACACTTGCCGAGCATACTTGTGACTCATTCTCAGCGGGTTAATAGCCATGTAAAACAAGTCCAAACATGACAAAGAGCAAATAAAAGATGAATCTACATGAAATAATCCACTAATCTTTCATCAGATCTCTTGGCCCAAGAATAGCATCAATTCTTGCCTGGCTTTGAGCATCCTCCAACCACAACAAACCCTTCTTTTCTTGCTATACACTCACAACTTGGTGCACTTCTTGAGACAAGGTTATAACAGATGGCGATGTGCAGTGCATTTTGGGATCAAAGTCTGGATAGAACAACAACAACAACAACAACAAACAAACAAACAAAACCAACAAAGAACAAGCATCATTATCTGTTTTCTATACACCAGACATACAACTGTACTTTCACCCGCTGAGGACGGGATGACTTTGCTACAACACGCCTTTCCCATAGAACCCTGCCCGAGTATACTCCGGACTCGTCCTCAACGGGTTAAATATCATTGAAGTAGACAATGGCCTTAAGGCAAGATAACTGTAATTTTCTTCACCACACTCCTCAGATGTGTGATGATAATAAACTAAATTGCAAAATTGATATTTAAAAAAAAACAATATTCTGCTTTTCTTGAAATAATTTTTTTTTACCAACTATGAACTGGGATTCTCATCTATTTTGATTAAAAAAGATATAAAATTCTTATCTCAATGATGATGATAATAATGAGATGAATGTACATAGATGATGTATACAGAAGTATACAGATCCAACATCAATCTGTATGCATTGTTTTTTATATGACGTTTCCCATACAAGTAATTTTTACAATACAACATGCATTAATTAAACAACTGCTACAACAGTTTATAAAACAAACAGAAGATCCCACAGTTTATGTTTTGAATAAGCTCTAGAAGACATGTTCAATATCCTTACTGCAGTGCTATAACAAGTAACAGGACAAACAAACACAAACAAACACTCTACATATTCTCTTTACACTCTTTAAAACGCACACAGGGGAAAGAAAAAAAAGTGTGCATACAGGCAAGCAAACCTGATCCATGGGAAATGCACAGAATCTCAGAAGAGGGGAAAATCTCTGCATAATGCACACCATTAGAAGGTATTTCATCTATTTATAGAAGGGAAATTATAATTTTGTGATCAAGGGTACATCGAGATGCATCAGTAATGCCGTACGGATACACCAAGTACTTTGTGAAACAGACTCACGGGTTGAACTAAATCACCATCTACTGCCCAGATGGGGGGAAAAAAGTCAGGCATACCACTGTGAGCTATAAACATGAACATCCACACAAAAAAGAAAAACTAACAAGGACTTGAAACATGTTTCGTCTTGTGTGTGTGTGTGTGTGTGTGTGTGTGTGTGTGTGTGTGTGTGCATGTGTGTGTGTGTGTGTGTGTGTGTGTGTGTGTGTGTTTACCTGTACAGCTACCTTACAGCGTTAAGGGAATGGTATAGCACTGGTGGAGATGATGATTGAGCTTTTAACTCTTTGCGAGATACTAGGAAACTATTTATGAAATGATACAGAGCATACCACTCTAAAAAGGAGGAATTCAAAGTTTATTTGATGAAAATCACTTTTTAAATAACCAAGATATCCAAAAACAAAGCAAAACATAGCAATCTTAATAAAATGTGGGTCCCACCTTTTAGTCCCATCTTTTATTAGTATCGTTTTGTTTGGATACCTCAGCTATTTCGAAACCAAATTTCATCAAATAATATGGAATTCATCTTGGAATTACATGCTCTCTCATATTTCATACGGGGTTTCTCAGTATCTCACTACAAAACTTAGAAACCTGATGCGGAGTCTCAACCAAAACTACACCATCCCTTTAATCATCTGCTCACAGATATGTTCTTTTGAAATTATCACATCAGACATCAGATGCAAGACCTGCTAACAATTTTCTAATTATGTGCTTTAAAAAATAAAAGAGATGATAGAAGATAAAAGAAGGAGTAATTTCAGATTGGCCTACATTCCATAGCAAACAACAATAAAATCATTTCAGACTACTTTCACAAGGTTTCTATCATACTGCATGTCAATGTTTGTTTCTTCATAGATGAAGTCAATACTTCCAGATATTCACATGATGGGCATGATGGGCAACTCAAACAGACTACTAGTGTGTATTGAATCTTTACCTTAAAATATTTTCTGCCCCAATTCCCACTGATAAATAACACTTTCATCTGGGAATCTCGTGAGTTTGTTTCTTTTAGATATAAATGGGGACTTTTTTGCCTACATTAATTGCATGCACGCGTGTGTGTGTGTGTGTGTGTGTGTGTGTGTGTGTGTGTGTGTAAAGAGAGGGCAAGTCATGGTTTTAATCTGGGACATTCTAAGGTAGCAGAGATGCCAACTTCTTGACATATGGAATATCCCCCAAAATCAGATTTTTGAGAAGAAAATCATATTTTCATGAAATCTTGACACCATCACTAGCCCGTTGGCTCTGGGCAAGTGAAATGTCAGAAAAAATGTTTCATCGGTAAGAACAGGCATCTAAAAATGTCGCTACTTCATCAACATTGATGAGAAAATTGTAAAGCATAACTGTGCATTTCCCGCCCATTTAGGCTCGTCTTTCAATGCTTTTGTAGGGGTTGCACGTATTTAGTGGTATCATTATCTTTCTATATGATAATATTTTCTGTAGTTTTCTGAGGTTGATATTGGCTTCATTTTGAACTTTACTCAAGTTTAATACTTGAAAGATGTAAAGTCGTACTTTCAGGAGGCACTATCGTATTATCATATTTCACACTGTTTATCGGACTAAATACTATAAAATCGTATTGGCTGGCATATCTGAGGTAGCCATGAACGACTTAATTGCAACCAAGTATCCACAAATGCTGTCAAATACAAATTACAATATTCATTACCAGAACCAAAAAAGTTCCCAAATCTTTTATTCTGCTGCCACAGAACTTGTGTGGCTTAGCTGACTTGGCTGACTTGCACCCTGACCCTTGCCTGACATAGCAACAAGGAATAACTGCATCTTGTCCACTGGACTGCTTACTACTGGACAACTAGAAGAGAAATGCCAGCAGATTTGGAAATGCTGTGTCTGAGACTGAGTTTTCATAGAACTCAAATTTTGTGAAGACAGTCCAACCTCAATCATCTGGCCATGTTCATGTAACGAAGATGGAAAAATAAGAATGATTTCAAACTCAATATAACCTCCTACAAAACTCATTTACCTAAAATCGTTCAAAAAGAAATATGTTATGAATTTTGCACTATTAATGTTTCAATTTCTGTTAAAAAAAGGACTATAATTGTAAGTAATTCCAAGTAGATTGGCATAGATTACATCACTCTTGTGGTGTGCACTACTGATCTAGCTACCACTGGGTCTGCAGCTACATACAGTACAATGTGCATAACATTGTTTCTTCCAGAAATATCCGGCCAAATCGCTTTAGATCCATATGAGTGCTAGTCCCAACATGGCCGGATAAAAGTGGTCAGACTGTACCTTTAAAGAGCAAAGGCTATATCACATAACAGAAAGCATGGTGGTTCATCTGATAACATCTTGTAGGCCCACATTGCAGCAACCGTTGAGCAGCAACATGTTGAGTGTAATTCTCCAGATGTATTAAAATGTACTTTGATGGAACAGGCTTTCAAGTAGTTTCTAACTCTACACAATAGATCTCAAGAAAAAACACAGAAAGGAAAAATGCACTACCCTAATTGGAATGTATACATTACATCAGTCAACTGGCCTACAATATTGTACAATCAGGAAGTTGTCGACCAATCTGTTTTGTTGTCACCGATTGACAAGTTGACTGATTGTCCTACATTGACATTAATAAGCACTGAATTTTACAATCAGTGTTTAGTAGTAGCCATGGTAAAAGAAATCAAAAGCATACATACTCGGGCAGTATTTGAACCTACGACCTCCTCATCACTGAACAGGCGTCTTATCACAAGGCCACCAAGCTTCTGCCTGACAGCCAGTGCTGGTTCTAATCCCCATAGCATGCAGCGGGTACCACGTAATTATTCAAATTGATGAAATTCATAAATCTGAACATTCTGTTTTGTTTCAATGGTCTTTCCTTCTTTTGTAAAGATTTCT
Organism: Diadema antillarum; assembly: GCF_040938485.1. Lineage (NCBI taxonomy): Eukaryota > Metazoa > Echinodermata > Echinoidea > Diadematoida > Diadematidae > Diadema > Diadema antillarum. The sequence continues at coordinate 3,704,318 of NW_027271001.1, read as the reverse complement.
CTCCTTCTCATCCCCTTCCTCTCTATCTCTCCCGCTCTTCCTCCCCCGCCCCCTTTCTTCCCACATCACTCCCTCAACCAGTAATCATCGTACATCAGATACCAAGGGATATCAAAATGTAACATTATCAAGACAGGACCTGTCGATAACGATCGCCGAATGCAGACATTAATAAACGCATCAACTGTCATTTCCTGGCCGACCAAATTCAATACCTCCGGTTCTGCTCCCATGAATCGCAAACAATGATCAAAATGACGGGGGAGAAAAGGTACAGGTGCTCCCTCAATGTGGACATAATTCAATACCTCACTACGACACTTGTCACAGAATACAGGACCGACACAACTCAACTACCGGTGCTTGACTGCAGAATGTCAAATTTGATTGAGCTGCTTCCAAGGACAATTCCCTACCAGTCAAAAAAAAAGTAGTCTGAAAAGAAAGAGCAAAAACTTTCTAGCACAACTGTGGAAGTTTTATCAAGATCAGATAAAAATTAGGAAAGTTATGAAATTATGAAGTTTTGCTAATTTTCACAGAACAATTCTTGCACAGTCAATACAAATACGCAAATGAATGGATGATACCACTGCCTAACAATGTTTGTACATAAAAGTTGAAATTTTTAGGCTTTTGGGGGAGCTCAAACATACATCGTGTAAGTATGCCTTAGCCTAAAGCCCTATTATACTGCTGCAATACGCCAAATATTTCGTGAGGTTTTTATTTTCATGGATTATGTGAGTCGGGAGCAAGTGGCAAATTTAAAAACATGCGAAAATATCAACTCTGATCGCAACATGAATGTGACATGCATGCACACATTTCTACATTCAGTGCCAAACTACACAATCGAGAATTTAACCACTTGTGAAATCGTCGGTAAGTCCCGATTCGCGGAAAATTAGACTCGCTAAATATATGGCATAGACAGTAACTGAATGATGACCATTTTGAAGTTATTCAGCTATGAATAATACTATGATTTTCAATCTTATGGCAGGATTGAATTTTATCAGCTTTTTGTAAAAAATCAATGGAAAATTGTGAGGCCATGCCATCATCAGCTCACAAATTTTGCACATTCATATAAATTTGCAAAACTGTTAGAAGAACTGTAGAGAAACAAGGCAATCACCAAATTGTGTCTCGCCCATTCGCGTACAAGGAATTAATATCTTTTATAACTCCCAGAAGTTAATTGACCTGCTTATGACCTTTGACCTTGTGGTGACCTTCAATACCCTAAGGGACATTTACCATCCAAGTTTGGTCACAAACGGACAAAGGGATCAAAAGTAATGAGCCATAATCGAAACGCGCCATAAAAACTTAACATTGGGCCCTAAAAATTTGTTGACCCCTTTGTGACCTTTGACCTTGTGATGACCTTTAATTCCCCAAGGGACATCTACCGTCCACGTTTGGTCACAAACGGACATAGGGATCAAAAGTTATGAGCCACAATCAAAACGCGCCCTAAAACATAACATTGGGCCCTAAAAGTTTGTTGACCCCTGTCTGTGACCTTTGACCTTGTGACGACCTTCACCTCCCCAAGGGACATGTTCATCCAAGTTTGGTCACAAACGGACAAAGGGATCAAAAGTTATGAGCCATAAATGAAATGCACCCTAAAAACTTAACATTGGGCCCTAAAAGTTCGTTGACCCCTGTCTGTAACCTTTGACCTTGTGGTTACCTTCAACTTTCCAAGAGACATCTACCATCACCCAAGTTTGATTGCCATTGTAGCAACATGTGCTGAGTTATGTGTGATAAGAGTCTTGCAAGTAAACTTTAACATATGACCTCAAATGACCTTTGACCTTATCATGTGACCTCTTACGGCACCATAACATGAAGGTACCCCCAGTGCATCCATCACCCAAGTTTGATTGCTATTGTAGCAACATGTGTCGAGTTACGAGTGATAAGAGAGTCTTGCGTGTAAACTTTAATGTATGACCTCAAATGACCTTTGACCTTATCATGTGACCTCCAACGGCAACATAACATGAAGGTGCCCCCAGTGCATCTATGACCCAAGTTAGGTTGTAATCCAAGCAACTTATGTGAAGTTATTTGTCAAAAGAGAGTCTTGCAGGTAAACTTTAACATAGAAAAGAGGGTCTTGCACATACCCTTTAATATGTGACCCGCTACAACAAAATGGTCCTAAAGTCGCGCACGGTCGAAGCCGTGAAAATCGAGTTTGAAGTTAGAGCATCAAAATTGGTCAAAACTTACGATTTTCTGAATTTGACATATTATTAGAGTCTGACATGTCTTCTATCATCTGTCGAAATTTTGAAGCAAAATGATGAAAGGAAAGACCAAAAAATAGCGTTTTTCTGGGCCATGTTTTTTGGCGTTTCAACGAAGCAGAAACTGGTTCGCACATTTGGATTGAGCGCCACACATAGGCTCCGCCCCTAACAACGACCAGAGTAATCTCATTGGTCAGTTTGCTGCTTGCCGCTAACCGAAGCGTGAAGCTCGCACACTGCCCAGTCGACTGGTGCGTGCGGGTGGGTTGCGCTATGCCCAGCCGCTTCTCCTGACATCCTGGTCACTGATTGGTCGGTGAGGAGACCGCCGACGCTGTGTTTGAATGAGCATTTCGGGGGTTGCTAGGGCTTAACTTCTATTGTCCAGAGGTGAATACTGACTTGCGTGTCTCTTGATTGTGATTGCGTCGCAAGGAGAACTTTTAGGGCGCTTTTCTCGAAACAGTGATTTCCAAGACGTCTTGACATGCTCTCATTTAAACATCGATATCTCCGCAGCCGATTATTTGTATAAGACGTGTTATATATCAATTTAAAGCAGAAATATTAGAGAATTGTGTCATGCAATTTTCAAATAATCGACCTCGCCCGACTTTAGGATCATTTTGTTGTAGCGGGTCACATATATGACCTCAAATGACCTTTGACCTCATCACATGACCTCTGACAACACCATAACATGAAGATACCCCTAGTGCTTCTATCACCCAAGTGTGGCTGCCATTGCTGTAACAGTTGCCAAGTTATGCATCATAAGAGAGTCTTGCAGGTAAACTTTAACATTTGTGACGGACGACGGACGACGGACGGACGACGGACGGACGACGGACGGACGACAGACGACGGACGGACGACGGACGGACGACGGACGGACGCCATTTGGATCCCTTAGTCTCGCCTTCACCTCCGGTGGGCGAGACAAAAAGTAATATCTTTTTCTTCACTTCCTTATATTCAATCTGATTTTGATAAAATCTGAAATAGTTACAATGTCTGCTTGTAAATAGTTTGTCATTAAAAAAAAAAAAAAAATCAAGTTATTTCTGGCCCAGAATTGTCCTTTAAAGGGGATCGTATCCACTGGTCACTAGAAATAACATGGTAAGGGCTGTCTTGGTGACTACGGCCATCTGTCTATTAAGACCTCTGAATCTTTTTTCAAAATGGTTGGGAAAGAATGGATTTTTTTTTCTCTAAACATACCTCTGTTCACAGGGAAATTCTATCCAGATATCATGCTGTTTTGTATGAAAACATAAAAAATGAGAGAAGTATATTCCCAGTGATAACTTGGGGGAAAATGACACATAATAAAAAAAAAAGTTATGAATTTGAGAATAAGACAAATTTGTAACTCTGAATGCTCCAAGCAGTGAGCAGCTCTCCATAGATCTATTTGTTTTGCACACAAAATTTCCAGAAATTTCATTTTCATCAAACATGCTTTGGGATGCCATGCATATAAAACGTTAGCTGTATTGAGGTACTTTTGTAATTTGATCTTTTTTTACCCTGCAACATTGACACTTGGGATCACCCTTTAAAAAAATAGAGCCATACACAGTGTAATACACATTCTTTTTTTATGCATACTCGCAAACATACTGCATTTAAAATGCAACATTTCACACATACATGGTATGCATAAAAACATGAGTAAAAACATACAACACACACCTTGTACATGCATGCTTACATACATACATACTTGTACAACACATTTCACCTGGAACAAGATACACAGTAATTTCTGCAAGAGGACATTCCCTAGCAAAATATTAAAAAATAAAAAAATAAAAATGAGAAAATGGATTTTCAATACATCAATATTCCAGCTAATGCCCTTCCACCATGCACTCGAAGGGCAAATTGTTAAAGCAGCAAGTTAGTATACATGGGACTAACCTGTATCATGTAGAGCTGGGCAATCCTGTACTCTTCCACACTCAGTGGTAGTGGTATACGGTACTCCTTGATCAGCATGGTGATCAGATCTCGCCTCTTCCCTACCACATCAGATCATTGGGGTCTCTGGTGGGAGAAGACGTAGAGACTGGTTAAGAAATAGCTGTCTGCTTTGAAGGAGTGAAGACACTGAATATGGGCATATCAACATACACGTACACTGCCACGGAAAAACAGCAGTTATTGCATATTTCAGTTTTTCGCTGGAAGTTGCTAAGTGCAACTTTTAATATGTGTCAGAGCAAATGGCAAGAATCATAAAACCCTTCTAAGGAGTTTTGAAACTCCATTGTCCTATTCTGTTGTTTACTTGTTTGGTGGGGGGGGGGGTTGGTTTAAATGCTCACTCCACAGTTTTAAAAATTTATTTCATGTTTGGTCAAGTGACATTCCCCCTTGGTGCAGGGAATCTTCTGACCACCTGCCTACAGTGTAAATGGTACATCAAACAAACTCTGGTTTTCATTGCAACTGATTGACAAATTGCCCTACATCGACGTAAATAAGCACTGAATTGATCAGTGTTTTAGTAGTAGCCATGATAAAAAATCATGGGCGTAGAGGTCGTAGGTTCGAATCCTGCTCGAGTATGTACGCCCATGATTTTTTATCATGGCTACTACTAAAACACTGATCAATTCAGTGCACTTACGTCGATGTAGGGCAATTTGTCAATCAGTTGCAATGATAACATCTCGACGGAAGAAATTCATGAATTTGAATAAACTCTGGTTTGTCCTATTCCATTTTTTGCAATGCATCTCATGCCCCTACTCTCACTAACAAGAGCCAGTCCATACTGAAAGGACTTTGACACAACAATCTGTAACTCCAAGAAATGCCAATGATCAGAAAATAAGTTAGCAATTCATTCTGAGTTTGTGTAAAGAACTACACAAACACAATTACCATTCGTTTAGGCAGTTTTCTCCCTGCAGACAAACCCATACAATTTTTTTTTTTTTAAGTACTTATGTGAAAATGATTTGGTTACAAGAAAAACATGTGAAAATGACACTGGCACGTATCCTATGACTTCACTTAAAAAAAAAGACAACAGCAATCAAATTTCAAAGTATATCTCAGGGATAGTATGTGATGCTGTGAGTTGCAACTGATGATGTTATGCTCTCAATCCATATAATATCTCCCTTTCTCCCACCCCCTCTCCCTCCCTCCCCCCCCCCCCTCCCTCCTCTCCCCCTTCCTGTTTTCTCTCTACATTTCTCCCTGCTTGTCTTCCTTCCTTTTTTTATGCAGAATTTTTCCATTGTTCAAGTAAAGTACAGAGTGGGTAAAACAAAAGAACCATGTCTCTTCATCATTGTTTCACAGTGCTAAAAAAAAATAATAATAATAAAAAAAAATCCATTCCTGTGCTTGGGTAGGTGCACTTTACTAAGCTGCAGCACAGATATCAGTTGTACTGTAAAACCAGAAACATTTGTGGCATGGCATTTTCGCACATTGGAGCCGACAGCATTTTTCGTGGCATGAACTTTTTTGCGAATCACCACTGCCTTTCAATACATACAACGTACATGTACTGTAGACAAGGACTTTTGTATGCATTTTAATTTCGCGAATTTTGGCTCTCGCAAAATTTGTGAAATTAAAATGCAAACGAAAATGTCTAGTTTTCACAGAAATCACTAGATGCAAGGCCATAATTTGACAGTGGAAGTCACTTGTTGTTTACTAACAGGCTTGGGAAATCATCACTAATACACTATAGACACTGCTGCACTTAAACTATATTAAGTTGCAGAGTAAGCCCTGAGATTCATGTAATTATTTCTAAAGGACCAGTCAGATATGCTTCGCTTTTATATACATTGTTACAGTGCTACACAATCTGAGCTGCGTTTCTTCAACATATGTACAGTATGTTTACAGTTATCTTTTTTAATACATTTTTTTTTCTCACTGAAATACAATACGTAGCATATCCTGTTTGTGCTATTTTCAGCACTGAAAACTGATGACTTGATAAACTGCGAAGAGGTAATTACCGGTATGATGATGTCCTATTACAGGGAGGTGATATTACTTCAGCTTAGTTTGTGCAAAAATGTTACCAAAATTATATCATATCCTTCACGTACATGTACATCAGAGCACATACAGTATATGTGGATGTACAGTAAACAGCTGAGGACTAGTCCCGAGGTACACTCGGGCAAGTGTCTCTGGGAAATGCATGTTGTAGTAAATCAGTCTGATCTCAATGGGTTAATGTGCAGAACTTTCCTCATGGACATTAATCAGCACTATAAATGTGGCATTGAGGGTGGGGTGCCCTCACAAAGCATAAAAATGACGAATTCTTTCCCTCCGAGTTCTGTCCATTGTGTTCACACATTAAAGGGACTGTACAGTACTGGTTGAGGTAGGGATTCATGTTTTGAACATTCCTAAGTGAGATAATGAAAAGCCTCTTATGAGATATAAAAGAGCATGTAATTTTAAGAAGGGTTCAACGTTTATTTGATGATAATTGGTTTTCAAATGGCTGAGATATCCCAAAAAGTGCTAATAATAAAAGGCGACATACCCAAACTTTATTAGTACAGCATCTCTTTGTTTCACCTTGTTTTTGGATATCTCAGCCATTTCAAAACCTATTTTCATCGAAAAAACTTTTGATACCCCTTAGAACTGCATGCTCTTTGACATCTCATATAGTGGTTTCTGAATATCTCACAAAACGTTAAAAGCTAAATCTTCACCTCGACCAGAACTGTACACACCCTTTAATATGCAGTTCCAAGAGCATCCAAGTACTAAACTTGGAAGAAACAGACCCATATGACATGCGTTACAACAATCCACATTTCTCTGTCATCACTAAACCAAACTGAATGGGGTTTTCAGCAAAATATAGGTAAAATGTTATATTTTTAGACCCTGAAATAGGATTCAGACAATTTAATCATATTGAAAATTATCAAAGTGGAAATCTGATTGTTTTTGTTTTTTTTTTTTTTTTTTGGGGGGGGGGGGAATACTGTAGAGGAAGTTGAGTTACTGTAGTTACTCCAGCTGCTTTGACGGATGCTTTTATGACGTCAGTGTCATCTTGGGTCACAGAGTTAAAGCTGCTGGTACAATGACTGTCACTGGTAGTGTGATGGGTAGCAGGCATTAAAATTTCCCCAAGGATTAAATCCTCCATACTAGGTGATCAAATCAAAAGTTTAACTGCCAACCCCCAACAACAAAAAGAAAAGAACTACAACCCTTCACTTGGTAAAAATGTTGCAATAGATCCACTGAATGGACATGGGTGAGGTAATACTAGAAGGGCCAATTCATTTTAAAGTTACCACAACACTAATGTTATTAACAGTACATTTCTTTTTATTGCACTTTCCCTTGAACATTACCTTATAGTTGTCATAAACATTGATGACAACACGGAAATAAACACGGAAACTCACACGTCAGAAAATATTGTTGCACTAGAATATGTTTACAAATTCAATGTGGGATTTAAATGCACAATAAACTCATGCACTTTCATGCATATTGAAAATTTATAGTTAAATTTAGAACATTACATTTGATGAATGAGTGTGTTCCAAACATTAGTGTCAGCTACAACTGCTCTACATCGTATTTCTGTCATAATCGGGCACCTTTGACTTGGTTACCATGCTATGGTTACATGGTTAACACTGACTCTGAGGTGAATTGAGCATGCTGCATCAAAAGTAGTATGACAACACAACAATAACACACCAAGCATGTATAGGCAGTTCAGAGCCAGAAGGCCGTTAGTGCTGTACAAAGTCACGGAGTTGACAGCCTTCTGCTTCTCAACTTTTGGTTTGATAGCTGCCTCTGCGCACAAGAGCAAACAGTTGTGAAATCTTGCATTGTAATGCAAAACAAGGAAAAGTAGAAATTACGCGGTGCGTAACATATGTCCCCGCCGGAAGTAGCATTTTGTAACAAAATGTGCAATATAGGTAAAAAATCAAGGTCAAAGGTCAAAGAAGTCAAAGGTCAAAATTCTGTGTAGAAGTTTTGAAGCCCTCACCTAGTGCCATCACATAAAGCAAATGGAATCGAAATTGGGTTAGAAATGGCGAAGGAGTAGCATTTTGTAGCCAATGTACAATATAGGTCAAAAATCAAGGTCAAAGGTCAAAGAAGACAAAGGTCAAAATTCTGTGTAGAAGTTTTGAAGCCCTCACCTAGTGCTATCACATAAAGCAAACGGAATCGAAATCGGGTTAGAAATGGCGAAGGAGTAGCATTCTGTAGCAAAATGCACAATATAGGTCAAAAATCAAGGTCAAAGGTCAAAGAAGTCAAAGGTCAAAATTCTGTGTAGAAGTTTTGAAGCCCTCAACTAGTGCCATCATATAAAGCAAACGGAATCGAAATCGGGTTAAAAATGGCGAAGGAGTAGCATTTCGTAGCAAAATGTACAATATAGGTCAAAAATCAAGGTCAAAGGTCAAAGAAGTCAAAGGTCAAAATTCTGTGTAGAAGTTTTGAAGCCCTCACCTAGTGCCATCACATAAAGCAAACGGAATCGAAATCGGGTTAGAAATGGCGAAGGAGTAGCATTTTGTAGCAAAATGTACAATATAGGTCAAAAAATCAAGGTCAAAGGTCAAAGAAGTCAAAGGTCAAAATTCTGTGTAGAAGTTTTGAAGCCCTCACCTAGTGCCATCACATAAAGCAAACGGAATCGAAATCGGGTTAGAAATGGCGAAGGAGTAGCATTTTGTAGCAAAATGTACAATATAGGTCAAAGGTCAAGGTCAAAGGTCACGACTGAAATTCTGTGTAGAAGTTTCAAAGCTCCCATGTAGTGCTATCATATAAAGCAAACAGAATCAAAATTGGCTCATAAATGACAGAGAAGTAGCAAATTGAAGATTTTGATCACACACGGACGCACACACGGACACACGGACACACGGACGGACGGACAGACGGACGGACGGACACACGGACACACACACGTACGGAGCCCGTTTCATAGTCCCCTGCTCGAACTCGTTCGGCGGGGACAAATATATTAAATTGTTACCTTTTACACACGATGAACAGAAAAAATTATCAGAACAAAATCCCCCCTAAAAAAAAAAAAAAAAAAAAAAATTAATAAATGAATAAATAAATAAATGAATAAATAACAGTTGCCAGAACATGACCCTGGACATCTGAATGTGCAGACCTACTGATGTCATGAGTTACATTGTGGGATTGAAAAAAAGAAAAATGAGTTTCTCTTCACACAAACCGCTCTGGGCGAATTTTTGCAATGTTTTCGACTGCCACCCCCTCACCCCCCCCCCCCCCCCCTCCCCCCACAAGAAAAAAAAAATCAAGTGGGATAAATATTTACATCATGATGATTAACACATTTTTGTGTCCACTCACACATATCAACATTTTTCACATAGCAGTGCAAAACTCAAGTTTTAAAAAGCTTTAATTTGGGTGTGTGCGAGCAGTATAGCCATGGTAAGATTTGAGCATTCCCAAATCTTTGTGTGTGTGTGTTTTTTTTTTTTTATTGCCCTCGTATCATCTTTGGAAAGTGAATACTGTGGTACACAGTATCTATCAAAATCTTTGCCCTGACTTGTTGACCCAGCATTTTTAAGACATTATTCAGGCATGCACGCAATATGCCCACTTTACTAACACACCAAGTGGGATGGCTGAACTATCCAGTGTCATGGTAAGATGTGGATATTCCTGAATCACATTTTGCCAGGTTTTCTTCTTTTTTTTACCCTCCAAGCATGATGTTGGAAAATTGATACTGTGAAATACATCAAAATCTTTGCTCCAGCTTGCCAACCCAGGATCATTAAGACATAATCTAGGCATGCATGCAACATGCCTACTTTACTACCACATTGAGCTATATGGCTAAACTTATCCTCCCCTCCTCCCCTCCCTCACCCCCCCCCCCCATGCCCCACCCTCTTCATCCCAATACCATCTCTTCCACATGCCGTCCAATACTCTAGTCCCCCCCCCCCCCACCCCTCCTGCCCCTGCTCCCCAAAGTATATTAGTGCCAGAATGGCCTGCTCATTACAGCTGAATGCTATGCCAAACAAGTTGGATGGCCAGCAATAACGGGCAGACCGGGGTAATGGCTCTACCATCTCCCATTGTTATGATACTCAATGGTTATCCCAAAGGGGGGGCTGCCACGGCGATGATGCTATGGGTACGCCTGTTTCTCCATCTGCAGCATATCCACTTGCACAGCCATCTTATCTCATAAAAATTGCTCATATTCCGCCTTTAGCTTATTACAGTTGCTGTTACAGGTTGGCTTGGCTGTCTTCATTTTTCCTACGCTACTGTACATGCTCAGACCATAGACTGAAAACAATGATAATTTCTAATTCATATGAAATGAATAATAAAAGTTTGTACATTTACATAATTTGCATCTCCCTCCCTATGGTGCAGTCAGTAAAACATTCTTTTTTTGGGGGGGGGGGCATACATATGCATGTACATATTTCTTTTGTAATCATTGTATTCTGCACCTATTCATGAATCTATTTTTGGCAATGTTCACAACTACATTGTAAAATCCATTTTTTGTGAACAATGAATGTGGGTTGGAAGAACAAACACATACAATGTAGATCTGCATAACTCATATTAAATAGCAAGTGAAAGACAATTTCTTCAAGTTGTACTGCAGATGTGATCATGATCTTTTCCCACTTCGACCCAATGTATGCTCTTTTGTACAGTTTAAAACTCTTGTTTGTAACAAATGCCCCATTTATGATTGAAAGATCTCATTCAGAAGATCAAAAATTGAGCAAAACAAATTCATCACTCTTTTCTCTACCATCCTCTCTCATCTCTCTATCTCTCTCTTTCTTGTATGTTTCTATGTTAATAAACACATACACAATGCACACAGAAATACACAAACACAAACCCAAGCACACAAACACAAACACAAGCACACATACACAAACACAAGCACACAAACACAAGCACACAAACACAAACACAAGCACACACAAACACAAACACAAACACAAACACCCATACACATACACACAAACTTCATAGTCTTGCACACATGAACTTGTACATCTCGGCATGAATAAAAAAAAAAAAAAATCCCGCCGTCCACATAATATCTGGCAATGAACGCTGAACCACAGCAGAGAGAAGATGCGTTGCCGCCGGAGACAGAGAGAGAGAGGGGGAGAGACGGAGTGAGACCACCCACGCATTATGTAAATCAGTCTCACAGAGAGATTAGGTCTTACCTCTCACTATCACTGAGGATTACAAGAAAGCCATGCAGCAACTTGTTGTCTGTACGTGTAAGTATGTGTGCATGTGCGTGTGTGTGTGTGTGTGTGTGTGTGTGTGTGTGTGTGTGTGGGTGAGTGTGTGTGTGTTTGTGTATGTGTGTGTGTGTGTGTGTGTGTGTGTGTATGTGCATGTGTGTTGATAAAGACATCATGGAATGCTAATAATTCTTTCTAATGTGGACAGTCTTTAAATGATCATACATTTGGTATATTTAAATGGGGAGCAGAAACACATAAAAGGAAATCAAAACATTATTTTTTGCAAAGCTTCCAAGGGCAAAAAAGGAGTGGTTATCCCTGCCAAAAGTAACATACTCTGTTAAAGCATTTTTTAAGATCTCTTTTAATAATGAAAACACGAAATAATGAACAGATTTTATAAAGCCATCATTCATCACTACAGCAAAAACAAACACAAACATTTTTTTTTTAATTCCAGCAGACTAACCCAACACTTTGCACTAAACATTGTATTCTTTTTTTTTGTATTTTGTAGAAAATTTTGGTTGCATCATAGATGACTGACAAACTTAATGAAGATCCCGCACCTGAACCTCGGTAGGGGGGAGGGATCTTCTGCATGAACACAAATTCATTTGTTTCCATTCTAAATTGGCAAAACAGAACTATTCACAGGATGAAACTGTGATTAGATTCTCCTGGCATTATCAGTGAATTGTTGACTTTATACATGTATGCATTACATGGCTAAGGCCTACAATTTCATTTTTGTTATGTGCTTTAATATGTAAAAACACACAACAAGATTCATAATATTCTGTGCTCAATGTGCAAAGCCCTCATAGATTTTTTTTTCTGTTGAAAATACTGTATATGGCATTCAGAAATCAACATTTTTATGATTATTTCCTATAGACTCAGATAAATTTCTGGGGTTTAAAAATACCTTTAAAAATGATTTATTCCACATGAACAGATTTTTCCATATTGATAGTAAGTCAAAGGTAAGAGCAAGTTGTCATCTTATTCCAAATCATGTCATTTTCCTGGTCATGATCTGTTATACATTTTACTTTGTACTCTGGCTCATTACATTTCATATGTTTATATGAGGGTTTATTGTCAGCATACAGACATCATACACAGTGTACATAAAATTCTAGCAGTGTCAGTGTGAGTGATATGTCAATGAATAATACTATTACCCTTCTGTCTGAAACATACATAGAAACTGGGGAAACACAAAATGTGTACACTGAATTCTAGGTGCAATTTTTCTTCTATTCTTGTAATCTGTGTCCAAAATTGCTGGAATTGTTGTGAATTTTCTGATATAGATTTCCTATTATTTCTTTTTAAAAAAATTCCAGCAATTTTTTCTGGCTAAATATTTTTAAGGGTTCTGACAGTCTATATTTCTTTTCTTTTTTCAATTTCCAACACCGTGTGCATCTTTGACATGAGATTTTATGGTAGGTGTGTAAATATCAAAAGGAGAATGTGACATTCTGTTTGCTGTTTATCTCCACTTGAGAAATTGTATCCTGATGAATTTTATAAGCCTTTCACAACAGTATGAATTGGAAAACAAGTTATGTACTTCAGTATGGTAACAATTGACCATGTATGTGGAATTATACACACAGGATGCATGCTACACAAAGTGATGCTATAGACTAAATTTTATGCAAATTAATGATACAGAAACGTATATTCCCTGGTAAGAGGTCTCTACGGTAACCCGTTTGCAACAAGATTCTGATACCCCATACACATTGTACACGGTCTATCAGGTTCTTATAGGCAAACAGGTAACCTGGCAAAGCAGTATACATCTTTAATGACGATTTCTAATGACAGAAAAGCTGTGACATGACATGTGCCATTACAGTCAGACACTAGATTTGTTTTAAAATATTTGTAAACTTTTGTATACTTTAGGCGTATTTCTTGTATACCTGCATTTTGCAAACTCTTTATTTACTTTGGAATGATTTTTCTCTATGCAGGTGATAAAACTCTTTACTCATACGCACCCAATGGATAACAGTCCCATCTTTTAGTTTAACCCATTGAGGACGAGTCCCGAGTATGTACTCGTCGGGCAAGTGTCTACTGGGAAATGCGTGTCGTAGCAAAATCAGTCTGTCTTCAATGGGTTTTAAAGATCACCAATGCAATTACCAAGCTACCAATAAAGTCTATGAATACCTTGCTGAGGATGATCCAAGTTTACTATGACACACATTTCCCATACACACCTACTGTCTTCAACAGGATGAGAACAAATGGAATCCCTTACCCCTTAACCAATTGAGGACAGGCTGATTTTGCTGCAACATGCATTTCCCATAGACACCTGCCCTCGGGAGTATACTCGGGAATTGTCTTCAACAGGTTAAAAAAAAAATAGAAATGGAAAAATGTTTCAAATGACTGCTTCTCACTCAAAGTGGGATAATCCTCTCCCTCTCTCTCTCTGTCTCTCTCTCTCTCTCTCTGAATCCCACAATCGAACTACAAATGGACTCATAAGGTGAAGTCAGACTGGCAAAAGATCGAAGAAAAGTTAAAGATTGCAAAGTCTTCGCGATTTTTTGTCATGCGGTCACATTGGTAGCCAAACTTTTCAATCTTTGGATTGACAAGTTTGGGTCATTGGTGCGCGCACGCAAGAAAGAAGAAAGAGCATGCCATCCGATGGCTAGTAATTGTGACGTAGCAATGCACATCTGTACATGGCAATGGCCTCGCGCTTCGGAGACACCGCCTGCAAACAGGTGGTGGATTGGTCACGTGAAAAATATCGCGAAGTTTCAGGTGCTAGCGGTCACATTGCCAAAAGATCAAGAAGTTTGTCGGGGGAGAGGGTAATATCCCTGGTTGGAGTGGGAAGTTTCGCGAGAAGTGTTGCGGGAAGTTTCGCGGAAAGTTTGAGGTCACACTGGCAAAACTTGGAGATCTTAAAAATCGCGAACTTAATTTTCTTGATCTTTTGCCAGTCTAACCGCACCTAGAGAGTGCAGACTTCCACCAAGTATGCATGCTGAATGTGTCCCTATTTCCCAATGATAAAGACTCCTTCAAAAATAAAAAACAAACTACTGGATGCAGATGGTGATAAAGATCACTACCAAAATTAAATTATCACTTCCTTGCGTCATTATCTGCTTCTTCTGAAAATTTCATACAAATCCATCCATAACTTTTTGATTTATTTTGGTAACATTTAATCCAATGCCAGCAAACACATAAACTCCATGGCAGAGGTGATAAAGACCTCACAAAATACACAAGCTATTGTTTCTGTTCAATTGACTTTAACTGCGAGAATTCATTGGGAAGAAAATCATCAAACTTTCAGTGCTCAAAATGTGTATATCATGAGAGATAATTCCTGCATGTGCTGTTCAAAATCAATTTCCCTGAAAGAAGCTCCTGACTCCTTCCTCTCAACACACCTACTTCACCTTTGATCTCTCCAGTACACTCGAGAAACAATCAAATCCCGAGAAACAGGCAGAATGTTGATTTAGGTGGCCAAGGACTAAAACAAACCAGGAAAGCAGAAAGGTAGCAATTTCATACTCACAAGTTCTCTGCTTTCCTTCAAGGAAAAAAAAATTGTTCCAAAACAAATCACCATTTTGATAACAGATGACAGCACGGCGACATAATATCCATCAATAAACACCAAGCGAGAACTACATCCATATCCATGATCGTCGGGCTGCAAGCCGGTACAACGGCCGAACGCGGTCAAGGCACAAAAAATAGCGACAAATGCTGGTTTATACCTCTTCTCAATATCTGGCGGGATTTGGCTTTCTTTTAATATTGTAAACGGCCTTTTCCCATGATGATGCCTTCAGGATGAAAACCTCCGCAAAATTGGAAGAGAAAATCTGGCCACATCAGTATGAGGGATATGCATCCAACGAGAAGTCAGTGAATTTTATTGTTTTTTTTTTCCACTTCCAATTGTCACGACCAACAACATATGGCACCACGATTTATCTCCATGATTCCAACACCGCACTGTGAGAGCAATAGGAGGGGAAACAGGCCAAGAGAACTGATGCTCACTGCGCCGTGTGGAGGCACCCATACGCACACACACACACACAGACAATAACACACACACATACACACGCACATACACAGACACAAACAAACACATGCAAGAACCAGTACATAAGACTGCACACACACACACATATCAAAACTGTACACCCATGCACGCACACACACAAACTGACACATGATAAGAGAGAAAAAAAAAACATATATCTTCAGAAAAAGAAGGGGAGAGAGAAAAAGATATCTTTAGAGGAGCAGAGAGAAAGAGACAGAGAGTGAGACATATAATATATCTTTAGAGGAAGAGAAAAAGAGAGGTAGAGAGAGAGAGAGAGAAAGAAACACACACATACTAGTATATCTTTGGAAGAAAGAGAGAGAGAAAGATGCATATGAGCTTGTGTATGCAGGAGAAAGCTGCTGTTCTGGAGTACACCCTCCAATCTGCATGTAGCACAAAGGCACAGAGCAGGGACATGCTGTTCTGTGTCTTTACTGTGTACACACACACACACACACACACACACACACACAGAGTGCTGTGTGTATGTCTGCTGTGCGTGTTGTGATGATGCACAGTCTCTTGCCCCAGTGTGTGCAGTCGTATGCATGTCACTCAGTCACAGTGCATGTGTACTTGAGTTTGGTTGCCTGCTAGCTGGAGCTGGCTAGGGTGAACACACATATTCCCCCTCTCCCTTTCTACCCCTCTCTCTCCCTCTCTTTTGCTTTCTCTCCCCTATCTCTATATCTCTTCTATCCCTTTCTCCTTCTTTCCTCCTTTTTCCTTCCCTCTATCTCTCAAACACTTCTTCATCTGATCTGCAGAAGAAAGCAAGCGAGCCATTTTCACCTCCCAACATTCTTATCTTTTGAAGATATGAAACTACTCACAGGGTAAAATTTTGAAATACATGCATGCACAATTCACATATCCCTAAGTACCCTACACTTCACATATTTTGCAATGTTTTAAAACAGCAAATTTGATAGTCTACTGATATTCACAAATAAACTGTATATCATCTCCACAGTCGAAAATCACTATAACTTCACATCATGAATGGGATAATACATGTACTTTCAAATCTCTCATCAATACGATGTATTTCTACATCGTGAATTATTGTTTGCGTATGATTACCGTAAAACCACTTGTGACACTATCTTCCAAGGCCCACTCAGAAACATTACTGCTTGAAAAAAAATAACAATCTGACTCAAACAGTACATCCAATAGCTCTATCAAATATGCAGGCATATGCATTAGGTTAAAAATTTTCGAAATGAGGTCATTATCTTGATTTATAACACACAAATTTCTCAATGCAGCCAAATTAGCTGATCATATGTTGTTGTTGTTTTTAAGGAAGAAGAGAAAGAGAGAAAAAAATGGGGCCCTTAGCTGATCACACAAACCAAACATGTTTTGCTCCAATCCAACATGGTGTACATCTCTTCACTTTCTTTCTTCTCAAAACAGCCGATAAGCAATCTTCTCTTCTCCCGTAACATTTGATAAGATTGAAACAAACATGTGACTCAAATGGCAATCAAAACTCATCAACTTACAATATAAATACACTGTACAGTAATGCCAACATGAGCATCAGATTCTACTGATGAAATACTGTACATACATTCCATCTGTACCTCTATAGAAATAAGAGTTGTATAACATGTGTGCGACAAACATGATTGCTTTCCTTTTTCATCTCAAAATACTCCATTGAAACAACTCATTATCCTGGCAAATCAGGGCCACCGTTTCATAAAAAGTTGATATGATAGCAACTCTTCCTGGAACGGCAATCAAGAATTCAGCTTCCTGATTGGCTTTTGCAAATGGAAGTTGCCATTCCAGCAAGAGTTGCTATCCTAACATGTTTTATAAAACGGGGCCCAGGTCAGCCAGACAAGTTTCTTGGCAGACCCTTTCGATGTATTGCAAGCAAATTCCAAGTGGTGAAAGATTAATTTTGAGCAAAAATGGAAAGGAAAATTTTCCCTTTAAACAGGTACAAAACATCCTCTGAAGGTATTCAATTCATGGGAACTGAAAAACATGCTTAGATTCATATGCCTATCTTGACTAAAATTTATACATTTCCCTCCATTGTGAAGATTAAATTTTTCAACTCGAGCTCATGCAAGAACATCTATGATTTTGAACAATTATTCAAAATACAGTTTTCCTGATAAACATAGTGATAAACTAAAACTAAATGTGCATGGTCTCAAGTATTGTACCCATGAGCCTTGAGCCCAAGGCCAAGGCTGTTGCACTTGAGGGGCTAATACGGATTGATCCCCAGATAAAGCTGATGTTTAATCCAATCACAGTTTGGATGAATGCAAATTCAAGGCTATGAGCACTTTTTTCCACTCCTCTCAGTCTCTACATGGTGGTATACACAAAGAACATTTGTTATAGCAAATATCCATGTTTTTGTATTCATACACGAGAATGCCTTATGAGATGAACCTCTTTAAGTTCTAATCACAGGTACAAATTGTAGGCATGAATTATGAAAACATGGGGAAGTATGAAAATATACTACCCAGAGAACTTTTTGTACCCGATACCACGGCAAAAACAACAATAAACATGTAGGTTTCTTGGTCATCCTATGCAACAGAAAACTCTCTTCGTTACTGTCATCCTCGCGATCACCAGCAGTAGTATCCATAGCAACAATGACACAAGCAGTGCTAGCATTCCTACTATTGGAAGCAGAAGACAAGTATCAAAACGATGGACTTTTACAATAAAGTACAATATATTTAGAGCATAGAAATAAACTACATTATAAATAAATGCAAAAATGGTACAAAACTTATAAAAAGAGCACATAAAGATAAACCATATTACGTGTTAAAATAACAAACAAAGACTAGCCATTTCTTTTGGTGGTTACATACAAATATGTAATTTGTACACAGTAAATTTGATGAAATCACGTAAATTATGTCTTTATCCTTTTCAAGGGGTTTTAGCTCAAATATTCACCATATACAATACCTCAGGGCTTTCACCTAATTATCTACAATCCTTTTAGGACTATTCAAGAGAATATTATGCAAGCCGTATCTTCCTCTATCAAATTGGGCACTAAAGTCTTGTCCCTTCAAACGAAAACAGTCCCTGAAGAGAATGAGTTTATGTCACAATATTAAAGGGAAGCAAATATATTGTCAATTCAAATTATGAAGGTTTGCAGATAATTGTCAGTACGGAATCACCCATACCATATGGTTGATAATACATGGACCTCCTTTCCAGTGTATAAAACACAGGTAGAGAAATGAAACTGATGCCAGACAAGAAGATAGATACATACCATAGCAATGATTCCAGTCCCCGTGGAGAACAACTGCTGGAAAGTTGCAAACAAAGATCTGTCGGAGAGAGTCTGGGATGTCACCTTTGCCCTTCAGAGTTCATTTACACAGCATTCATATCCTTGACGGTGCCACTCTTCTTCCTCCAGAAAAAAAAAAAAACCTGAGAAACTCCGCCTCAATGTTTGTCCTTCCACAAACTCCCCTCCCCCTTTCTTGCGACGGGAAAATTGAGACTTCGACGGCCTGAATATTTTTGACGGATAATCACCACTTTGCCTGGCTAACCCCACTCGGAGGCAGACCGAAAAGTACAAGTAACGCTTGCTTGCCCGGCGGGCCTACGGGCATGCATTTCCCGTGATGCTCTGCAGATTTTTCCTGGAAATGGGCCACGCACATCGCATCTCAAGCGGTTATCAAATGTTTCATTTCCGATGTTGTCAGGCAAATAAAGTTCCTGGAAATGTGGTGGGTGATGGGGGAGTCCTTTCCTTGATCAACGACTCATGCTAAGTAGCTTGATGGCGCTATGCAACGAGGGAAGAAGATCCAATAAGACCTGTTGACATAGACAGAGAGAGGAAGAAAAGAGCATGAATAAATACAACCAGGGGGTGATACTATGGGGAGTACATCAGGCTAACATCACTGTATGCTTGGCCTGCAAATGTCCTTATGTAACTCATACACTGAGAAGCAAGCAGGCTAATCATCACAGCTGAGTGACAGATTTGTCTTCAATTATTTTTTTTCAGCCATTAATCTGTAGATTTTCTTGGAATTTACGCACATATTTCCTCAAAGTTCAGGAAGTTCCAAGAGAAATCTTTCAAGTTGCGGTGAAACTCCTCGAGGCAGAGTTACTGGTGCTTGGATTCTTCCAAGAATTCTTTTAATAAACAAAAAAAAAAATGCGGGAAAAGCCTGAAAGTAAAACATTTTGGGGGTAAAACAACCCAGAAGTTCATACCAGATTACACAAAACCTCATTACAATGACTGTTTGCAAAATACAATACTTATATACACATGAGATAGTCACTCATGCTGCTGTACAACAGTTATATACAGATGTAATCAGCCATTATCCTGTTAGTACATGCAGGTACTGCTACCTTTTACACTCTCATATGATCTGATATGAAGAGTGTGATCACAAAACAGGTTAAATGCCTTTTTTAACATTTTAAAGTATGTCTATCAGCATATAGAACAAAATCACACATTTTTGTGATACCTATTAAAAGTTACTACTTGTTGCATAACAAGGAACATTTTGAAATTACAATTAATGAACTAAAACTGAAAAGAATGGAATGAACCTGTTCCTTATGGGAACCTTGTAGACTAGGTTCAGTACAGTCAACTCATATACATATGTACGGAAACCTGTTATACTAGGTTCCCAAAATAAAGACAAGAGTGTCTGCATTAGTGGCCTTAATTCATGTTTATTTGTGTTATGCTGCCCAGAAAAATTGCTTTGATCAGAAGATTACCGGTACAGTTACATGTGCTTCTATCAATATCTGTTCTTTTGCTGCATTTGGGGGCATTGAAGACTCTCTGAGAATTGCAGAAGGACCTGGAAAACTCATTTTGAAATAAAACTCTTCATATGTCACACAGAATATCTACCTGGAATTAATCATTTTGGTATGGCAATTTGAATTCCATTGCTGTGGAAATTTGCAGTTCAAAACAGTTGCCAGCTAACTTTCATTTGTTTTATGATAATCACTCTGCAGAACAGTGAAAAACCACTGAATGCTAAAGCACTCCTACGGACATGTTGTTCTTTTCATTATCACTATATCTTGCATACACTATGAAAAGGGAGATAATGAGGCACACACTGCTTCATCAAGCACATCAAGCATTATAAGGCAATTAGCCCAGGCAAACCTCAGATGATTGGTACACATATTATACCTCTGAGCTTGTTATTTACAGTAGCTGACATTAAGCTTGGTGTTTTTCTCAGACTTTTTAAATGCCAAAAGCTTTAAAAGCAAATGGTGGCTGGTGGTGCTCCTGCATGGTAAATTTCATTATTTCACATTGATATCAAATCCTTTGCATAACAAACAAAATATTTTTACATATACAATATGCCATAATCTTTAATTTAAATCAAAATATTCATTTACACGATAGAAAATCTTTTTTTCCTCCATATGCAGTGTACATTCTGGAAAGATGCAGTTCCCCAACCCCCAGCAAAGAATGCTAAATTATATAGTTTTATACAATTATACCACAAAATGGTAGTATAACGGTAAATTTTTTTAAGCTCTCTTTTTGAGGTTGGCTTGTTTCTGAAGCGGATCTCCCCTCATAGATATCTATAAAGTATTTTCTTGGTTTTCTTATGGCTTGTCCTCCTCCATGCTTCACATATACTGTATGTTTTAAGATTATTCATGTCTCAGTACATGTTAGAAAAAAAATATTGTGTCTGTGTATCATCCAATGAAATATGTTTGTTGATTTGAAAGCATCAATAAAACATAATTGAAATATTAAAATAAATAGGTACTCAAAGACATTAATGACTGCATAGTTGAAATTAAAACTAGTGATCCTGTCTGTGTTTTCTGTTGGCAAACTTTCAAAGTGATTTACTTTTTTTTTTGGAAAGTGTATAGAAGGCAGCAGAATAGCGCTAATAATATCTGACAGCGTTTACAGGACAGTGCACCGTGGCTGGTTTTGGTGCTGTTAAATACATCAAACATTCCGCTGCCATCAAAAACTCCCGCCCATATATTGACTGTCTCACAGAGAAATTTGCTCCGCCGCACAGACGGCATTGAGACGAATTCACCGGCTAATTCCTATCCACACATCCCCCACACGCCCCCTCTTGACCGACGTGTGAACTTTTCATCCACCCAGGCAGGCCTCGTATTCACGGCTGCGACACGGCCCCACCAAGCAGCCTGTTTTCACTGAACTGTTTTAACCCAAACATACAGTAAATACATCAATTTGATGTGGGCTCTAATAGAGACCTCCGGATGATTTGTAGACTTTTGCATCTGAACATACTTACACTGGACAGAATTTCAGAATTTATAGCGACTGGGATTAGGAACAAGATTGTTTTTAAAATTTCTAACAAATCACAATGAATAATAAAGGATGATGACATACCCACTTTGATAAGATTGTGTGATTGGGTGCTCAAGGAAGCAGAACAAACGAAGAAAGGCTGCATTCATTCTACACAGATTTATTTGTATTGTATAAAGCAAGTGGTATTGTAATGGAATAATATCGTTACATTATTGGAATATGTTTAATAGCCTTCTACGTTATCATCCCTGCTCAGTGTAATTACGAGTTTTCACAGTATTGGTTTATCTGCTCATACACTACAATAAATTCCACAAATCTATAAAACACAGTGCTCTCGATTTATTAAAGTATACTGCAGGGTTTGAATTGTCTGGAATGGCCCTATAAGCTACTGTTTCCTTTGTCTTTTACATTTTGTAGTTCTCTTTCTCTCTAATCATATGATTCTCTTTCTCTGGTTTTCTCTCTTTTAAACTATCTCTCTCTCTCTCTCTCTTTCTTGATTTTATGATTCTTTCTTTTATCTTCTTTCAAACTATATATCTCCCTCTCTCTCTCTCTCTTGATATATGATTCTTTCTTTTATCTTCCTTCCTACAGCCTGTAAGCATTATCCTTTGAAGTGGTTTCTTCATGGCAAGTATTAAGTATAGTGTCTCTCCCTGTATGTATTACTGTATGTCTCTCTCTGTGTCTCTCTCTGTGTCTCTCAACTTTCCTCTGTTTGGTCACGTTACCCTCTCTTCCATTCTACACTTTTTCTCAGCTCTGTCTCCGTCTTATCCGTCAATTTATCATTTAATGACAATGATTGTACTACAACTGTATTTTACCCTCTGTCTGCCCGACTGTAAGGCTCTATCTCTCCATGTTTGTCTATCTCTTTCTCTGCTCATACATCTATCTCTTTCTGTGGATAAATATACATATATATATATATATATATATATATATATTATATATATATATATATATATATATATATATATATATATATACATGATATATATATATAATATATATATATATGATATATATATGTTATATATTTGTCTCTTTCTGTACATATATAGATCTATATATTGTCTGTCTGTCTCTCTCTCTCTCTCTCTCTATCTCTCTCTTCAGTCTTTCTCTCTCCTTTTCTCTCCTTGTCTTTTCCCATCTCTCACTTCTAAACTGTCCTTTCCATGTTCCTACTTAATTGCCTTTACCCGTCAGTTAACAAATATTCTGATTGGAAGCAAACTTGAAGAGTACATGAATGTAGAATACTTCTGTCTCTAGGAAACTAATCAAGACATCAAAACTGTGGTGCTCAAATTTGACGTAGCATACGAATGATGCTGGATGCATGCAATGTGCACATAAAACTTTAACAATAGGAATTGTCCAGGACATGTTTTGTGAACGCAATAAAAAGGAGTGTAACTATTCAATATGAATTCACTGTAAATCACATTACTGGTAGACATTATCTTTTCTAAACCACATTATGGACATACTGATATTCATATTGTTCTTACAAACTCACAAATTTCCCATTGCATGCATATTGTACTGCAGGTATTATTCAACCTGCACATATCGCTGAAGATGTTCCTACATTCATATCTTCTGATGATAATGCCAGATCACATCATGCCTACACACATCAACATCTGAAAATGATATTTCTGAGCTTGCAATTTATCTATCAACACTTGTTAGCCAATTCTGAATCTTTGGGCAATCTGTACAATTTTATGAAACACAGTGCCACATTATCCATGTATTACATACATATCAGATAATGAGTGCACTTCCTGCAGGCTTGTGATCTTCATAAGATATACTGTAAAAGTGGATATTTTTGCCATCAAGGAAATTTTTGTGCATTTCACGCTAGATGAATAGCGTGAAAATACAGCATGCACATTTTTTGCTTGTTTTATTACTATTTCATATCTTGATTCTGTAGAATTAAACCCACCTGAAATATATCTTACCCAGATGAGCAAAAAAAAAGTAAAATAAAGTAAAATAAGATTTCAAAAAAATACTCAAGCAAAAATTACAACTGCTGCAGTAAAGCAAAATATAAACTTGTAAAGGTAAATCTGTGATTTCTGCAAACTCCTATAATTGTTTGTATATCATATGATATTCTTTACGAAGTTTAAAACACTCAGTCAATATCACACCATATTCTTCATCTATTTCACGTTTGACAGAGTTGTTTTGAATGAACAATCTCAGCTCATACAGGCTGCACATTCCAAGATAACAACCTAGCATTGACCAATCAGGTGCAAATACTGCAGTTGTAACCATGGTAACTGTAATCCCTACCAATCACTGTATGATTGTCCACCTCTTCACGAAACAGACTACGTAAAAAATGAATAGTATTAACGACTGTCAGAGGCTTCTGAGTTTCAACTAACAGAATGTGAACACCAAGATTATCATGTCTTTTGACTAAATTCTACCACCCTAGATACACTTGCTGTAAGAGACATTCTTGCTAGAAATTAATTTTGGGAGCATACATTTTATCATTACAACTGACTGCTGCATGACATTAGATCAGGGACCAATAGTTATCTATCAAAAGGATGGATACATTGTCTAGGAAAGGAATAACAGTAGACCTTCATATGAAAATTTTCACAATACTGAATAAATCTAGCACAACCATATTCAAGGTCCTGTTTACCTTTGGGAGCTGCTCAGTGATTTAAAAAAAAATGTTCAAGATATCACTTTTGATGCATATGTGTAGGTCCGTTGTATCACAAAACATCCTACTGTATAAAAATTTTGCAATAAAGCCTAAAATATAAGGAGATATCACTATTTTCCTTATTAAACCATTACTGTAGATGGCTTAGTCTGGAAGCTATTTTTTATTATAACTACATTTGTTCACATTTTGTATATTTAGCAATACTGAAAATTGATTATACTGGTTCAAACTTTTACATCTTGGTTGTTTCCATCCCTGACTCACATTTTTTCACATATTCACTTATTTTGAAGCAATAATGCTAGGTTTTTGTTTCATCTGCAAATGGTAAAAATTATAGTGCCTTTAATCAAAATTCCTTTTTTTCCCATGATCAGTGCTTCACTCTGAATGCACAAAGTGGTGCTTTGCAACTCTGGATTTTTGCAAGTTTCGCTCTAAAAATGTCACTTCTCACCTGAGAATAAGGGGAGAGGCACTGATTGGTTTAAGGCAGATCAAATATATTCCCTTTCTCAGATTTCTGTGCCTCATGAGGCCCAGGTTTACACACAATGAATTTAAATGGCGCAGACTGGATTTGGGAGCGTGCTGCATCAGAGTTGTGGTCATTCAACTCTACGGGCAGAGAATCTGCACCGCTGCGCTTTGCATTTAAAACTCAGTGCAGTGTACTTTGGATTGTGCAGCCAAGTAGCAGCAAAGATCACTCACAACCTAGGTAAACGCAATTTGTCTTCCGTCCACTATGAGCTGCATGACCACGTGACTTCAGCCGTCAATTTAACACTGAATACAAGTACTGAATATCCAACATACATTCTATACGTACACTTAAGTAAAAGTTCATACCTCATCTCCAATTTCTGCAAAAAAAAAAGAAAAAGAAAAAGATTTTTCATGACTCTGTGGGAAACAACTCAAAGGATATCATATTTCCTAAGCATACATATATATAACCCTCTGTAGTAAAAGAGGTCACATACATTTCTGGTTTCTAGATATGATAAAAATTTGTAAAAATTTCCTGTATATTCACCTTTTTCCTCAAAGAGAATAAGCTTTGAAGCATTGATTTTATGCATCTGGCCAATCTCTGTGAACTTGATGATGACTTCACAGACTACAATATTTTTTTTTTTTTTTACTTTACTTTAAAGCAAGAACTTTTGACGGCATGAAATTTGTGCGGATTGGAGCTGGTGGCTTTTTTTGCAGCATGAAATTTTCGTGAATTGCCACAGGCATTCAATGCATAAACCAGAACTTTTGCATGCATTTTCATTTCACAAACCTTCGCTCTCACAAAATTGGCAAAATTAAAATGCACACGAAAAATTCTGGTAACCAGTTTATTTTGCATGCTATTTTTTCACCAGTTTGGTATACATCGTGAAAAACCGTCCACAATGTTTACAATAACCTCTCCTTCCTCGAAATTAACTGCACAAGAGTTTGACTTTGGGTTAAAAACAGAACAAAAAGCATCCACAAAGAATTATAATAAATGGGCCAATTATGATTATCATCACAATACAAGAAAATGAGCGGAGTGAACGCTGCTAATCAGTCAAAAGAAAGGAGCCAAGTAAAAAAATGCTGCACCGGTAATTAATATTTGACGCTGTATCCCCATCATTAACCAGAGAATGATTGAAGGAAGCACGGGAGAGTACTAGAGTGACATTGACTTCATTAATCATGACAGAAGCTTTTATTAGCTGCCACCTCACCACACACAGACGGACAGCTATCAATACTAACAGAGTATACACATCTACATTACTGTGCTACCACGGTGTGAAAACAGTCTGCCGTCATTTTGACGGAGTGCTTGGTGCATGCGTGTGTGTTTGTGTGCAAGTGTGTGTTTGTGTGTGTGCATAATGGGAGTTTGTATGTCAGTCATGCTTGTGCGTTTCTCTGTAAGCAATGTGGCTCAGTTTGCACAAATGGATTGTCTAGCCCTGTGTTTATAATGTGCATGTTTGTGAATATTATCTGATGCTGTATACTTACACTTTTCAATATATGTTTGTGCATTCCGAAATAAATGTAATTGAAGAAATGTTGTGTATTTGTCTACAGAGGGATATATTTCTCCATGTAACATGAGACCTCTATTACAAACTGTGCATCAGAGTGTGGGTGCATGTGTGTGTGTTTATACATGATGTGTGACTTTAAAGCATAATATGAATGTGTTTATGTGCTTTTCAGCAAGCTCTGTACAATTCCTTTTTCCCCAGTGCCATGAACTCTGGCATTTACAGAGCTTGGCAAAGACAGAGATAGGGTGAGAGACAGACAGACATAGAACGGAGGATGGAGTGTGTATGATGTGCACTCTGTGTGTGTGTCTGTGTGTGTGTGTCTCTTTGTGTCTGTGTGTGACTGTGTGCATGGGTAAAGCATCAGATTCTCTTGTCAGGAGAAGAGAGCAATGGTAAGAGATAATGAATGCATGCATCCCGTTCGTTCGTTCGTTCGGCCTGGTCACAACTGATAAGACACTCTCTCGACTTCTCGGCTCTAACGCTCCCTCTCTCCCTCTCCATCTCTTTTTCTCTCCCTTTCTCTCTCCTTCCTTCTCTCTTTCTCTCTCCTTCTCTGATGCCAGCTGACAGTTGAAGACGCAATAGTGTCAAAACCACTGTAAACAACTGCATGTGCCACAATGGAAGCTCTCTGTACATATAATATGTCCACTCTGGCCTCCGTGGGAGGTGATTTACCTCTGCACAGAATCTGTACTGTGGGTGACTTTAAAATACTTTTCGCTGAGACACGAAAGGAAGTCTATGTTGAATGGGGAAGGTAGGGCCAGCGCATGCATCATTTTCACATCTTGGTGTCAACCATACAAAGTTACCAAGAAAAGCAACAAGTGCTTTAACAAATGCATTGCAATATATATCAGATGCAAGTGAAACAAAATGTTGTTTGTGTGTGTATAAGTGCGCATGGTACTTTAATTTTTTTCTTTTCAATTTGTTTTTCGTCAACACACACTTTTTCTTTTTTGGTGGGGTAGGGGGTTACGGTATGTGTATGGACACTTATTGCACAATTTTGTGATGAGTCTAAAAGAGAAACAGAAACATTTTTAGTAGTATAACATCAAAATCACTGTTCCAAAACTTTTGGATTTTTTTGTAAGTCTCCTTTACAAAATCTTAAAGATGAAAGTTGTAACACTGAAAGCAACTTCGGTAACTTTAAATAAAATTCCTGAATCTTAAAGATGAAACTTGTAACACTGAAAGGAAAGGTAACTTTAAATAAAATTCCTGAATCTGGTCATTGTCAATTCATCCATATGTTGTAGAACATCCTTTCTATAAGCCAACTTAAAGGGACGCAGTCCTCACGAAATTTTAAAAAAATATGTTGTTGTTGGTACCTCCAATGAACTACTTTCATCAAAAACAAACTTTCAAATCACCAAATAAGCTCGTACATTTCGGTTAAAAAAGTGTGACTCTGCAAATGAGCAAGTCTTGGCGGAGAGTCATACGTCATCGATGCACAACTCTTTCCAGCGGTGTTCTGCTCGTCATCCCTAGTTATTTATAAATACATGTTTACTATTTATCTTTATATTAATTGCATATATAAATAAGCTTGAAATATTTTGTTTGAAATAATAAAACCACATATTGTCACATTTTATGAAAAAATCAGATATGATCATTTTGAACACTTAAATTGGTTTTCTGAGGCACGGCTGTCAACTTGAGAGTAGGGCATCAATGACGTTGCACCTTTTGGCAGGCTCTTACATGATCGCTTGCAGGAATTATTTTTCTTAAATCGCGTACGGAGACAATTTTTGATGTCCACGCATATGAATTGGTGAAAGGTTATATTTTTTACTCTTCTTTGTAAATTATCAGTACAGTGAAAATCTCAGGACTGCTTCCCTTTAAGCACATTCCTTCATGGTATTAACCGCTATCTTCCGCCAATCTTGGGTAAAATCATAAAATGTTTGTATTTTAATGTTTACACTACAGACTGTATGAAGTCTTCCTTGAAGGGAGATTAAATTCCAGACTTAAATTGACTTTCACAAGAAGAGTGACAGTCAAACAAAGAGAATGCTTGGTTTCAGTTTCAATACATCAGAAAAAAAGAAGAAATAGCAATTTTCAGAGTCTCTCATGATTTCTGATAACAATGGCAGGAATGACCAACATTTCCCATCATTTTATACATGAACGCAAATCAGCTGAGTGACAATCAGCCCTATTACATTGTAGGCAATGAAAAAATCCATCTTTAAATGATTCTTAAATTTAAGAATTCTGATTGTAATAGTATCTTGAATTACAGACCTTTCAAATGCTTGAACATAAGAATTAGAGTCCTTTCAGACAATGGCAAAATCTCCCTTATGATCATGTTTATGAATCATATATAAAGTAATCTTGATTTTAAGTTTTAGAGCTTCCTGATCTGTCAATCAAACTTGCAAAGTGCATAGTAGCTAGAGAAGCACAGGTAAATTGCACTACATTTCCACGGTCTGTGAGCGAAAGTAAATGTAGGGTTGAGCTATTAAAGTTCCCCCTCCTAAATACTGTACTTCAGGCAATTTGAGGTCTTGCCTTTAAGACAGTTAATAGTGCGCACCATAAATCAAGCAAATCAAGATTTTAATACATTGCCGGACATCAATTTGTTAATAATCAAGATTCTAGAACTGTGATCACATTACATGTGAGAGATACATGAGATGTACATAGTTGTGAGGTGATAACATCCCCCCCCCCCCTTTCAAACACAAGAAATGTCTCAATTACAATAATTGCAATTCTTCTCATCTACAGTGGTTAGATACACTGTATCATGGTGACAAGAGAGATATTTCTGTTGTCTGGAAGGAGGCAATGTTTTCATCTCACTACTCACACACACACACACACACACACACACACACACACACATTTTTTAATAAAACTTTCACAATCATCAGAATTGGCAATGGTGCTGTAGCCATAAGTTCCTTTAAAAAATAAAGAGAGAGAGAGGAAAATCAGCACTGATTAATCAAAACAACCACAAACTACTTGACGCAAAATATATTATTTTTTCTAGCTTAAAGATAATAAAAAGTTTTGGTACCTCAAAAGTGTCCTTGAATTTCCTTGTCTTAGTTTGTGTTTCAGGTTAAAGTACCTTTCATATAACTAACACTGTGAGACTTACTCGCCCCAAAGTGCTCTCATGTCTTAGTAATCATGCAATTAACTGCGACCAGCAGCCCCATACGCATAGCGACCAGCAGTCCCATACGCATAGCGTAATCGGGCTTCGCATGGACAGTAGCATTCAGGATCATGACAGATTTAGTATCGCAGGGTAAATGTCAACTTAAAATCCCATAAATTCTTCAATTTGAAGACTTACCAATTATTAAGTTGAAGTATAGAAAACTGGCTTAGGGCAACGTTTGGTTCTGCCTATAGTCCCTTTCCGTTCGAATTGATGACTGAATGTGACTCGGTCGACAGGACCTTAGGAGAGCTACATACAGTACACTGAATACTACAGCCAGTGCATGCGAACACATCACATGCACACAAATTTCAAATCCATGAACGGATAAGATGTTTGTGTGCGCATGCGCTGGCCATGGTACCCAGTGTATGTACTAGTAGCTCTCCCAAGGTCCTCTCGACCGAGTCACATTCAGTCATCAATTCGAACAGAAAGGGGCTATTGGCAGAACCAAACGTTATTCGAAGCCTGTTTTCAATACTTCAACTTAATTGGTAAGTCTTCAAATCGAAGAAATTTTTGGATTTTAAGTTGACATTTACCCGCGATACTAATTCTGTCATGATCCTGAATGCTACAATGCGAAGCCCCATTACGCTTTGCGTATGGGGCTGCTGGTCGCAGTTAGCTATGCGTACAATGGGCTGCACGCTGCTGATCGCAGTCAGTGGTTTCGTACAATATTTATCGACGCTGTACAGCGTTGGCTCTGGTACGAAACCATTATTGCATGATTACTAAGACATGAGAGCACTTTGGGGCGAGTAATTCTCACAGACAACGTACTTTAACCTTAAACACAAACCAAGACAAGGAAATTCAGGGAAGCTTTTGAGGTACCAAAACTTTTTATTATCTTTAACTTATGTTGAAAACATTATAAGTATGCAAGCCTATAGATGGAAAACTGATGAATTGAAGATATCATCAACTAATATAATTGGCATATTTTTTAATGTAACAATAATCTAAATAATAAAAATGTGTGAGATTTGAACTATAACCTACATGGTACATTGCATTTTCACTGGATTTTTACATTCAGTACTGATTGGATATTGCTACATTTAAGTCAGAAACAACATAGTTTCTCCTTAAAAACAATGTTGAGTTATCAGAGCCAAGCAATCTCTGAAAACAGGAAAGTGCCCAGGAATGACATCTGAGCTATGTGGTAGATTATTCCATTTGCATCACCAGTTATCTTCCTATAGTAGGAGAGCCATGTTATTGATAGTGAGGAAACGGAAAGTTCACTGATAGGGATGTTTGCAGATTATTTAAAGGGGAAGGCTAGTAACTGATCAGTGGGAATCAGTGGAAATGCTGGGAGATGATTGTTCCAATCCTCATGGGATTCATTCAAGATTTCATTGTATATCTATTGTTGTGTGAAAATGATTTGCTTCAGAATGGTCTCATATTCAAGTAATGTGCAGTTTAATGCTTCCAGGTTAGCGTCCCTGGTCAGTGACGGATCATTAATCTGCACATTACTTGAATATGAGACCGTTCTGAAGCAAATCATTTTCACACAACAATAGATATACAATGAACTCTTGAATGAATCCCATAAGGATTGGAACAATCATCTCCCAGCATTTCCACTGATTCCCACTGATCAGTTACTAGCCTTCCCCTTTAAAGCTTGGAAAATCATCATCTTTGTAAATCTTTATCGCTTTTGGAAGGCCTCTGAAACACATGGCTAATGTGAATTCAAAAATATTAATCATGTTGCCTGTCCCTTGTCCAGGTTCAGCAACATGTTTTTCTATTACACACAAATGTCAATAGAATTTTGAGGTGAAATGAAGGACTTCACGAATACTTTCATCTTCCCAAAATGTGACGAATGTACCGTCCAATGACAAGGAACAAAATGTTGAGAAAATGTTTACAACTGTATGTAATTTTCTTCCTAATCATAGGGTATATCATAAGGAAATGGTAAGTTGTCGCATTTATACTTGTAACAAGGAAGCCTACTTTTCCCAATTTGCCTGCATGTTTCAATTTCCATGCAATACCAAACAACATCAACCGTGAAAGAACTCTATAATGTGGTGCAATGTTAACTAGAAAAGCACTCTGAGAGCGCAGACCTCCGCCAAGCATGCAAATCATTTTCACCACTGATCTTGTTCTTCCGTAGAGATATCAGTGATTTCCACCCATACTTACTTATAGCATTGAGTGCTGAAAGTTGCCAGATTTCCCAATATAGAAGCCTTTGATACGTCATAAACACTCAGCTGCACGGCGCACCTCACCCCAGCAGATCAGAAACTAGAGCAGACACTTTAGTGCGCGCAGGCAAACCTAAACTGCGCGCAGCCTGAACTCCCAAGTTCATTGACCCTACCTGCCAAAATGTCAAAAATCCTTCATAAATTCCCCCAAAATTCTCGGATCACTACCAAAAGTTAATCGTTTGGTACTTGAGTCATTTTCAACCTTTCCTGCAAGTTTCATCCCAATCCGTTCACTACTTTTTGAGTTATTTTGCACACGGACAAACTGACAAACCAACTGTAATGAAAACATAACCTCCTCCCTTGGCGGAGGTAATAAACAGATATCAAGTGATAAACTTGGGTGTTACATTTTGTAGATACATACATACATACTGGCCCAGGTATTAGAGTACATTCTGACATTATACTTGCAACTCACACTTTTCACGCTCATACATTGTATATCATAGACCTGCAAGACAAATGTTTTGATCAAATATCTCTGCTTTTCCTCGCAACATTTACAGAACTTTGTATTTGTTTCATCATTCGCTGTTCATTCACTATTTTGTATGTATTTTGCTTTAGTGCGTCAATGCTATTCACTGGATGATATTCTTGCTACACAATCTACAAGTAACTATGTATGTGCATGACCTTGATGAATCTTCCAGCAGAAAACAGTTTTTTTTTTCCTGGCCGAATACATCAAAAGGGAAAACAAATCCTCAGACTCTTGCTCCTGATATTGCAGGACCCAGCTCTAATACAGCGACAAACACACTGGGGTAGACTTCCCTAGCAACCACACTCGTATAATTTATAGGAGCCAGACCTCAATTATCGCATTTTAGAGTAAAACGCCGCTCCATGTTTAAGCTCACTCCTTTGATTGGAGGATAATTCAGCAAACAAAATTAGCATAACTTTCATTCATATTTGATATGAAACACATACGAACGTGTACATTACAGATTTCCCTAGTTCCAATTTTTGCATTTGACAGTCTTATTGGTCAGAACACGTTCTTCAGATGGGATGACGATGCCATTGTTGACAGCACTGACCTGTGCACGAATCTTTACTAAATTTGTTTTAACTTGAAAGTACAAAAGAAAAAGCCATGCAAAAGGTTTGAAGTTTTTCCAAATTACTGGTGAGATTATGCACTACAAAGTTACCACAATGACATCTACATTGTAATGGGAAGAGGGGTTGCAGTTGCAAATTATGAAAAAGAAAACCCTATAGATGCAGTCATGATTTCCATCAATCAACAAACCAGTGGAGAATGGTGAAGTGGAGTGACATCATTTCCTGGGAATCTAAGCTGCATGTAAGATGCAGGTACAGTGTTGTGAAATGTTGTATTTTCTTACTTTCAAGACACTCAACTATCATTGTGAACATGGCTCTACTCTGTCTAGTATGTAATGGATCAGCCACCTTTAGGTAAACATTGACAAAAATTGAATTTTAATAATTCTTCTCGTCAAGACAGGGTGGATTTTAGGGTAAACAGCTATGACATTCTGGCAACATTTGCATACTTGCCAACTCTAGGTACCGCATTTGGCGGTAGACTACCGCTTTTGAATGATTTCATTAGCATTCAAACTAGCGCTGCTCGCATAGGCATCCTGGATTCTACAGCTTTCTCAAATGAAAATGTTGGCAAGTATGCATTTGGTATACATTGGCAGTCACATTTAACCCACATCCCCAGAAAAAAAAAAATGGAACAAGTCACATGTCTAATTGTCAAATTTTGAATTGTAGCTTCTAACAGCTGGTTCACGAGCATCAAAACTACAACAGGTATGAGCACGCATATTATGCCCAACTGTACGTTCTGTTATTACTGGCACAGGTTTCATATTACTATAAATAGTCCTTTGTTCTTGCTCATGATGTGAATGTAGTAAAAATATACAGGTACTGCAAAAATATTATCCCTCATAAAATGTCTTGTGAAGAAGACAATGACCCACAAAGACAATGGAAGGAAGAGAACTTTGCGAGACACAAAGAAAGCAGCTCAATGTGAAGAGCCCCCAGCTCACTGCCTGATACTGAAAGATATTATTAGATAAATCTCTTCCAGTTCTTTGTTCCCAGAATAGCCTGTCCTGAAAAAAAAAGACTATTACAGCTGTATTACATTACATGATGTGAGTTACAAGCTTTCTTTACTTTTCAAATCAATCCACGAGCAACATGGTCAGAGTTTTCTTAATTCTGACCCTTTTAATTGACAGTTTCATGAACATACAGCTTAACCCATTGAGGACGGGCTGATTTTGCTACAACACGCATTTCCCATGTAGAAACTTGCCCGAGTACACGTGTATACTCAGGATTCGTCCTCAGCGGGTTAAGTGTGTCATAATTAATGCAGGACAGACAGAGGTAGGCTATCAATGCAGGTCATGTTTAGGTGTAAAACTATCTGTTCGTGGAATCTGATAGAAATTTAACCCCTTAGGCACCCAAAGGTTCCAACAAATACGGTACTTCAATCAGCTAATCACAGAAGGATCAAGCACTGAAATTTGCACTATCAATGGACTAGTGCACTGTACAGTGTGATAGAAATGATCAATGTATACATAAAATTTGTACCTTAAACTTAATTTCTCACAATCACATCACTTTTTTCCCCCTGATATTTAGTCCCTTCAAATATACCAAAAACAGAATTTGGTGTTACTGTAAAACATATTTTGGAAAAAAGAAGAAAAAAAAAGTAGTGCCTCCAGTGTGTGGTAACATTTCTGCACTTGAAAGTAGAAATCTTTAAAAAAAAAGAAAAAAGTACAGATTGAGATGAATGCATACATTTCACTAAGTACTAATTTGTGCTTCTCCAAAGGTTGGCAGCTCTTTACGACACTAAAGCAATACAAACGTGTATTTTGGCTAGCCACACAGACAAGAAACTTAAGAATTTGACAATTTTTAGCTAGTCCAACATGATTTTGGGTGGCCAATGGAGAGCAGACCATCGCCAATTTCGAACCCTGATGAGTTTCATATGCTTTGTTTGTGAGAAGATTTGCACAATTGTATTTGTTTTGTTTTCTCATCTGGCCAAACCACAAACTGTATATGTAGATAATATGAAAATAATTTTAAGCAAACATTTGCAACACAGTTGTCCACAGGTAGACCCTATATGACAATACGACATGATCTCATAGCATAGATGTCTAGTTGTGCAGCCATCGCCAGTGTACACAATACAGATTACTTTCAATTGTGTTTTGACAAGGAAAACTTGAGCTACTGGTTGTGATGACTGTTCGTGAACAGGAAATGTCTGATCGTATTTCAAATGTATCATATGACAGTGCAAAATAAGCAAGGTATGCAACCATTTCATTTGGTAGAACCCTGCCTTGCTTGTCTTGGCTTGGTCTATTCACTAACTGTTTTATACACATATTAAATGCTTTACAGTTGTAATTGTATGGCAACATTGACATTGGCACACTGTCACTATATTTCAGTCATTTGCACAAACTCTCCTCCAGCACAGTTGTAGCTTTTCACTATGTGGTACATGCAAACAGCAGTTATTTGTTATATTCTGCCAAATGCGAGGCGACCAATCAAACGAACAGAGTGCTCTGGCTACAGCTGAGCTATCCACACGCTACTACAGGATACTGGCAGTCTGGCACAGAGCTACAGTAGCTAGCTCAGAGCTGAAAGCCCCACTTCGTTGAACATGTAGTGCACGGAGACGCAGCGGGCGCGGCCCGGTGTCGTGGGGCAGAGCACAACTAGTCGCAGTAGGACGTGCCAGCTTCGTCCCCATGCACGATAACCATACGCCGGTACATTTCTAGTCTAACGTTAATCGTATACTCACGATGCAACGGGGAATTTTGCGCAGACAGGGCACAATTGAACACTCACCAGTTACAAATCTAGCAGTATGAAAACTGCTATAATCCTCCTTGTCACAGTTCGCATGTAAAATCAAACAGCTTTAGGCAAACAGCAGAGTCCGTATGAATGTTCGTCGTCTCACATCCATCCAGCCATAACCTCGTACAGTATTGTACCTGTGTTGTTTACTGACGTCACATTTGCGAGCGGTGTGGCTTTGCCTTTACCCTACCGGAGATCAAGAAAACATGCGCAGCTCTAGCTGAATAGATAAGCCTCTCTGGTACATTACTAGTTTTTTTTTTTACCGCAACACATTTTATTGACTCGACATTGTACAACAGCGAAACTGTCACTAACAGCATTAGTCTAAGCGGATTTTCTATCACTCCTCATGCAGGGCATACATCAAGTGAATACAATTCAAAAAGGGCTTTAAAGTCCGATGATTTTGCTGAAGGCACAGCAACTAAAGTTTGAATGGACGGACACAAGATGTAAAACATTGGGTCATTAATGCGTCACTGTGGGTGGTCAAGCAGATTGAGTACGGATTAGGATAAGAGATAATCACCACATCAATCCATGCTTAGTAGCGCTCAACATACAACACTTTGGCATATATTACACTTGTAATGGACCTAGAATTCATTTATGTTTGCAAATAAACTTTCTTTGATACGTGCAACG
Organism: Diadema antillarum; assembly: GCF_040938485.1. Lineage (NCBI taxonomy): Eukaryota > Metazoa > Echinodermata > Echinoidea > Diadematoida > Diadematidae > Diadema > Diadema antillarum. The sequence continues at coordinate 3,667,433 of NW_027271001.1, read as the reverse complement.
TCCTCTTCCCCTGTATTCCGGACCTGCAGTGACATATTTTTTTTAAAGATAAAACAATAATTTTCAGGCAATTGGGGAAAAAAATAAAACAAAAAACTTAATATTCAAAATTTCGAAAATATAAGGAAAACTTTTTATTCTCGAATCATTACACTAATGTAGACCTATGATCAATTTAATGTAAACGTTCTGACGATTATCACACAGGCCCCCTATCCAAATTATTATTTTAATTTATATCATATAGGCATATACAGTATATAATAAGAGTGGTTTTGTCTTTATATTGCGATGCAATAAACAAGCAGCAAAAATTACATTTTAACTATCTATGGAAAAGAGAAATCCACAAAAAACAAAGCTTGTAAATTTGGTGAATTGTTCTAGAAGATAAGTTCATCTCAAGATCAAAGACTCCATGCATGTATGAAAATCTTGACATGACGTCAGACGAAACGGACAGACAGAAAAAACTATAACAAGGACAAGAACGAAAACAAGGACGGATGCAATATCGCATTGCAAATGAACAACAAAAAACAATCAAACAAACAAACAAACAACAACACACACACACACACACACACACACACTCACACACACACACACACACATGTCATGAGTTCCCCCGTGGAGACATTGAATTATGCGAGCTCCCTCGATCGTGGATATACATTCACTTATGAGCTCCCTCTTTGAGACATTAAATTATATCTTATAACAACGTTTGATTTGTCTAAGATTTATCATGGTCTGATTTTATGTCAGTATTGTCCGAAGGGATTTTTTTTTTTTTAGTAGGGTCTCATTTTTTCCTCTCTTCTTCTTTTTTTTTTCAAAAACAACAACAACACACTGCCGGTACTAATAAATTGTCAGGGGTCTGGTTTGATTAATGAGGGAGACTGGGGGTGAAGCGAGTTCAGTTCTCTCTGGGTGCTTTTGGTATTTCAGGACCAGTCTCGGAAGTAAAATATATTGTACTATTCCACGACCAATGTCGGAAGTAACATATATTGTACCAACAGAAAGCTATATCAAAGAAAACACACACACTGCGCACTCAAACACACAGCCAAAAACATGCACATAGATCCTTTGAATAATAATCAAGAATGGATTTAGCAAATACACATTCAAGGAAAGGGAAATCTGAAAGAGTGCACTCAGTATAGGGCGATATATATATATATATATATATATATATATATATATATATATATATATGTATATATATATTTCTCTTTTTTTTTGGGGGGGGGGTAAAATTTTGGTTACCCAGTACATGTAATTCCATTTGCTGCCCTCTATAGACAGGAATTCTATAACACTGTGTGTGATGTCAGTCAAAAAACAAATACAGAGAAACTATAAAAAGGAATTTCACAATACATGTACTCAGTTCTTAGGGAAAAGAAGATAATTCCTCTGTTATTCGTCAGAAATCATAACCATTAGAAAATGAAGGAGGACATGGCACCTAGCCAGTTAGAATGATTCGTCAGTTGTATATATTACTCTCGTTCAGTCATTCCTTACTCATTTATTAATTCATTCTTCAATATCTTGTGTGTGTGTGTGTGTGTGTGTGTGTGTGTGTGTGTGTGTATGTGTGTGTGTGTTGTTAACTGTGTTTAACGATGCGAATATTTTATTTTTAGGTTTTACAGGAATACCAGTTTAGATTACCTATATCTAATCATTATTGAACGGAAATTAATCAATGCAATAAGTGAAATAAAAAGCGTGTGTGCATTTATCTCCATGGAGTGCATTTACGATGGCGGCAAACGTCAGAGCAACGCCATTCATAATCATTTCTGCAGAGGCTGAAACTGTAAGAAAAAGAAATTACTGTGGATTACTGGTATGCTGTGACACATAAATGTGTCCACATTTTGTTGCATGCTGACTGCTCCTTCTGTACATCGATACGGTTGAACTTGAAGATAAAGGTAATTTCAGACAAGTCTATTTTGATCTGTACGTCCAGACCACTTACATTTAGGCCTATACTATAATAGAGGCCTATTAAGAATTCAAGGCTCATCGTAGGCCTCACTATACTGCGCTATTCAGACCTTAACCCCATAGGATTGTGCGCGCATCAATAGAACGAAAACAAACAAACACACTCCCCCCCCCCCAAAAAAAAAAAACAACAACAACAACAAACAACAACAAACAAACAAACAACAACAACAACAACAAACAAACAAACAAACAAAAACAAGGTTTTTGCAGTTGATCCTTTTACCACAATAGATCTATCCTAAGAATTATACCAAAATAGATTCATCAATGTATTTTCGAGTATTTTCGCTAACAGACAAACAAGCAAACGACGGTAAAAACATATCATCCTCAGCGGAGTCGACTTAGGTTGCTTGTTTTCATTTCCCATGGCTGTATAGTGGTCTTGAAGGGGTTCTGTATCAGGATGTGGATTTGCCAGTAAAATGCAAAAAAAATATTGTACATAAATTATTGTGCTACACAGCGTTCGTTGTTATTTGAACATGCAACAATACCCCGTGCTTCAGCTACCGGAGTCAATGCGAGGTTGAAGGAAGTGGTCCTCTGATTCAAAGTTCAGTTATTGCACTTCCCCGTGTTCCAGTAATACATGCATGAACATAAGCGCGACACAAAGTCATAATAAATCCCCTTCTCAAACGTATACAGGTCTATAATATTCTTATTTATCGAAATGCATGTACCTTCCTGAAATTTTGATGGGGATACAGATGCCCGTACTTGGCTAACTGTCGGCACATAGTTAAGGCACCCTATAGAGCATAACATTACCTTAGGTACCTATACTTGCCTACTATGGACTTGGCATGTACAAGTATGTGTAGGGCCATAGAGATATAATTATCTCTATATGAGTATATGTAGTACAAGACTAGTGTACTAAGTAAACCGATACAACTCTACGAGTACAATTGACCATGATTGTGACGTCATTCCAGGATGCGCAATGAACGCGCGCTCGCGTTGCCTAGATATGAATTGGGGCTTGTGTGACGTTTCTTGAAGTGTAACAAAACAGGAAGACCGTGGTCATGCAAGTGTATATTAGACAAAACTCTTCCTGTAGTGTTTTTTAAAACTCCATTGATATCTTTCATACAAATTTTCACGTGAACCAGGAAATAACATGCAAGCAATAAATGCCAAGAAGAATCCAAATTATGTTCATGTGGACGAAATTTGGTGAGTATCATTTATCATATCCCATGCCATTATAATTATACTGGCTATTGTGCGAACGATGTAAGCCAATCGTAAAAACACTTTTACCAATATCATATGCGGAATGAAACTTAACAAGGGTGGAAGTCATTGTCGGAGAAAAAAACCGATTTGATACATGCATTAAGAAGCTCTTGTTAATGATACCCCACGCTGCGGCAGTGCATGCACGGCGTGCCCATGTCAGGAGGTAATGGATTAAACATGACTGTACCTAATAAGAAAATCCACTCCAATACGAAGCATATACAGCCTAACAGAACGGACATTTATCAGAAGAAAATGAAAGTAATGTGGAATTCAAAGTCATTTCAGCATTTTTTTTTTCATGAAACAGCGATATCGGTCACAATCACGAAAATCAGACAAGATGAAGACCCCAGCACCTAAATATCTCCGTTTTCCAGAATTTTTGATAGCTCTATCTATGTTGACCTTGTTACATCGGACTTACCCCCTTTGCTTTATGTTTGTTTGTTTGTTTGTTTTACATCTGACCTTTTCACTCTAGCCTCTGTAATATACACATATAAATTTGCATAATATTTTAGGACAACAGGCGTTTTAACTTTTAACATCCTAATCTCTGACAACTTTACATCTATAGCACTTTTACCTCTCCCCAGAATGTTATTTACCCGCCACCTGCAAATCTTCCTAATTCTTTTTTTCCCGTTATCTTCAAAGGGCTATCATGCAACCTATCACGAAGATGGGAAGAGTTTAATTGCCATCAAACGGGCTTAGTCCAAAACAGGGCAAAATAAAACATTTCTCCTCATATCTCACTTGTTACATATAACAAAGAATATTCTTCAAGTTATGATAAAAATCCCGTATTTCTTGTCATTCATTTTCTTTGTTTTTTAGCCGCTTTTATTGCAAATAATCTCATATAAACAAGAATGGAATCAACTCGTTTTCCGATTAAACCCTTAAATTTGACTTATATGCTTCCTTTGAGTTGGATCGTGGCCCTACTCAGAGACTGCAATGACGTCATGAAAAGAAGGTCTTAGAATTTTTCAAGTGTGTTTGAATGACCACTGACACGACCACGGTCGTAACTGAACTTGGTAGACCATTACACTCAGTCATTGATCGTTGAGAAACGACAAACTAACTTGTCGAGTTTTCCTTTTGGAGGGCATAAATATTAAACACCTCTCATTTTATTACAATATCTACAGGAAAGATCACGTGAGACATGAATACCAGGCTTGGAGTAATTGGCCGGATAAATGGGGGTTCATCACACGAGAATACACGCGCCTGAACAAGCGCCTTACCGGCCAGCGCGTCTCGCCCGATCCCGAAGACGCGCACTTCTATGCCAACTGCCGCAGTCAGACGCCGCCCAGCGCGTCCAGCCAAATCACGCCGTTAGTCCAATCGAATTCCCCGACCGTCACAAGCTGCGGCAGGCCGCTCAAGAGGTCGTCGGCGCACAACAATCTTCCTTCCATCTCTAGCGGTCGTCCAACGCCGCGAAGGTCGAAGAGGTTGTCGCCCTCATCGCCGACATCGACGAAGACGACGTCAAGAGGAATAGAAGGAGATTCCGTACGCAGGAAGTTGCCGGTCATCGTAAAGCCTCAAGCTGCATCGTCGTCGCCCAGATTCGCCCGAACAACCGCCGCGCTGATTGGTTGGAAGCATGACTGTAAGCTGGAAAACTTCGGGAAAGTGCCGAATGCCAGGGGTCAGATGGGAATCCTGAAGAAATTCAATTGGCCTATGCAGGGAATCTAACATCCGCTGAAATGCACCATAACCATTATCAAGGAAAGATGAATTTACATGTCACAAAGATATCTCTACCGAAAATCATCACGTTAATTTCTTATTTTCATTTTCTTTTTGTCAAAGAAACATCATCGAAACTCTTTTGACATGGCATCTACTACGATTTGAGAAAACAAAAGTTAATCTCGAAAGTGCAGATCACTGCTATGTATGTCGAAATCATGATTATATGACATTACTGGGAATGCCTTCACGGGTCCGCAGTTTTCAAATATTGCAACCTTGTGTGCATCAGCATCCAAGTAAGCACAATGTATGAGACCATGATGTTTGCCTCGTCAATTTGCCTTTGCGTAATTTATCTCGACACGAAATAACATTAAATCAACCCTTCGGCCATCTCTGCCTCCATGGGATGAAAGAAAGGAACAGAGAAGAAAAGAAACACGGCTGGAATGGAAGTAAAGCAAACTTGCCTTATGTCTACCTGACAGTCAATCTAGAGAGGAAGTTTGATCAAGATTTGCCCGTTCTTCAAAATTTGAAATGTTTCACTTTATCTTAGATATATAAGACGGATTTGATGAGCCCAGGGGGTTGACATGACAGTTACAATTGTCTTTCCTGTTTTCGACATGGGCGCTGGGAAGATGAAAGAATAGATGAATAAATGCGCTGGAATCATTGCAGCCGCACACAAACTCAAAAACTTATCACTTTTGAGAGCGTTATTAATTTTTGTTCCACCGTCATGTCATAACTTCCTACACAGCGTACCGGCAAAAACGAAATTATACAAACGTGCATCCCTAGATAGGATTTCTCGATGTTTTGTATTTTTCAAAATTACCCCCCCCCAAAAAAAAAAAAAAAAAGAAAAAAAAAAGAAAAAGAGGAAGAAGTAAAATAGGAAGAAGTAGAAGTAGAAGACGATGATGGAGAAGAAGAAGAAAAAGAAGAAGAAGCTATGATTAAATCATGTTAATGCTGGGTCGAGATCATGATTGGTTGTGAAGTTGTTACTGCGAATTTTCTCTATGTAGCGCCATATACGATTTACATGTGGGTTCACTCCAAGAGGAACACAAAACTGTGACTATGAAAGGAAAATGGAATGGAAAGGCCCCATAGAGAGTGACATCTTAATCTACGAAAAAAAATCGGGTCTTTATGAGAGGTAACTCCCCGAATAAAAGCTTGTTTGCACAAAGAAAGTGCAAATAACTTTATGTTCCCCCTTGATTTTAACCCTAAAAAAGGCCCCCCTCGACATTTTTCGCGAGTTCTCCGCCGCGCGAAATTTTTTCACCGCGCCGTTCGCTGACTTTTTACTTTCAAGTCTCGTGCATCTTTTGACACCATTTTCGTGAAAATCGTGCGTACCATTACGACGCTGCATAACGTTTTATACATGCCTGTCAGACCGAAAATGGCTCAAAAACGTGATTTTGTGTATAAAGTCTATGCAAATGGAGTTTTCTCTTCTTATTCATAAAGATATGATTATTTTCACTTTCATAGGCTGAAATTAATTAATTTTAGCATAATTATGCTTGAAATAGGTTCTGTCATAAATTTTACGAAAAAATGATAAAACAATAAGTCGAAAAAACAAGGAAATACATAAGAAATTCATTAAACAAAAAATGCGTAAGAAATTGATTTTGATACCAAATTTTTGTTTCAAGTACATTGTTAGGAATGCTACAAAGAATGTTTTCACCGAAAATTAGGATTCTAGGAGCTTTAATTTCTGATTCAGAGCAAGATGTATGATTTTATGCATATATTAGCATAATTAATCATAATTACAAAAATTTCCATTTCTTTTTGTACAGCTTGGTAGATTACGTCATAGGTAATGCACGTGCCAAATTTCATGGCGATTGCGCGGGGGGGGGGGGGGGGGGGGGGAGGGGGGTGGTTGAATCAACCCCTCCCCAGACACAGAACGCCCAAACAAGCCCGGCCTGGTTAGGGTTAAAGCAAGTCACCTATTGTGAAACTTTTTAAGCGAGGTAAGACATAATGAGTGCAATGTAAAGTACATGTACATGCAGGGCCGGCGCAGCGTTTTCAAAAGCGTGGGGGCCCACTTCCGGGTTTCATGAGCTAACAAGCAAAAAAAAAAAAAAAAAAATGTCCTCAGCTCATCTCTCCCCGTCCCCGTCCACTTCCGGGTTCCTTCAGCTGACAAGCAAAAATAAAAAAGGTCCTCAGCTCATTTTCTCCCATCTCATTTCCGGGTGTTATAAAAAAAAGGTCTTCAGAGAAAACACTTAACCTTACCGCCGCCATACTTCAAGATCTCTATCTATTTCTATTTTAGTACCACTTACGTACTTCCGGGTTTAAAAAAGTGTGGGGGCCCAAAGTGATGACACCTTATGTATTCCTTTGTATGGTGCAAAAAAAAAGTGTGGGGGCCTGAGCCCCCACGGCCCCCACGGCTGCGCCGCCCCTGACATGTACCTCCATCTTTGTGAAACAGCACATTTTAATGGTAAAGTGACTTCGACATATCTCCTGCAAAACACTTGTCTTACTTTTTAAATTTCTCAGACTTGTATGAAAGAATAATCTTAAAACTGCTTTTATGTACAGGAACATGTAAGACCTGGAAATATTGTGAGGCATACAGCAAATGTTCCTTTCTTTTGGGCAAACAATGAATAAGTATCCACTTATCATGTTTGTTACTGTTTCATCACTTTTTGTTTTATTGCTTCACTTTTTTCCTTCTTGTGTGTGTGGCCCACAGGGAGATGTGTCTAAGGACGTAAACTGAGTTTGAACACAATCCTTGCCATCTGCATAGACTCCTCTCTCTACACATACAATTATGGGTACTTGTGTAACAGCTTACTGGTAATTTCATGGGCTGACACAACACTATTTATCATCTTTTATTTTCTCACTGCTACTTTTGCTACGAGTGCCCATTTACTGTGCTAAAGCATAATCCCAACCAAGTTGACTTGTATATACGTGTATATGACAAAAATAAAATGGACAAAATTCTGCATACATGCATGGATGAATGGACAGATATATAACAAATAGATATGGATAGATAAATAGATGGATAGATAGATAGATAGAGAGATAAATAGATAGATAGATAGATAGATAGATAGATAGATAGATAGATTGATAGATAGATAGATAGATTGATAGATAGATAGATTGATAGATAGATAGATAGATAGATAGATACATAGATAGATAGATAGATAGATAGATAGATAGATAGATTAATTGATACGTAAGTGGATAGAGGGACACAGATATAAATTCTAATATAATCAATTATTGATGATAAATGTACTGTAGTTGAATATGCAATACAACAAATTGTAGTCTGTGGCGATGCATTACCCGATGACAGTTTATTCTCTGATATATTTTGATATGGTACAATTTGACAAGCGTACAATTTCTTTCATAAACATTGCCAAGATAAACATAAAAATACATATTGTATACATAATGTACTATAAATCATAGATAAGCCACCCTCTTATAAAATGGGACGAGTGGCCAGTTCTGGTAGCAAAACAAAATAAAAAATAATGCATAAATAATTACATTTATGCCTGAATAAGCTACATACATGTATCATAAAAAGTCATGTAAACGTACCCAAGTCCATTAGATATATATGTCTCCTGGGAGTAATCTTCACCTTTTTGATGGACAAATAGACCATCTTCTTTGGCAAAAAGTTTTTCATTCAAATCTCTCATTTGTCACACTGGCAATCACACACCAATGCCTCAATTAGCATGTTTCACACTAAGTCTGAACCTATTATCATTAACACATCAGGTTCCAGATAATTATAGAGAGATACAATGTATTTACTTATAAACTCACAAAAGGCTGAAACTCCCAGTGACTAATGGGGAACAACTGATAATCCTCCCCCTGGTAATGCATGAGTCTTACCAGCATCTCATGTTTATTTAACTATACAGTGTTTTTTTATTTGATGCACTAATCTTTATCTTGGTTGCAGAATTAAAAACAGATCCTTCAAATTGAAGACACAATAAGTTAATGTGTCTGTCTCAAATTGGCAAATGTTGCTGTTTTTTACCTTGAATATGTGCAGAGTTAGTAAATTACACTGGTTTCATTTGATCTTTCTCTGATACTCTTGTAATAACAGGTACATAGTAAAATTTGCAGAGTTGCCAATTTAATGAACAAGTGATTTCACTGAAAACAAACCTTGTATATACAGCTAAGTCCATAGTAGTTTTAATGTTTCCACCTTCTAAGAAAAGCCATGTTTTACAGCAAGATCCACATCTGTTATGATGTGCTCTTCATAAGCTACTGTAAAAGTGGAAATTTTCACGGTGTGGAAATTTTCGCGCATTTCGCACAACCACACGCTAGCGCGAAAATAAAGGCACATGAATATTTTTGCATGCCGTATGTTCCAGTAGTTAATGTCCTGATACGGAATTAAAAACACGCGAAATCCATCTTACCCGCCGAGCGCGAAAAATTACTCTTGCGAAAATATCCACTTTCACAGTAGTCCATGACTGTGGGTCAAACTCCTATTTGAGTTAAATCACTTTTTTTCCCCCACCAACACATGTTGAACAGCATCAAAAACCAGACGCATCATCTTCTCACACTGGAAAAGAGAATGAGAAGCTGGAAAGACAAAATGTACATTGCACGGCAACTGCCAACGAAAATTTCCATTGAAGCAACTCGATACTCCCTCCCGTTATTGCTGAAATATTCACCTTGAAATGTGAGCACTGAAAATGCTTTGAAAATTAACTTTGCTAGAAGCAGCTTGTCTGCTAATATTCTATCTACAGTTGTTGTATAACATCACAATTAGTTTAATCCAGGATCAAAAATAATAAGGCAATATTTCAAGAGAATTGCATGTCAGGTAATGTAGTTAGCCTTTACTGCTTGTCCTTGGAGAAGAGTTCTTTAATGTAATGATATCACTGCACCTCATTGTAACTTTCAAAGAGATTTGCTTGAGGGCAGACTTTTAAATGACTGTCTAGTCCGCCAATCAAAGGTCTGGTTGGGTCTGCCCACACTTCACACGTCAAACACTTGATCACAAATTACAAATGATTTAAGCCACGACACCCAAGACAAGGGAGTTGTTTAAACACTACATGACAAGTACAATTCTGAAAAGTATAACAGCATGACATTTGGTGTACCAATGTGACCAAAAAAAAATTAAAAAATGAAATGAATGAAATTGCTTTACTTCAAGTCCACTTGAAGATTTCCTCATACTTTCAGTTACAAAAACAAAGAACAATCTATGGAAATGTCCATTCTCAGTGGCTAGACCAATGTCAGTAAAAAGCTTTGTCTTTATCAATATACCATATAGTAACTCCACAATTACAGATGGATTACTGAAGACAGCAGGTACCATCACCAGAGATATGGGGGACTGCAGATAGTCAAGAAGCTATTGTCACTGCTTCTACAAAGGTGAAGCTGTTAGACAAGTGGTATTGTGACGAAATTACACTGCTACTCTATACAGGAATATGTGAGCCATCAGCTTCGTTCGGTGTATTATGTTTTGGGTTTTGCAGTTTTGGTTTCTCTGCTCCAGGACCACAATAAATTCTGCAAATCTATACATGGGACTATTGACTCATGTACTACATGTGAAATTACATTTAAACTGTCTCGAATGTCCCTTTAATGGTATGTACATCTCTTCTCTGATGAGAATGTAAAAAGTTGGGAGGGACAGTCATATCATGTACTTAATTATTGCTCTTCTTTCTTGTCGGTAATTGTATTCTTTGTACTACACAAAATAATCTTTAGGACCAAAGATAATGGCAGATGGAACAAGTAGATTTTGGTGGAAGAACAAACCTTATTTGGTGAGAATTTCCTACTTGTTTCTATGTGGTCTGGAGGAAGATGTCAACACAGGAGAAATGACATACTTTGACATCCATCACTTCAGCCAATCAAAACAAAGGATTTCACACATGCCCTCCTACTGTTGAATATTCATAATACATATTTGTGATTCCCCAAATTATGCTTGAATCCACTACAAAGACTCACTGTGAATGTACCCAAATTATATAAGTAGTCATGACAACAAGCACAATTTCTGCCAACTGATTATCTATTGCAGGAGATATGATACCTACAGTCAGTAACAAAATGTCGTTCACACATCACAGCATGGCATCTTGTGCCCATGCTTACAGTCACTGAACACGGGGGAACTGTCAAACAAATTGCATTGACTGTACACCAGTCCTTCATTTTGCCTGGAGTTTGCATACAGACTTGCACACTTCTTTTTCATACGACCATGGTAATCTGTCTGCCAAGCAATCTGCAATGGACATTTTCCCATGAAATGCCTTGAATGCACACTGGTTTGGTGGCCTGATCTGCAAAGTAACTTTCAAAGGCTTCTATCTTGGAGGGGAGGATGATTTCATCAACAACATATAACACATAAATCCTTACCTGAAAATCATTACCTGAAAACCCTTGAAAATCATAATGGTGTAAACCACTGGCTTTCAAGATGTGGTTATTGTTCACAGATGTAATACACTGTACACCTGTTTCTCACGAGCCAAGACTGAAAATGGGGAACAAAGTCTATAAAGATGGCTCCTTTTTGGCTTCCTGCAAACAATTGGATTTTCCACTGCCATACAATGAAGTAGCTCAGTAAGTACCCTGGCAAGAATTCACACCAATGCCATCAATCACTGGCAGACAGGAACTTTAAAAAACTTTAATTATATCTGAACCTGAGAAATTAAAATGTATATACAGTATGCTTTTTCATATTTGTAAAGTTTTGACATCAATATCAACTTCATGATCATTTGAAGAAGTAATTTTATCAAAATTCATGGGCATGATATTTCATCATTCAATAACTAATGCAGGGATAACATACAGCATCACCAATCACATCAAATATACACTAGTACATTGTACCAGCAAATATGACTTATGAATTTTTGACTCACAGAGGCCCCAGCCCTTTTATTTCATACAATCTCTCATTTTCATTTTGTTTACATCCTGAACATTTTATCACGACAAGAAAATGGCAAATTAATGTCATTAGCAATGTTTTAACCAGTGCAGCTTAGCACAGCCAGCAGGGTTTCATATCGGAATAATCCTACAACTTATTCATATGACTTTTGACTCTTTTAACTGATCTGCATAATAACACTACACATATATTCTTTTGCCTTGATCATCGATGATGGAATTCCAAAATTTCAAATCCTCCACTCCCCTTTCGCCGAGAAATCAGCACCTCCTCTGATAGTTATCATGCAGGAGAACGTGCTAAATTTCTGTCTTCTGTCAAAAGTCTTGTACTGTGTGTTTTGTCATCTGACATAAACTACAAAAGTAATACCCTGACAGAACTATGTATTCACTGAAATGAAGGAGAAAGGGTGAAACCACATGCATCACATCTCCAATTTGACACCATGATAATCCTAAAAGTAACCTGCCTGGGTGCAATTTGTTCCTGAATTTCTGAATACTCAGTATGTGGTATTAAATGCTAGCATTCCCACATACTTGAAGTTCTATTGTCCACTCTTGAGATTATTTGGTGCCTTGCTGAAGCCAAGGATAAATTTCCCAGTTTCAATATTGCTACTGGGCTTTGGATCAAATCCAACAATCACCTTTCACTACATTAAAAAAAAAAAGTGTCATGAACTATCAAATTATCAGTGCCTCCATTGTTTTGGTACCATGTTTTTCAGTGACCATATCCTTGCTCATATGTCCACTAACACCTGAACTTTCAAGGTCAACACAAGCATGCAAAAATGCTACAAAACATTACCAACATGCTCCACTAACAGCTAGAATAGTTGCGACATACTTTCATACTTTTTCCATGTGTTCTGGACAAATTGAAAGGTGAGTTCCAGTCAGTCTTTAATGTGATCTTTTCCTGACAGAAATTAGAGGGGGATGCGTGTTGCAGACTTTAACTGGTTAGAATTCATGAAAGTGCTCTGTAAGTGGTGCTTCTAACTCGAGTGTCCAAGCAGGAGCGGACGGCCATTATCTCCTGAGAATCTTCTTCACATCCTTATCGGTCTTCACCAGTTTGTCGTCCACTCGCTCTACTTTGCCCGTGATCCTGTCAATGTCATCATTCTGTCTCTCCAGCTCATCGTTCAGACCCAGGGCGAGACCCTTCAGTCGACTGAGGCCACTTCCGATATCGTCTAGATGAGCGAAACAAGAAGACAGTGACAGACAGACAGACAAACACATGCAGAAATCATAACAATTTGAAAGGATGGATGAAGAGAAAAACAAGTACACACAGACACACTCTGGCCCTAAATCATACAAATACAGCATAATCTGAAATCAAATCCAAATCTTTAATCTACTGTATATGCCATATTTTTTGCAAGGGTCTGATTTTCACAACATTTGCGAGTCAGATGATGATCGTTAATTTAACAACATGCTAAAATATATAAACTCTGATGCTGAAATGAATACAAATGTGCATGCTTACATTTCTCTGTTCATTACTGTACCATGTACTGTACTCTACTCTTGCAAATTTAAGCACTTGCAAAACTGTCTCAATTCTTGAAAAATTAAATTCGCTAAATATATGCCGTATACAGTGCACTCCCATTAAAACGAAGACAGTTATAACAACATTCCGATTACAAGGAAGTAAAAATTCGATATAACGAAAGAAAACTGCCGGACTCAAGGACTTCATTATAATGGGAGTCCACTGTTGCAGATGCACAGTTCACATAGCATTCATTTTTGGATGCGTGTTGCCCTGTTGCTCACATTAAACTTCACATCTGCATAATCCATGCTCTGAATTTAAACACTTCCATCGTGAATTTATTCATTGGTGTCAAACATTAATCTTCACTGAACAAACAAGTGGGGTTTGCATTTTTGGCTTTTAAACATTTAATCCTCTACCAGACTTGATTTTATGCATTCCTTTTTTGTTTCCAACATATTGTTCACATTTTTAGCAGATATGTTGCAGTGGTACTTTCTAGCTGGTTGCATCAATTTGCAAAGAATTGGTACAAAAATAACATCACACAAATAGCTTCTCTTTTTTATAGATATTTGTATCATACACATTCAGAAATATTGTCATCAAGAATCAGAAACAAGTGGAGTTCACTTAAAAGTGGCTCATTGCATTCATGTTGATATAGGCCACTCTTACACAAATAGAAGCCACAATAATATGTGACCTGCTATGTAACAAAAGGATCTGAAAGTCAAGGGGGGGAGGACAATTTTCTGAAAATGGCATGACATTATTCCCTTACTCTTCTACTCTAATTTCATATCGATAGCACAACTCATAGAAGTATACTTGGTTGCGGAGATATTGATGATTTTATTAGCACATGTCAAGTGGTTGTGGAAATCAGAGTTTCAAGAAACACGCCTTCAAAGTTTTCGATCCGACGCTATCATGATCAAGGGGAGGCGAGACAGTTTTCACCGCTTGACAATAAAAGGTATGCTCCTAGCGACCTTGGCAATGTTCATTCAAGCTTAGCGCCAGCGGTCTACGCACAACTAATCAGTAATCAGAATGCCACACACTGACCAATAAGATCACTCCCTCATCGCAAGGGGCGGAGTCTAGCTGCGGCGCTAAATCCAGATCTTCGGACACGATTCTGTTACGTTGAAAGTCCGAAAGTCATGGCCCAGGAAAATGCTGATTTCTTGCCTTTCCTTTGATCATTTAGTTTTGAAATTTCAGCAGATGATAGACAAAACATTAGACTACAAAATTATGCCAAAAACAGAAATCTGATTGTTTTGACCAATTTTGATGATGCGCCTTCAAACTCATTTTTCTTGGCTCAGCCGTCAGCGACTTTAGGATCCTTTTGTTGTAGTGGGTCACATATGTTTGGCTACTCGGTTAGTCCCCCCCCCCCCCCCAAAAAAAAAAAAAAAAAATATGAAAGGGGGCTTGTAGTGCACTAAAAATTGTGCTGAAGCCTTTTTTCCCCTTTTTTCCTTTGCTTGTCAGATGATGAAACCCAGAAGTGGCAGGAGAAACCAAAGCCTTTTTCTTCTTTACTTGCCAGTTGATTAAATCTGGAAGTGGTCCACTTTTTCAAATTCTGAACATTCCCATAAAAAATTCTAGTTATGGGCCTATTGTATGTTCTCACCAAGGTTGCTATTGAGCTGATTGTCAAAGTCCCTCATGTGGCTGGAAGATTGCCAAACATCAGCAGTCTGCCCACTCGACTCTTCCCAAAGCCGGATGTGCCGAATCCGCCACCACCACCACCGCCGCGGGACGATGATGTACCCCAGGAGCCAGCGTTCGTTGACCTGGAAGCCCGACCCCTCTGATCTGGAGGGCAGGGTGGTCTGTGTTCTCCCTCCTCATCTCCTCCTCTGCGTCCACCCTCTCCATGTGCTGGGCCAGCTTGCTGGGGCCCTGGGCCTTGGCGCGTCTGGTTGGGCGGCTTGGACTTGCTGAAGTAGTTGGCGATGCCACCAAAGATTGACTTCATCCCTTAATCAATGCAAATAGCCCACATTGTATGGTTAGTATGAATTGGAACCATCACCAGCTCTCAGGCCAAAGCATGGAATTCTAGTGGATCACAGGGAGTGAGATAAGTCACACAGCGATAACTTTAACACAAAAAAGAAAAGAAAAAGAAAAGATGCCGCAAAAAAGACTATATGGCTACATTGTATGGAGAGCAACATGAACTTGTTCTACATTGGATTTTTGTAAAAACTGTCTACTCTATTGTGTTCTTATGTACATACAGCATATTAACAAGACACTGACATGATAAGCCTTTACATACTGGAGGCACTGGGGCATTTTGCGAAAACAATAACTTTTCTACATTGGATTTTTGTAAAAATTGTCTACTCAACTGTGTTGGACAGCAGAAGACACAGCAAAATCGTGAAATCGGCCCCATCGCAGTGCGTGTGCATCCGTGCGTTAGCAAGCAAGGTTAGGTTAGGTTTAGGTTTAGGGTTGTATTATGGTTAAATTAGTCGAGGGACATTAGGAAGTCTTTCCAAGATTATAGGGAGAAAGAAAAGAATGAACACAGGAAAAAACAGGAGAAAGGAAGGACGAAAGATGCTGTATCAATCTCGCATAAACGTCCTAAATGCTGTTTGGTGGGGCTGCATTCACGAGTATAAATACTGTGGAAGAAAGCCCCACCGCCGTGCTTAGGTACCGATGACCACGATGCGTCGATGGGGCTGAATTCACGAGTCTAACACAACAGGCAAGCCGCCGTAATATTAGTACGGACATGCAGTGGTGAGGCCAGAGGGGGAGGCCTATTTCACGAGTATGCCAAAGACACTGACATAACCTTTATATATATATATTAGCATTGCTCTGGGGCTTTTACCATGTTCAAAGCATTTGCAGAACTACGTGTCGTGTACATGACATTACAGAAGAACTGGGGATAAACTTGTCAACACATGCCTGCTGTACATGTACTGCCACTCATTGCTGTTATAAACTGACAGTAACAACACTAGCTGCTACACTGACTAATTTTAATTACAGAGTAATTTACTCACGACTTAATTATTGTATGAGTAGTCTAGACCACTTACATGACTTAGTTTTGAATTACTACGTATACGGCCCTTCTTTAGCATAGATATCGTTTGGATCAAACCTACCGCAGCTGTTTCATTGCCAACTTGTTCCGCTTCGTACATCAGCCCCATCGAGCGGTGTGTGCTGTCTAACATGTTCTGTTTCCGTCTCTCCAGCTCCATTTGCTTACTCTGGACACCGAAACCATAGTCCTTGTTCGGATCATAATCAGTTGTGTCCTTTCCCAGATCATCCCAGTCATTCCATGTGTTCCCTGCTCCACCTCCACCGGCACTTTCGTCGTCAAAAAATGGATTACTGCTGGACATTTTGACTTTGTTCAAGATTACTTCGCCTCCCTTCCTCGCACAGTATCAAATGCACTGACTGGCTTACAGGTACATACAATTTACACGCAAAATACACCCACCACCTGGCACCACATCACTGGACGTGGATTACTCAGATCACAACAATCAATGACCGAATATAGTCTCTTTCAAGTTTCTTCTTTATTATCATCATCGTTCATTGTCATCATCAATGACTTGCTGAGCTTGTTATCTGTATAAATTGAAAACTTATCCTTTCCGGCTATTGGGGAAAAGAAGAAGGTTTGAATGACATTGTATATCGCTGATATTATCTTATTTTGAGGATAGAACTTTATTTAGTGTACAATTCACACATTGAGTAGGTTTTATCAAAAAATGGCCTGCATGTAAACTTGAGACGTAACTTCAGGGTCAACCGCAATGGAGGCCAATTATATTCATCTTTTCCATTTAATCATACCTATATAAAGTCACATTGTGTGAATTCTGTGTTTGTACAGCAAAACTTATTTTGTTCATTTTGCACATGATACTGCAGTATAGGAATATGTTAGGTTTGTTTTTGTTTTGTTTTGTTTTGTTTTTACCACAACTGTATCAACAACACTTTACTGAGAATATAAAAGAAAACGTCCAGGAAAAGGCTATGAAATTATCTCCGTGTCGTAAGTTTCGAAGAATGAGGCTATCATCATGTGAGTTGAGGGATGTGGTTCCAGCAAACATAGGCCTAAAAAGTATTGTTGTTCATTTTTTTTTTGCGCTCGTGAATTCATGATTTCAGATAAATCATATCATTTCTTTTCTGTTTCCTCAGATTTTTATATGTTGTCTCTTCCTTTTCTTCTCATCTCACTGACGATGACACTTTCTTATTTCTCTGTCATTGAATTGATTTCCTTTATGTGCCATCATAAATTTACTAACTGAAACTACGCAATGGTAATTTTCACTTGTATATTTCATCTTGCTTTTGTGGTGACTTTTCTTTTCTCGAAGAGTGCATTAAGTGGATTCAAATTCTGCCTTCACGAGTTTTGTTGAGCAGATTAAACTGAATCCTCGTTTTTTCTACACGTACCTGTTCTTTGTTGCACGATCATTTTTCTCTCTCTATATTATATCTCTCCCTATCTCTGACGAATTTTTAAAGTTTTGGTGATGGAACCGCTCGATGAGGAGACTACTAGATGTTATGATGTCATGTGTGCACAACAATATGAATCATAACAATGGATCACATTGTGTTTTATTAAAGGAAACCCAAACCGAAAGAGAAATGAAGATTGAGTGAAACCAACATTATTAGGAGAACACATCATTAAAAGTTTGAAGAAAATCGGACAATCGATGCAACCAAAGTTATGAATTTTTAAAGTTTTGCTGTTGGAACGACTGCTGGATGACAGACCACTTAGAGGTATAATGGCGTTTGTCACCAGCTTGCCCCATTGCAGGACTTATCTGATATGTGAAGTATTTAGCTTCTTTTTTTTTAGTTAATTTTATGCAAAGTATAATGATAATATTAATATGATGCAGATGAAGGCGCTAATATTCAAAAGTGAATGACGCACCTCAAACACAACAACAACAACGTCACATTATGATATGTGGACAACAACACAAAGAAAAATATAACGGGAATTCCTAAAAAATTCTCTGTTCTATACTAACCGCTCTCAGAAAGCAGGGGGATAATTGCTACCTTTAGCATAAGGATAATGTCAGTATCAAGTTGATGAAATGAACTTTCATGAAAAATGAATTTCGTGAAAAAAAACACAATTCTTTATATTGTTATCCACACATATACTTGTTGTTTTGGTTTTAATGGCGTGTATCACTCAAGATTGAGTATTTACGTCATGATCTCTAGTAGTCTCCTCATCCAGCGGTTCCAACACCAAAACTTTCAGAATTTTGGCATCGATTGTCCGATTTTCCTCAAACTTTCATTGACTTAATGTTGCTGCTTTCACTCAATCCACATTACATCATTTTCTCTTTGGATTTGGATTTTCTTTTATATGTTGCTGCTTTCGCTCAATCCACATTGCTCTTTGGGTTTTGGTTTCCTGTTAGATAGAAGTTTCTTGCAGCCGCTCATGATAGGCCTAAAGTTTTGATATCCTATGAAATGAAAGTGATGAAAATAGTTGTAGGTGGTTGAAAAGACTGACATTTCTAATAGCCTACCTCCCCAATGAATGTGCAGCTTATTTTGTCATCCGTTTATTTGACACACAAAGGGCCTAATCAGTGGTTGTTTTTTTTTTAATTCAGTATCATTTTGCATCGACTTTGATAATTTCAGGTAGGCCTAATAACAGTTTACTGAGCATTAATATCTTAAGAGGGAGTCGCAGTTGCTAACTCTTGATGATTTGAACAAAAGAATGTATGGCTAGCCCTCGTAAATGTGCACATTAAAGACAGCAGTCTGGTCGAGGATTGAGCTTTTAACGTTTTGCGAGATATTCAGAAACCACTCTATGAGACAGAGACTCCAACCCCAAGCACCTTCTGATCTGGAGATTCTCCCGCCCGAAACCCCTAGCAAACGGGAGACTCCAAGTTGATGTGTGCGAAGCGCGAAGTTCCTAGGATTCTAGATGTTCTCTGGTGCTATCTTGTAGACTAAGGCTTATTTTTTCAACATACGATAAAAATAAGTAAGAAAGCCTTTCCACCGGGAGACACAGAGCCAGGGCGGGAGAAATCAAATCTCAAACGGGAGAACGGGAGATTGTGCAAAAATTGGTTTTCGGCGGGAGATCTCCCGTCGAAAACGGGAGAGTTGGAGTCTCTGTATGAGATGTCAAAGAGCATGCAATTTTAAGGGGTATCAAAAGTTTATTTGATGAAAATCGGTTTTGAAGTGGCTGAGATATCCAAAAACAAGGTGAAACAATATCCTAATACAGTTGTGGCATGTAGTCTTTTATTATTATCACCTTTTTTTTATATCTCATCCATTTGAAAACCAATTTTCATCAAATGAACGTTGAATCCTTCTTAGAATTACACGCTCTTTCATATTTCATAAGAGGTTTCTCATTATCTCACTTAGGAATGTAAAAAACATAAATCCCCACCTCAACCAGTACTGTTATACAGCCCCTTTAATTATCTTCCTCATGAAAACAAATCATATGAAACTTTCAAATTCTTTGTGATATATTCGTGAAGAACGAACAATGACCGAATTCAATGTACAGTATGTGCATTTTTTGTTTTCAGTGCAAAAACGTCGAAATGTAAAAGGACATACACATGTGATAAGATATACCACTCCATGGATATACTAGCAATGCACTGAGTGCTCCTACGCCGTAGTTTTGTTTGTTGTTGGTTTGGGTTAGTTTTATTCGGGAAAAAAAAAAAAATCGGCCGATCCTCCATTGCACAATGCTAGTGTGATGTGGATTTTCTCCAAACACAATCGCTGCATGTACGTCCAGAGCCCGCCCTCATAAGTTGATCTTTAACGCAACCTCATTTACATACAGACGACAACACTACTGAGAACGTCATTCGACTATTTCGCAACTGTTGGCATTTCCTAGCTAAATTTTGTTTCTTTTAGCGAATTATTAGAAGGCAAAAGAATGGTTTGATGAAAAGTATCTTAGAGAGTGCTCTACCGCGTGTTTAGAGGCCTCCGAGGCTGTAAACAAGGCGCATGCACTCCGAAGTTAGACGACCGCTGGACAGCACAACTGCGTTCCGTAGTGAGTTGCAGAAGACAACGGAAAACAGCTGAGTGAGCTAACGTTAGGTATCGAATCGAAATCCACTTTCTAGACCGCTAGCTACAAACAACAGCTTACAACAACACAGCACAGCCGTGGAGAAAACAGTTGTCAACCAGCCTCAAAATGTCATACGAAGGTGTGAGGCGAGCTCAACGTGGGGGAAATGTTGTGAGGCCACAACCTGTGAGGTATGATACTTTATTGACCGCAAGAAATGTTGTTTCTAACGTGTTAAACCCTGCAACACAACATTGCCTATTGCCACGATTGCAGTATTAATATTTCTCTAGACTCTAGTCTCTACATCATATTGGAGCCATAGCCAGAGCTGTGTGGTGCAAGAGATATAGTCTACTTAGAGGCTTAGAGCCCCATCTAATGTTAGTGTAAATTTATTACAGTGGATGAATATGGAGGATGGATGGTGGCTCGGGGAGGAGGGGTGGGGGGGGGCAAACTGAAAGGGATGGAGTTGTTGGCGCTGTTCAGTGTTCGCTAGCGGGCGTGACTAAAAGATGTAAAAATGAATGACGCAGTTTGTAGTTCTCTGATGGCAATTACATTCCATGTGGCTGTTCCACAGTAAAAAGGGTCTATCTTGAGAAACGTTACTTCGGAGAAAAACAGGTTTAACGTTTGGTGTATTTTTAATATTTCATTTTTTATATTTTCATAATGCATACACTCACAAGCCATTCTCTTTACAAACACAAGAGGCAGACGTAGACATACAAATACACCAAACTTTAAACCCGTTTTTCTCCGAAGTAACATTTCTCAAGATTAGATAGACCCTTTTACCGTGGAACGGCCGCATGGCATTGAGGCTAGGTAGATGGACCATGTAGATAAAATATTTAAAAGACAAAGTTTACTGATGTAGTTCCATCAGTTGCAGCATCAGCAGATTGACAATGTGAATTGATAGTGATAGTACTAGTAGACTGATACAGCTACTCCTAGATTTCTACATTGTATAAAAATTTGTCTCTATGTATACACAGACTGTGCTGTGGTACTGGTATGTACAGTATGCGGACGTACAACACTGTAGGGCCGATCTACGAATGGATGACATGATTAAACAATTTGGCACAAGGGGGCCTTCATTGATTTAATGGAAGAACAGTGCAGAGTTCTGCAAAAATTATCTCAAAATAAAGGGAATTATGTATCAGATGCAAAGCCCTGTAATCCAGCATCAGATTGTATTGTTCACCAGATGAACTCTGCCACTCTAGTAGTAGTATATGACTTTGCACTTGCAAAAGGCTTGTTTAATTGCTACTGATGTACAATGTATTAGAACCTAATGACCAGATGAAGCTATTCTGTGTACCAAAGACAGTGTAATATTTCCCCATGCATGTATGAGCCTGTTATTTTTGTCAACGCTTCAACCCATCAAATCTCAGGGACCATTCAAGCACACATATTTCTGTCGATAGTATTTCATGAGGTATGAGTGAATATTTTTAGAACTTTCATTTATAAAGCGCTCTTTTTTGCCTATATATTTACAATGTATGTGATTGTTTTGGCTGCAGAATTTTGAAAAGCCTTGTGATTACTAATTTTGTTTACAGGTTCTTAAATTGGCAACACATTAAAGAGGATAAAGTTCATGTAACTTCCCTCTCATAATTGGCAACCTCGTGTAAATCTATTACGTGCAGATTCAATCCAAAACAAGTTTCATACATATAAATATCTAGTAATCTTTCTCTGATAGACACAATTTTAGTAAATGTACTTTAAGGTAAATTTCAGAGTTGCTGATTTAACTTTCTAAGAAGACTTTTAAGATGGTGATTTCTGCAACAAAATTTCTTTTGGACAGGACTCGATGGGTTAAATATCACATATAAATACACACACACACAGAAATGACACTAATGGGGTGTTGCAAGAAAGTTGCAATCAATTGCAACTTGCAACTGATTGTCACTGGCCAATCAAAATCATTGTTGCATGCATGTCTTCTTAATAGAGCAGACCCTGAGCCAATCAGAGTGGTTGTTTCAAAATTAGCAATTATTTGCAATTGATTGCAACTTTCTTGCAACACCCCATAAGTCTGCTATTTTTCGTTTCCCTTCACTGTCATCACAGCTACACTTGTACAGCATTGAGTTCTATTAATCAAAGTTCTTGACTTGTCATTGCAACAAGCTATGTATCAAGCCTACACTGTACAAGGTACAATGTACGCATGAATGCCAGCTGTCTGTATTAACCCATTGAGGACTAGTCCCCAAGTACTATACTCGGGCAGGGGTCTATGGGAAATGCGTGTTGTAGCAAAATATAGCCAGTTCTCAAAGGGTTAAGATTAGGTGGTTCACCTGGGAATGTGATTGACATATTAATAAATGAGTGTTGATAGTAGTAGCACTGATACTCAATTTTAGAGCTGACCTTCTAAACACGTACAAGTTTGTTTACAAACAGACAAACACTTCAAATACATGCTCTTTTTGCATGCTGTAGAATTCTTCAAGCGTGACTATTATGGGCCATAAAGTATTCTGCTTGAATGCAAAAGTCTGTCAAGTTATTTGTAGGGAAACAAAAGACACATTGAGTGTTCTCAAAGTCACTACAGTAGATGAAGTGTACATACAAGTTTTTGTATAATTTTATATTTACCTCCGCCAAGGGGGGAGATTATGTTTTCGTTACCGTTCAGTTGGTTTGTTCGTTTGTCCCTGTGCAAAATAACTCAAAAAGTAGTTAACTAATTTGAATGAAACTTACAGGAAAGGTTGAGAATGACACAAGTAATAAATGATTAAATTTTGGTAGTGATCCGAGAATTTTGGGGGAAAATTATGAAGGATTTTGATATTTCGATAGGTAAGGTCAATGAACTTGGGAGTTCAAGCTGCACATTTTTAGGTTTTCAAATGCGCACTAAAGTGCGTGCTCTAGTTTCTGCTGGGCCGAGGCGCGCCGTGCAGTTGAGGGTTTATGACGTAACAAAGGCTTCTACATTGGGAAATCGGACAATTTTTCAGCATACAGGTCTATGGGTGGAAATCACTGATCTCTATGGAAGAGCCCAAAGAACTTTTCCAGAGTGGTGGAGAGGAGAAAAATCTCTTTGGAAAGAGGAAGATCATCGGTGGAAAGTAGCTGCTTGGCGGAGGTCTGCGCTCTCAGAGTGCTTCTAGTTGAACTATGTTTTGTGTCAGAGAAAACTTTACCATTCATAACAATATAGGAAGAAGAAGAAGAAGATTCAGATCTACGGAATATGACATTTCACCACCATACAGAGTAATTACAGTATATCCAGATCAGCCAGATAGGGCCTTTAATATCATTTTTTAATCTGCTTATTTTCTAATGAAGTCTGGTCCCCTTCAAAATCAGACTCTACAAAAATATCATGTGTGTGTGTGTGTGTGTATGTGTATGTATGTGATTGTGGGAAAAAGTAGTGGCATCATGGGTGTAAATAGGGCAGAAAGACAATTTTCATTTGAGCCTAAATTTGAGAAGTAGTTCAATCTTGTCTAAACTTAATCTGTACTGTCATCATATGCTTTTTCTTTGTAACATGTATACCAAGTTTCAAGTCTTGGACCACTCTTGTTTAATCACAATATTACAGTACATGTATATCAAACCTTGCTAGTAGATATGTAGATGGCACAGTAGTGATCCATGGCCGACATCATGCCACACAAAATTTGTGTGTGTGTGTGTGTCTTTTAAGCAGTACACTCAGCATGCATTTCCATAGTGTCATTTGTCTATTAAAACTACAATTGTACAGTGACATTTTGTAACATACACTTGTATTGCCCCTCCATCAAAGACACTTTTTTTTGTTCATTGTTAGAAAATCACAGCTTGCAATGGTATTTTTTTACATATTGTGTGTAGTTCTATGTACAGTAGAATGTAGGCACCCAAGTGAAAGTGCCTGAGATGGCAGCTGAGTACATGTGTAACTGCAATCTTTTTCTTGCAAATGTTTCCTGAGAAATCTTGAAATTGGTTTATTAGTAAATTTCTAACCCTCTGTTGTTACTTTGTACATGGTATTTTGTGTATCTCATGCATGCATCTTCTTATCATTAACCATAGCATAATGGACCGATCAGATTGCAACGCAGTTAATTATGTTTCAATAAGCAATTCACATATTCGGAAACAGGCATAATTTCTGATGAAGCTACACATGTACTAGTACTATAGCTGTTCACACCTACCACACACACTTAAGATCATCTTTAAAGGACAAGTTCACCTTCATAAACATAAGGATTGAGAGAATGTAGCAATATTAGTAGAACACATCAGTGAAAGTTTGAGGAAAATCAGACAATCCGTTCAAAAGTTATGAATTTTTGAAGTTTTTGTGCAGTAACCGCTGGATTAGAAGACTACTGCAGTGTATGTATAACTTACAACTGTAGATGTCACATGCGTACAACAATATAAGGAAAATATAAAGAGAATTTCACAAAATTCCATCTTTTGAAAAAAGTACACATTCCCCTGACTCGTTACCGACAAATGTTATGGGTAATATTATTCCCCCCGCCTTTCAAAGAGGCAAGTCATGTGCTCTTTTACAAGTATTATGCGAAAAAAGTGAAAATATGTTGAATTTTCTTTTACATTTTCTTTATACTGTTGTACTCATATGACTCACAAGCTGTAGTAGTATCCTCATCCAGCGGTTCCAACACAAAGATTTTAAAAATTCATAACTTTTGCATTTATTGTCCAATTTTCCTCAAACTTTCACTGATGTGTTCTACTATTATTGTTGCATTCTCTCAATCCTTATGTATATGAAGGTGAACTTGTCCTTTAGTGTGAAGATGTACCTATGACATGACATATATTTGTTCTTGTTTTTGCAGTGACAAGTCATATGTTGCATCAGTTGTTGATTTCCTCCATGACGCTTATGCTGGTCCCAGTCCTGTTGAAAGCGACAAGATCATTTGGGTGAAGTTTGAAAAACCCGATATTACAGGTGAGTGCCACAGTACTTCACTCAAATTAGTATGAAGATTTGACTTGTTTCATCCTATTTTGTTTGGATATTTCTAATTTTAGTTTTCACTACAACCACATAATACTAACTGAGTATAGAATATTTTATTTTATGCGGAAATTACATCTAGAGTGGGTGTCTGTTCCCCCCCTAAAATATCTTTCATAAATGATTACAACAAAAAAGAATTTATCAAACTATTGAGTTAAAGAAAGGAAACTGATGCGATAATGTTGTTTATTGATTTTCCATAGAAAAAAAAATATGAAAGGCTTGAATTATGGGGTTTTTGTCAATAGTCATCGTGGAGAGTATTTGGTTACCTGCAGTTCCATACAGTACTGTAATGTTTTAAATAACTACAATCTAAACTGCATCCTTTTAGTGATTTCAAACCTTGGCAAAAAAACCCTCAAAATCAATTGAATTCAAAAGTGTAGAGATTCTATATTGCGAGTACTATTTGACCGCCCCCCCCCCCCCCTTTTGATAAATTATTTTGAATGAAAGGTCATGGTGAACATAATGGGTTCCAAGCATCTTCATCTGCATCGGTGACAAGCACAATGTAGCATCTTCTACAAGGTTCCAACACTCTGTGCTTCAGATTTGCACATCTTAGCAGCTGCAGTGACCAAATGATTTATTCATGTGCAGTTGTACATACTATGCATTCAGAATGAATTCAGAGCCTGAACACAAGTCAATTTCCAGAAACTATGGAAAAAAAAAAAGAAGAAAGAAAGAAAAAAAAAAAGAATAAAAAGAGTCGGAGGAAGAGCTGGGATGCACATACACGTGTGCAGAAGAAGAAATACAATTTATGGACCTGATGGAGTGTTTGGCAAACCTCCATAGACAAGCCTTTTTGTTACTACCGGGTACATGTACATGTATTAACGATCCTTCTCATAAATGGTGTGATAACAAACTATATTTCAGCTTAGTGCAGCATCGATGTGAGTGAACCAGTCTATTGTTGCCAGTGCCTAAGATGTATTGTATACAGGACCAAAAATATCAATGGTGTGCACAGTGTACATTTATGGAACTAAAGTGTTATGGATTAAAGTAGATGGATCAGACCAATGCAGCTACATATTTTTGTTGCATTGATGTCATCATAAAGAACAAAGTGTTTTTAGCCATCTGGAATTGGTATACAGTGTAAAATGGTAATGTAGGTGAACCATCATGCTATCTGTCAATCAAAA
Source organism: Diadema antillarum (assembly GCF_040938485.1). Lineage (NCBI taxonomy): Eukaryota > Metazoa > Echinodermata > Echinoidea > Diadematoida > Diadematidae > Diadema > Diadema antillarum. The sequence continues at coordinate 3,640,446 of NW_027271001.1, read as the reverse complement.
ATAGGTGATATGAGTTATACCTGTGTTGTCAGTTGGCTTCGATATGAGAGCATGGAGTTTAATAGTTCAAATCATAGACTGATCTCTAGCAGTTGCTCTAAAACATAGCTCGGCAGGACCTTCACATTCTTCTGCCAAATGTTTGGAATTTGCTATAATTGAAAGGATCTGAATTGTACCAAGAAACCTGTCTCGCTGGTGTCATTTGCCAGGATATCTAGTTGTTTTATAGTATTTTGAGATCAAAGAGTGTGATAAACATTTTTCAAAAGTCAATGTACCGACTTTTATTCAGGAAGCGCCCTCCCATGTTCAGTAGTTAGTGTTTAAAACACTGCTACATTAATATGATCTAATGTCCTAGTATTATGAATCGCATACAGCTGTAGGCCTACGTATAGCAAACTGCACTCAATTCACTCTCATGTGTGATGGATTGCTATGGCCTGATACATGGATACATTGTAATCGATGTTATCGAATGTAAAACATTCCGTAGCAAACATGATCGGGTAAGATCGTAAACTTCAGTACTTCCGGTGAACCTTTTTGGTTAATATTTTGCATTTTCATCAATACCCAATGGCAATCATGTTTTATGGGTTCTTTCACACATTTCTTGTAGTATTAAAGTTTACAGATTGAAGCAAAAATCGAAAGTTCTGCAAGCAGAGGAGAACTATGTTTTAGCTTTTGAAAGCACAAAGTGTTATTCGTATTTGAACATGATGGGAGTTTCAAAACAAACAGCAAGGCTGTAAAGGTGTAAAATGGATCAATCACGATACATACAGAATTATTCAGGCTGCTTTTTAGAAGTAGACCTACAGTGTTGGAGATTTACAGACTACCTACAATCTACTGTGCAGTAATGTATAGTGTGTGGGGAGGTACATATACTTTATAAGTTGGTTTGGATCTATCATAGCGTACCATCAGTCCATTATGTGTATACACACAATTTAAATTCTCCATAATTGTAAAGTGTAATGCATTGCTGTAAAACCAGAAACAATTTGCGGCATGAAATTTTTCCTGAATTGAAGTTGATGGCTCTTTGTGTGGCATGACATTTTATGACTTGCAAGCTGGTTTTCATCGTGCTACATAAATACTTATACTAATGCTTGCATTTTACTTTTGTGAATCTTGGCTCCCTGCAAATTTCACAAAAGTATCATGCACATGAAAATGCCTGGTTTTACAGTAATTGTAGAGGGCCTATGACTTACGAGGAAGTAAATGGAGACTACTGAAAGTATGCTTCCCAGCCGAGAGTATTAAAACAGTTTTAACTAAGTTTTGAAACTTAGTTTCAATATGTGACGTCTTGAAAGTAATTCAAAATTGAAAGGACAGGCTCTCAAAGCATGGCTTTTGTACTTTAAGCGAACTATAACGATCTGTATTACTAAACAGATTTAGTTTGGAGTAATGCTGTCATGTGCCTTCTTTGTGTTTTATTTTTATTGAAAGAATGAATGTGTATGTTGGATGCCATAGTCTTTACCAGCTTGAAATAGAAAGAATAAGTTTTCTATTAAAATCTTGCCTTTAATGGCTTGACAATGTTATTGAGCATAGCAAGCCTGATCATGATCACTAGAAAACTTATTACAAGTACACTGTATAATGTACTAGGTACACCGGTATGCATTTTTATTTTTTATGGTCCCATAACTGATCACCTCAATGTTAACTATGACACAGTGTAAGTATGCAAGCTTCCCATTTTCTGTGTTTTGCATCGACTAGATCACATATTTCCGTGTCAAGAAGCAGCTGATTGCCCTTTGTTCTTGGTGATTGGTTACACAAATGGAGTCCAGATTTGGAGCATATTGGTAAGAATCTGTACAAATTGTCTTCATTAGTGAACAGTATCTAATGATACAAATTATATGTGGTTTTAAAGCCCGTGTATAGTTTGATGACCAAAAATGTGACATTTTCAGAATCATGTTACGTGAAAAAAAAAAATAACGTACAGTCTTACGATCACAAATGTGCAACCAATTTTTGGCATATTGATCATGTGTGAAGTTGATAAATTCTTTATAGTGTGAGATCTGATTTTTTTTAATACAAAATATGTGGAAAGTTTTGCATGATTGACTTTTTTCCCACTTTTTGATATAAATGTTAAAAAAAAAGCCCCAACAACAACAACAAATGTTGGTTTACAGATTTGAAGTAATTTCCATCTAGTTCAGTATCATGTTATCTCATACCAGTGTTGCATTACTTTTTGAAGGCATATTTTGTGACTGGAAAAAAAAATGCCTTTGAAGTCAATTTCAATGTAGTTTTCATGTTTGTTTACTTGTAGTTTAGAAGTTGTTTTTAGTAGTATCTAAAGATGGGTAGCCCTAAGTTATGCCTTCTTCTCATGTTTGGAAAGGGAACAAGAAGGCTACTCATTTTGCTACAACCATGATAGCATTCTATCATGCACAGCAACCGCTGCTTGTATAATGATGCAGGAAACAATTGCTGTTGAGTTGCTTAGAAAGGACTTTATTCTTAACACATCGTCTAGTTGCAAGAAGACTGATGTGGTAAAATTAAATTTCCCACAATAGCCCAGAATCCATTGCTAGTAAGGTTGACTGAGCATATTCATTTTAGACTACAGGTGCTTGAGTCAATGTCTGTTTTAATAGATGATACCTATTGAAAAGATGAACCAGGAGGGCTAGCAGCCAAAATATTTATGTTCAGATTCAAGTAAAGTGTGTATTATCTTTGTAATCCGAGAACATTGATTTTCCTATTGAGTGAGAGAGAGGTACACATGTACATATAGAAGGGTTGTAAAGAGCAGGTAAATTGAAATATGTTGCTTTGTTTTCTAGTGTGAAGGCTTACTCTGTATGGTCACACTTTTCATCATGAAGAATGTGCAATACTTGTATATTGGATATCTTTAATATTCAGTAATTGGCATTACATACTGTTTACACTAATAACTATGCACTCTTTCAGTCCAAGTGTTATCACAGTGCCTCACTTGGGCAATATGTACAACTTTCAACTTCATGCATTATCAGCATCCATGGTTGAATGTATTTTGAAATGCTTGTGATGTCTCATTGTCACATTCCTCTAGAAAATCAACATAGGACCTATTGCTTTTTTTAATTCAATTTACAAATGTGTCTTTCGATCACATTTACCAAAGATTGCTGTGAAAAAGAAACAGTATACCCAGAATGTGTTTTTAAAGGTGGCAATCATTTAAATTGCAATAATTGCAACTACCATGGGAGCAGCTCAAATTCTCTTGGTCTGACAGATGATCGCTCTAGGCTTTTAATAGACATGGTACGTATTGTGGTTGCACTGATTGCAAATGGCAATTGTTGTGACTGCTCTGAAGCCAAGCCCAGGGGAAGAGTGAGCAGTGATGTAGAATGGATTACGCTATCAGGAAATAGTGCACAAGGCAGTAATGTGCTGCTATTACATTGGTAAAGAATCAGCTTGTTCCATCCTGACTGCCATGCGTGACTGGGGTGTGGATGAGAGTGAAGCAAGTCTAAGTGCTTGGCTGTCAACTAGTACATGATGTTAAGTATACATGCCTTTTTTTTTTTAAGAATGAAAAATATGAAAACTGTGCGGGAACCATTATCATCCCATTGTAATGTACAGTGTAGCCCTCATTGCCAGGGCAGCCGTAATGACACCGTACTACACAAACACTTCTAATAGGCACAGCCTTTCTATTACAAAGGAAGCCTTCCTTAGGAGAATGAGGGATCTATGACCCTCTCCCCTATTGTTCTTTATATACCTTGCAAAAACTTGCTGAGCACTATGAAAAAACAAAACAATGACATTGTAGGGCAAAGTTGATACTTTGTGAAACACACAACTCCCTTTGTATTTTAATACACAATGTATGAAAATTCATTTTGTTTGTTATGCTACACATGATTTTTACATGAACATTTAACTGGCAAGAGACTACCATTAACCATTGATTGAGATTACATGACTTGTCATTAAATGTATCGACTGTAGCTAATGGATACCCTGAAAGATTTGTTATGACCTGAAATAATCAACAAGTCAAGAATTATTCTTTTCTATTGAATATTTACATAGATTTGTAAATGCAGTTGAACTCTGTTGAGGTTAATGGAAAATAATAGGCATTCCCCAAAGATAATGTGCAAAGACTCAGCAGATGCTTTTTTTTTTTCATGAAAGTTCAATGTATCATACCATTGTAGTGCTTGACAGTAATGAATGTTGAACATTAGGGTGAAGGAAAATTAATTAGGATGCTAACTAAATCTGCTGTTCAAATGAGCAGCCAAAGCTATTCATGAACAAAATTTAAAGCTCTACTAAACTGAGTATCAAGAATTGAATAGATTCATAAAAGGGAAACACAGTAGTTCAAAGAAAATGCAGAAAATGCATACCGTGTGCAAAGGCTAAACAGGTTCATAACCAAAAAAGAGGGTTCAAGTCGTTTTTAAGTCAGTAAAATAATTTCTTGTTAAGCGTGATTTTTTTTTTTTTTTTTTTTTTTTTTGGGGGGGGGTTCTCAACTTGGAAGCTGGTATGAAAAGATTGCTGTTTTCTATGCTGTTTAATTATCATTGCCGTATCTTTCAATTAGATGCATATTTTCACCATCAATGTAAAGATTGCATAATGTATATTGAGATTTGTTCATATCCAAGAAACAGATTAGGTTATCTCAGTGCACTTTCTTTTTATTGAAAAACCCAATTATGTAGATCATGTTGTACATGTACATGATGTATTTAATTCAAATGAAGATGTATACAGCTCTGCTAAACTAGATACAGTACATTCAGATAAACCAATGGCAATGATAGGGTCTTTGTGTATTGAGAATAGCCCTGTACAGTGCTTGATGCTCCATTATGGCATGTGCAAGCATTTCCATGCCGAGTGGACTCACTGTGGAAAAACCACCTTCCCCATCGCTATGTGATTAACATACTCCTGCACTATATGCACTGCCCCTCCGAACCAGCAATAAATTACTTGAATTCTAAGTGAAATGTTTCCTCTTTTATCATCAGCCCTAATGTGTGGAATGTCAATGGAGTGACTTTAGATTGCTCAGTCATTGGCATTTATGTCCGCTACCCCATCTCCGCCACCTCTTTGTGATTAACATAATACTGCTGTCCCGTAGAATTAGTGGCAATGCCTGGAATGACTTCACATGTAATAGAGTCTCATCTGGTCTTCCTAAAATCATTAGGGGCTACAAATGGATGGAAATTCAAGTGCCAGGTTACATGTGTATGAGATTGGAGCCAATACCTCCCCCCCCCCCCCATGTCCACTTTAAATAATGTAGATATATTGTCTGTCATGGAATGGATGCTGTGATACCGTGGTACAGGAATTCATCTTGTTGTGGAAAATATAGCTACATGTAAACATTTGAACTACAGATATAGTGTCTGTAATGATATTGCTTTCATACATTGTAACCTTGATGATGACTAATTAAAAAGGGCTTCCCAGAAGAGGGAATGATCTGTTACAATTATTAGAGGACTGTCATTTCAAGACCATGAATTACAGTGGATCTGTGATTAATATGCATCATTAATTCAAATATAATATTACACTTTTGAAGTGGGTAAAATGCCAGGTTTGTTTTTCAGGATTTTCTTGGCAGGTATATAAAGCTACACTGGAATGTAAAATGATACAATTACTCCATAACACATGTCTATCATCATGACTTATGAATAATCAGCATACCTACTACTGTATGTCTGTGCACATGACAAATCTGTATTCAATCATACCAGTCGACACAGTATGATTGGTCAGCATGTACACCAGATGGTAGATCAAGAAATTGTGAGAAGAGGTACAACATTTATGCATATTGTGTAAAAGTAATCAGGTTAATGAGGAAATACTTATATCCCTGCAATTTGTCTAAAGTGCACCATTCAATAAAATTGATTCATGCCTCGTATTATTTTCATGTAAATTCCTTTATTCAGTGAGCAATCAAAATGCTTTTCAGGCAAGAAATAGAGTATTACTCCATCCCAGCTGTGATGTGCAGTCTATACTTCACAGCATTTCTCTATGATACATTGTAGAACATGTCTTCCCTTTACAATGCTAGAGGCATTGACAATGTATTTAGGACAATGCTATGTTCTAATCGAAGAGGGGCAAAAACTCACCCTCTTTCACGAAATAATGGAGCATATGATTAGCATATTCAACATTTGGTTGCCATGGCACATGTATGAGTCACTAGAGCACATTTATGTGGTGGGATATTAGGTACTGTATGCTCATGCAACAAACTTGGCTTTGACCCCCGTGTGGTTGGAACATGAGCCCAGGGTGGAAACTAGCACATTCTTCATGTCTAGCAGTTAATGTATATTTGATGAGATTCTGAGGCTGCTCAAGTTTGTAGGCAGGAGTCCGTGATTCATTTGATAGTGTAATCCCACAGTGTGGAATGTTACTGGTGTGCAGCATGAATTTTTAATATCCATATGAAAAGGGAAAATTGAATGTGTGTATACTTTAGCTCAGCTTTAATACAATTATTGTTTGTTTTGCCAAATTAAAGGGAAATGTTTGCAAACCCAACATTATTGTGAATATGTGTGAGTGTGTACAGAAAATGAATATTTAATGCTGATTGATGATGAATAAGAGTTTTCAAAGGACTTCCATGCTATTTTACTGAACATTCCCTCTATTCTTCTAGTGTTTTATTATTCCTGTTACATAAACAGTCCAATGGGGATGCAGAGGAGGTGCTGTCACTGCGACAGGGACCCGTGCGAATATTACGCATCTTGCCTACTCCACCACATTCCAAGAACCACCACCAGGACAAGAGGCCCCTCATAGCTGTCTGTGATGGTGCAAGGTGAGCGGACAATGTATCTTGCTTCAAATTTAAAACTGTCCCCACCCCCCCCCCCACCCCAATTGTCCTTTCTGTGTATTAAAACGACTGCAGAATACCTTCCAATGTCATTTCATATTTAGCTCAAGAATTGTGTAAACTGGTACCAAATTTGATCTTTTGGCTTCAGTTGTGTGTTTTTGTGGCAAAGAGAATAATGTCATAAATTTGCATTCACTATCATACAAGTATAGTTTACTAAATTAGAAAGTGTGTGGCTGCTGACTACTACCTTTAGGCACAATCAAATGCCCAGAGTCTCAGATGATAGTGGATCATCAAGACTAGTTCAATACTACGATGGTTCAGAATGACAAGATGCAATTACAGTTGGCCGCAATGAACACATCATGCCTGTTCAAACTAGTCAAAGAGCATCTATGCATACAAGCCAGTACTAGTACTTTCACCTGCAAGAGGCGGAGTCCTCATTTGCTAATGGAGTTGTACTGGGCTGTGTATAAAAGCACAAACTGATGGCTGTGAAGCGTAACAATTCACCAATGCGTTCATCAAGTGGCGGTCACAATTCGTGTGTCATGCATACTGCAGGATGGTGAGCTCATCCACCTCCCTGCATACGGGAAACAAAAGCTGCCCAAAAAGCACGAATGAAATTCATTTTTTTTTTCCTGGTTTTTTTTTTTTTTTTTTTTTTTTGGGGGGGGGGGGTCCTCATTGCCAAACAGTAATTATTGTGTTCTCACACATGATGCATGCTTTCCTATGCAATTTGCTATAAACAAGTGAAATTTAGTGGATTAAATGGAAGCTGGGGCCTTGCTCAAAGTGGGGTGGGGATATTTTCTATTCAAACTGCCAAAGCGCTATAGCCTGCTGTGTGAGCTGTAATGTTAAATTCTTGTTTGCTGCAAATCACATCAGCATGACCAGCTGGTGTTCTGTTACTTGAACTTTATGTTGGGCCAGACAGCTCCCCACAGGTGATGGGTTAGGTGGCATAGAAAACAGAGCCACATCTGCCACGAGACAGCCATGGAAAAAATAGCACTGTGGCTATATGATCAGTTGTGCTGCAGGTGGTACACTGTACATACGTGATTGTAATGCACAACAGTGTTTGTTTCCACTTGCCCTCCATACATCTGTTTTGATCTCGGTCATGTTTTGAACACAAAGTCTGACCAAATGTTGCAGTTTTCCTTAAATGGCATCCAAAGACTATGGACTAGTCTACTTTAAAGCCTTTTGAATTATTAATGCTCTCCTCTATTATAAAGGATCATTCCTATCAGACAACTACTCGTAGCGAGTTTGTCAGTGTCTTGCTCAACAAAGCAACAATGGCTTTATATAGTAATGTGCTTAGTAGAATGAGATAACTTGATTGTTTGTTTCTACTGATACTAGCTCCAAAGAAAAAAAAAAATCCATACATTTGAATTGATTAGTTACACTTATGTGGGCTATTAAACCAAGTGCTGACATGTTCTGTTGTGCATCAACTTAACATTTTATACCCATGACTATGTCTTTTATCCACAACCTCTCACACTGAAAGGCTGAAATCTCACAACAGTTTATCAACCAATCAAACCCACACTGCCTAGAAACTGAAACTTTTACATTCAAAGCTGCCTGACATGGTAACAACAACAAAATGTAAGTTTAGTTCGAACATTGCTGTTCACTGAATACATTGGTTTAGATGTATATTTGATATTTGTGATAGCTTGGGATCATACATTCACTTTCATAGTGCTCAACAAAAGAATGGAACAAACCCCCCACTTTCATCAAACCCAGAAGTCAGTACCAGGTACATGTACATACATTGTACATTTGAAGAAAATGTAAAAAAAAAAATCTTTTCCTCAATTGTGCTGAGTTGATATATTTTATTTGTGTATTTACCTGTAGTTCTAAGTGCTGTGATATAGTTGTACTGTGCATGGTGTATCTAAATGCATGGATAATGATGGTAGCTGCTATTAATGATGATGATGATAATAATCACTTTCCAAGAGAACTGTATTCATCACACATTTGTGTACATGTTCTTTCTCCAGCTCTAGCCAGCCCTTCTGTTCTGTGACAATTCGGTCACTGAGGTCCAATGAACAAGTGCATGCAGTCTCCTTCAAAACACCTGTATGTGATATACTCTGTAACAAGAGGTATGTGGAATGTGGACATGTTACAACATGTAGAAGGTATAGAATTACTTCTGTTTTATGACACAAGATAAGCTGGAATTTTGCTTATAAATCTGTTATTCTCCAAACAAGAAACAAGAAACTTTAAAGAGAAGAGATATGTGAAGGTCCATTCCAACTGCTCTCTCTCTCTATCTCTCTCTCTTTCCATGTATAAATATATACTATTATTTTTATATTTTGTGTTTGGGTAAATGCATGTGTATAAATTCTCCTCAAGGTTCTTTTTCTTTATTTTTTTATTTTTAGAAGTACTCCTGTGCAGCTTCAGTGATTTCTTTCAGCTGTATTAATGAATTAAATGCACTGTTACTGTTTTCCAGCAGTAGCATTTAAAAAGTAATGCAAAATTTTGCATTTATCAATATTTCAGTGTATGGAGGGGCATCAAAGTCAAGATTACAAAATTTATTTTTTGTAGTCACATGAAAACAAAATATGTATTATGTGTGCTATTTCTAATACATATATGAAGATTGCTTTGAAATTACCATTCTATTTTTGATACTTATAATAATAATTACAATCTATATTGTGCCATTTTCATTAATGAAATGCTCTGACTATTGAAATACTTTCCAAGGAATGACAAATTACTGAAGTAGCCTTGCAAGCTCATGGAATGTGTTCCTATTGGTGCCCATGTTACTGAGGAAAGTTTTCATATTCCTCCACAGGTTGAATACATAACATTATCAGATTTAGAAAGTTTGATTGTAAAGAGTAAATACATTGTGTCTAACGTTACAAAGTTGTAGAAGTTTCCTTTTGTTTATAGTAAGAGTGGTTTTGAAAGTTTAAAGTAACCAGCTGGATTTCAGCAAAAATTTAGTGTACAGTACATATCAATATATCTACATGTATGTCACTGTCATCTACTTTGACTACCATATGTAGCAGCATTTCTTCACTCACATTTTCACTGACATATGGACATTGTGTTTAATGTAACATATGTATGTCATGTTTGACCATAGATTGATGATAGTAGCCCTACAGGAGAAGATTGCAGCATTTGATGCAGCATCCTTCAAACACCGGTTTATCATAACCAGCTGCTACCCAGCGGGTCCACCAAGCATCAACCCACTAGCTCTGGGGACAAGATGGCTAGCGTATGCTGACAAGAAGGTAAGAGCAGTATCCAGAGACTCCAACCCTAAGCACCTTCTGATCTGGAGATTCTCCCGCCTGAAACCCCTAGCAAACGGGAGACTCCAACTTGACTAGCGCAAAGCGCACATCACGAGCACAAAGTTCCTTGCGGTCTAGGGTTCTAGATGCTCTCTCGTGCTATCTAAGGCTTATTTTTCAACATACAATGAAATTCAGTAAGAAATCATTTCAAGCGGGAGAACGGGAGATTCTGCAAAAATGGGCTTTCGGTGGGAGATCTCCCGTCGAAAGCAGGAGAGTTGGAGTCTCTGAGTATCAGCCCGAATCTGTACTGTTACACTGCACATAGCCCTACCATGATGCAAGGCAAAAACAAAGAGAGCATTATAATGCCCAACATGTATGAGTGGTCATGTGTATTCATGTTTGTTCATGTCTATTGTTTTCATGTTTTATTATTTAAGTCCCATCTTCAACTTAATCATATATTTCCAACATTTCTTATGAATCACAAGGTGACATAGCACACATAGCTTGCTTAAAGTCAGGATAATGAACAGCCTTCTAGTGTGGACTAGTGAAGCTGTTTAACCCATTGAGGACGAGTCGCGAGTATTATTGAGCATGTGTCTATGGGAAATGCATCTTGCAGCGAAATCAGTCCGTCCTCAATGGGTTAATAGTGAGAGTCAGTATTTAGAAGCATGAAGTGGAAAAATGCTATTACTCTCATGTTATGATGTTCACCGAACATTTCAGGATTATTTATTAGTCTGTCCTGAACAGGATTTTAATGAAGTCAGAATTGGTGAAGTAGTGGTCTAGTGGACTGTGCACTATGTTCTCAAAGACGAGTTCTAGGCTTTGAGTCCTACCAGCCATGGCACTTTGCAAAGTAGACACTTTTACCCCTTTTACACCCCTCTGCTCAGATTGAAAAAAGCATAATGATTTTGAAATAAGGATATAAGCTAAGAAATATATAATTACCGTAAGTGTAGTTGAATTTGTTTTCAGTGTGTTCAGATATACAGTGTGGTGACCTCGGTTGAATGCTCCATGTGGAGAGTTATAATTACACTGTAGATATGGATGTGATTCCAGGGCACCATTTCATGAAAATTGTCAACCCTGACAAGTTGTCAGTCTCCAGCAATAACCATTACAATAATAGTCAGTGACCAGAGCTTCTCAGCCAATCAGAACCAAGGATTTTACTGAAATTGTCAGAGACTGACAACTTTCATGAAACGGTGCCAAGAGCAGGGATGGATACAGGAATTCCGTAAAGGGGAGGTGCCTTTACAAAATTAAAGGGGGGGGGGGTGCACGCCTGTCCCCCCCCCCCATTTTTTTATTTTTATTTCTTTTGTTTTAACAAAGAAAAAAAAAGACGGGGTGCACGCCCGGTGCTCCCATCTCTGGATCTGCCACTGCAGAGGAATTAGTCCTTTGAGGGTCATAAAAGATGGTGTATTACAACCGCTGATTATCTTCAACACCTCTGAATTCTGTGACCTTATTTCATAATAATTGACAAAATAATTGTGTGTGTTTTTTCTCTCTCCTGCATTGCAGCTGATCCCCACCCACCAGTCAGGTGGGGGTGTGTGTCGGGATGCCTCAAAGTCCTACAAGGCGACAGTCATCCATGCTGCCAAGGTATTGTACACAAATTATTCACATTATTGAAGTGACATGCACTGCTGCTGGACTGTGTAACTGAATTAATGGGTCTGATGGTGCGTTTGGATTTATCCCAAGCAAGGACACAACGCTGAAAATAAGAGTTTGTGTTATTATGTAATATCAATATCTACTCATATACTAAGAGTTACTGCCTGTAATCAAAATCATGGGAAATTAAGATGAATATGTTTTGTACACTATAATATGTCTATCATCAGTAGTGTGAGTACCGTGTAAACTGTTATGTAGTGAATGCTTTTCTACTTTTAAGCAAAAGAATAAAATAAAATAAAATAAAAATGCTCTCATAGTCAATCTCTACATTTATGAGTGGTTACATTGTAAACACAATATCTTCTTTCTAAATTGAGGGTGAGTACAAAAGTTGCAATCAGGAAGCCAGTGATGTTCAATCCATATATATGCAAATTGATACGCCACTCCAAAGGCACAATCCTCTGTTCAGCTATGCACAAATGTGTGCATGATCTGTCTACCAGCACCCACCGCCCACGAGCCCAACAGCTTATATTAGATTGCTTGCATGACTCTAGGTCTGATATGGCTGATATGGCTAGGTGATGATTTGATGTGGCTCTTCATTTACAGAATCTGATATAGGTACACATACATATGTATGTACAGAATCTGATGGTTATGTTCTTGTTTTTGTGGTAGTGTATTGTGGGGTATTTTTTTTTTTTGGGGGGGGGGGGTCGGGTTGTGTTGTGGGGTGATTGTAAGAACATGTTTAAAAATTTTTTTTCAGATGTGTTTGTTTTCTCTATACAAATTTAAATTGTCCGTCTGATTTCAGTAGATTCATTGTAAATCTGATTTCAAGATACTCCTTATATGCTAATTGTGTGGCATACTCCTGAAAAAGGTTTATGCTGTGCAGTAAGGTTCCAGGTCAAGTACCCTGAAGCTACCCCATCAACCATTCCACTCTCAAACAAATCACAGAGGGTAGAAAGATTGCAGGATTTTCCTGATGTACTTGGCATTTCTACAATAGCACGCACCCTTTATTGATGTGTTAAATCATCATGCTCACCTTCATAATGAACACAGAAATAAAGTTTTTGCATTATCTGCCACAAAATATGAAGTTCACTAAACCATACATACCGTACATACTTTGGCTATCATCAGTATTAATCACTTGCAGAATTGAATATGAATATTCAGTTACGAAAGCACGAAGTTATATCAAATATCGTTTTTTTGTTTTGTTTTGTTAGCTTCAGGGCATAATGCACCTACTCACACATTGTTTCACACTGTACATCTAGCATCAATGGATTTTGACAGGCTGTTGTGTTTGGACTCTTGTATTAAATTGCTGTGAAAAAAGTATCTCTTGTCAGTTAATACAGATCTTGATTAAGAGTTTCTGCCATTGTCACTCTTTTTGTGCTGTTCTAGATTATGCACTTGAAAAAAAACTCACACCATGGTGAATATATCATGGACAATCACATGCAAACAAAAAAGTGATAATAATCAATAATTGTACATGTCTAGTGAAGCATGCAGTAGAAAATGAGAGAAATTCCATTCATATCATATGGAATACATGCTTTGAAAAATTATCTAATGTGGCTGTTTCTTCTGTTATTCCCTATGTAGGCTATCACCAAAGGAATATCTGTGTTCAGTGAGTCCCTGGGCAAGTATGCCTCCTCCAAGCTGTCCAACTCCCCTCCCCGCTCTCCAGAGAGTCCTGGGGAGAAGGCTACCACCAGTCCTCCCCACAAGCAGGGTACACCAGGGGTGGTAACAGTGGTTGATGCTTGTTCACTGGAGGGGGAGGTAAGTTCTTCGTTCATACCAGGGTTTTGAGGTTTCCATACACTACACTATACCCTGTGCCTAGAGAATTGTCCTGCCATTCAGAATTCTTTTTCCTTGAGAGCACAATTCAAGTTCTTAAAATCACTAAAATTTTAATTTGCCACAGTTGGCCAGCTTACTGGTGTATTCAGGTTTGTGAATATTTTTCCTCTAAGGACCTTTTTTTTCTAAACGTGCTTTCCCATCCACCTGTATATTATGTTTAATGCATTTCAGTGCTTTGAATGCATGTTTGCATGGATTAATTGTGCTATCCCAGATAGTGCTGAGGTAAGCTTTTTGGTCCTGAGGAAAGACTTTGAATAGAGGTTTGAATAAATATGTTTGTAAAAACTGCACTCTCTGTTTCTTCCCATTTATTTTCCCCGCCACATCAGTTTAATGTCAGTGATGACAGTCCGGGGGAGGGCATCGTGGCCCACTTCCTGGCCCACCTCAACGAGCCCATCACAGCTATGACCTTTGACCCCAGCGGGCGGCTACTGTTCACTGCGGGGGCCCAGGGCCATGTCTTTCACATATTCCGCATCACCAGCCACCCCTGCAGGTCGGGCCTTGGTGCCGTCCACCACCTCTACATTCTCTACAGGGGAGACACTGCTGCTAAGGTTGGTGGTCTAGATATTTCTTACGCTGTCAATGCTTTCAGTTTTCCCTTTCGTATATAAATGTAAACATTTTGTCACTGGTAGTCGGGTCCATACTTTGGCTGACGCTATATGCAAATGAATAAGGTGATCCTATGCACCCAAGTGGAATAGCGGAGGTCAAGCGGAGTTACTTTGCAGCAGACACAGGCAGAGAGTAGGTAACATGCGATAATCACACCTAATTTTTCCCTTTTTAAATTGACTAGAGCATTGACGCTTCACACTATAAATGCTTGTATTTTCAGAGATTATAAATGGATGTTTCCTTTTCCAACACATAACAATTGATGAGAAAATCTACAAAACTATGCTAGTGTGGAGAAAGGAATGGTGCTCCATGCTTTTTGCATACAATCAAATAGATTTTGCTCTGTGCATCGGCACAGCGTCATCAACAGTTACACATCGTTACGAGAAATTAAATAGCTCCACCGCCGTTCAGTTTTTTACAGTTACATGAGATAGAGAAACTTAACATGATTCCTAGTAATGTTATACTTTTTGATGTCCACAGTGATTCAGTGTACCATGTTGCTGTTGTACGCTTGATATTTGTTTTCAAATGGTTGGTTCAATGTCAACTCAGTTAGATTTAGGGTGACTAAGTCCTTCAATGATTAGCATGATTGAAGATAGTTTCAGTTGGTTAATCAGAGGATTTTTAACATGCTTAAGGCCTTCTGTTTCTTTTTAAGTAGTCTCTCTTCAAGACCAAAACATGTCTAACTCATGAAATAAGTCCAGTTATTGTCGTATTGGATCTATCTCACATGGGGGAGGGGGGGGGGGTGAAAGGAGATGGGATGTGCTCTATGTTTTAACTACACATCCTTACATTTTATTGCGTAACTTTGCAACAAGTTTTTGAGATGCATGTTCAACAGTTATATCTCCTATCACTCGGGGAAAATGCTTTCCATGAGACTTTGAAATCTTAACCGTACTAGTATCATGCCAAGATTGCCACTGTGTGGTTGATTGTACAGTGCCCTGCATTCCAAACTCCTGTCTCATTCTGTGCCGATTCTTTTGACAGGTTCAGCACGTGTCCTTCACCAATGATAGCCGCTGGGTGGCTGTTAGTACTATGAGGGAGACTACTCACGTCTTTCCTATCACTCCCTATGGAGGTAGGCTACGAGGCATATAATGACTGTAGAAGGCAGCTTGGTGTATGATGTTTTCACAGTAGGGAGTTTCAAACATGATGTATATACTGTAAAAGTGGATATTTTTGCCGAATAATTTTTTGTGCTCGACCGGGTAACATGGATTGCATGTATTCTTAATTCCAAGGAATCAGGACATTAACTATTGGAACATATGGCATGCAAAAATATTGGCATACTTTTATTTTTCGCGCTAGCGTTATTTGCGTGCTTTTATTTTAAATAGCACTAGCATTTATGCACGAAATGCACGAAAATTTCCACTTTTACAGTACAGCGACTTATTTGACAGAATGAATAGTTGTGGGTGTTGAAATCCTTTGGTAACAATGCATGTGTCTTGTATGCACCATGCATTTTATGGTGGTTTTCTTTTCATGAATATCACAAGTCAAGGGATATTCGCAATTCAACAACACACCAAATACTGCATCCCATATCACCAATGCAATTCAGTCTTGTGTAAGGAAATTTTTGCTAACTTTGTTTCCCAAGAACGGATCGTCTTGTTTTTCTCTAAATTTTTTGCGAATTCATGTTATCGTCTGTACTATCCTCAATTCTTTTAAGGATTGTGGTGTATACAGTATACATTGCTATTTCTTTATGAATTCACCGTCAATGACTTGTTAGCTACCAATGGTGTGACTTAGATGTATCTACAGTCCCATAGAATACTTACTCTACAAGCAGCAGTTTCATTGCAGTAGTGTTTCCTTTGAAACAGCTAATACTCATTGGCATTTATGTGTCATTAGATGAGTCTATTGCTGTGAGGTGAGATTTTTTAGTACTGTAGAATAGGAAGTGGTTATGATGCAGTCTATAATCCCAGGAAATAAATGTTTTGTGAGTATTGGTATGAGGAAGTAATTGTAATGCAGGTATTGATATAAGGAACTATGTGTGATGCAGAGATCAGAGATGCCAGCTGTTGCTTTTTTGCAGTATTTTGTAATTTTTTAGCCAAAAATACTGTAGGTTTCATGAAAAATTCTGTTTTCCTAAATTATATTTAATTACACACGTCTGTTGCAGGATAGGTAAAGATACCGCTAAAAACACACCTTTTCAGCCCTCAAAATACTGCAATACTGCTTAAAAGGTTGGTACAGTGCCAGTCACCACTACAAGCATCCCTGAAATATTAGCGAACTATAGATCTGCGACAGGAACGCCAAGACGACGCAGCCTCCTGGCTTTGACAGTGGAAACAGCTGTCTTGTGCATGTGCAGAACACCATTTTTTACCTAATTAAAGGGTGTGTACAGTTCTGGTCGAGGTGAGGATTTAGCTTTTAACGTTTTGCGAAGTATTCAGAAACCACTCTATGAGATGTCAAAGAGCATGCAATTCTAAGGGGTATCAAAAATTTATTTGATGAAAATAGGTTTTGAAATGGCTGAGATATCCAAAAACAAGGTGAAACAAAGAGATCCTAATAAAGTTGTGGCATGTCACGTTTTATTATACTGTATAAGTGGATATTTTCGCGTGACTAATTTTTCGCGCTTGGCCGGGCAAGAAGAGTTTCGCGTGTTTTTAATTCCGCGGAATCAAGACATCACGCACAGGAACATATGGCAAGCAAAAATATTCGCGTGCTTTTATTTTCGCGCTACTTTGTGGATGCGCGAAATGCGCAAAAATTTCAACATAGCGAAAATTTCCACTTTTACAGTAATCACTTTTTTGGATATCTCAGCCATTTGAAAACCAATTTTCATCAAATAAACGTTGAATCCTTCCTAAGATTACATGCTCTTTCATATTTCATAACAGGTTTCTCATTATCTCACATAAGAATGTTCAAAACATGAATCCCCACCTCAACTAGTACTGTACAGTCCCTTTAACCCTAACTAGGCCGGGGGGGGGGGGGGGCCTCCGAGGCCCCCCCTCGACGTTTCGCGCGATGTATCGCTATCGCGAGAAGCTATCGCCGCGACGTTTCATGACTTTTTTCTTTCGAGTCTCCCGCATCTTTTGACACCGAATTTGCGATGCCCGGGTGCGCGGTTCAGAAGTTGCGCATAAATATGCACGTGCATGTCACACCAAAAATTGCTCAAAAACGTGAATTTGTGTACAATTTCAATGCAAACTGTGTTTACAGGCAAATTTCATAAAAGCATGATTATTTTGGGGGTTTATCGATTAAAATCAATTAATAACGCATTTCCTTGTTCGTAACAATGTCACGGACAAATTTCGTTGAAAAAACAATGAAAAACATAAAGTCGAAAAAACAGAAATACATAAGAAATTCGAAAAACAATAAAATACTTAGGAAATTTTTTCTGATTGTGCAATTTTTTTCTCTTACATTTGCTAAGGACACTAAAAAGAATATTTACACCAAAAATGTGCCTGTTTTGAGCTTTATCTAGTGATTTACACCAAATTGTCTGATTTCATGCATCATTATGCATAAATTAGCATAATTTAGTGTAAATGATAATTTTTGAACAAATTAACTTCATGGTACTTTAGATTACATCATAGGCAATGTGTGTGCCAATTTTCGTCGCGATCGCGCGGTCGACGGTCGAGATCCGCAGATCCCCCCCCCTGGCTCTATCATCTACCTAAATAGCCCGGCCTAGTTAGGGTTAACATTGTCTAAGTGTTTGTGTCGCTGATCTAAGGCTCGCTATTAATATGGGAGGTTTGTGTTATGAAAATATTTGTCCATGTATGATGAACGATTGATTCTTCACTTCCCCACTCCCATGCCTTGAAGGACACGTCTGTGCAAGGACCCACACATCTCAGAAGATTGTGAACAAGGAGAGTCGTTTTCACAAGAGTGCCGGGCTGGAGGAACTAGAGGAGACAGGAAGGTGGAGCCCTGTCCATGGCTTGTCAGAGAGTCCAACATCATCAGGTAAGGTCACCATATCTGTGGGGAAAAGGTCATCTTTGCCGGTATGAATGATTATATTAATGATGCAGTAGCAACAAGAACAAAAGTTATGAAGTCTACAGTACAGACTAGTGTGCTGTCTTAAAATGTGACCGTGCATCTCAAAACCAACAAAAAGTCACACACCTTGATTTTACATGAGGACTCAAAAAAGGTGAGACGGGTTGATCTTGGGTTTTTCATAGGTTTTGAAAGAGCTATTCATCTTCTACGTTATTATTCCTAAGTTTGGGATCATTAAATGAATTGGAAAGTGTGTTTTCAGCAGTTTTTCTACCACCCTTTTCTTTTAGTAGAGTATTGTGATCAGGTATGTCTTAGAGGTCCCTTTTCATTTCTTGAAAATCCTTTGCCTACTCTCCCTTTCAACTCTAATAACTTTTGAAAGGATAATGCTACTGCTTTGAAAGTTGATGTTTTATGGACAGATTGTGTTGATAGAGCATGCTCAATTTAAGCTTAATCTGATAATCCCTTCATTGTTGTTGCTTGGGTGGTTTACATCCTGTTTTTTGTCCCATTCATCATGCAGCTAGCCACGGCTTGGTAAAGATTAAGCACTTGAATAGACCCTGTACTTCAGAGCCTCTTTTCTCAGTTCACCTTATTTCAGAGTGTGTGCTTTCTTTCAAGTGTTTAAATAGGTTAGGAGAGTCCCATTTGAATTGAGTTATACATCATTTTAAAGATTAGAGTCTACTCTTTTAGAATCTGCCCTCGACTAAAAATCCATGTCTGGCGACTTTTTGTCAGTTTTGTGATGCAGGGTCACAAATGTTAGTCAGTCATTATGTTTGTGTGTAGCCAAGCTGCGTGATGTTGTTTGAGAGAAGAAATATTTTGTGTGCCTCTACGACAGAGCGTGGTTTTGAAATATTGTATTATGAGACAGTCTTTCCATCAGTCTCTCAGTCCATTAGTACTGAACTGCCTCTCGTAACTATGACTACAGATATCTGAGGCATCACAGTCAGTGGGTGCGTTCGAGCGCTCTCCTAAAGCGAACTGTACCATACCGTACCCGCGCCAGAGGAGCGCTCGAACGCTCCTAAAGTGTACCGTACCGTACTGTACCAAGCCAAAAGTGGACCACTTCCCGATGTGCTCCAAAAGCGTACCAAAGCGTACCAAAAGTTCGTTGTAAAGCATGGGCGTATCATGCGCATACGTCACAATGCAAAGGCATCATTCTCTTTGTTCGGGACAGCTGTAAGTAGGTCAAGCTCAAGGTGAATGACATTCTTGCTGTAAACAAGTGTGACCTTTTCTAAAAAATAGCTCGTGAGGTACGCTTTCTCAACAGAGCGCTCGAACCCTCCAAAACTGGCACAGTTTGGTACAGTACGCTTTAGTTCAGTTCGCTTTGGTTCGCTTAAGAGCGTTCGAACGCACCCAAAGGTGACATGGATGGAACTGCTGACCTTCATGAAAAAATCTTGTTACAAAAGTCTGAAGAGAAAATACAAGTATGAAAATGTATCAAAAAGTATTTATCTATGAAAAAAAAGATTAAAAAAGAAAATAATAACAAGAAGATTGACAAAAGATTGAGGCATGATATTCCAGCAAGATACAGTGCATGCATGTAACATGCACATGATCATTGGATCCTCACATAGTTATATATGTCATTCTCCTATGTGTATGTCCAGTGAGAAAGCAAAGTAAAGAAAGGAGAGATGTCATGATACAGTCTGCCAGTGAATGTGAAGTGATTAAAAGTGAAGGGTGTATAGTGTGTACTGCTATAGCTGAGTTACTGTTCGTATACAGACATGTCATACAAATTGTAGCTCTTACAACAAGACTTTTTCTGCCTCACACCATTAGGTTTCCACACACCAGACTCCATCGCCTCCATACCACACAACAGCACCCTGAACGTTGCCATCGGTAACCCACGCCTGCCTCCCTACCCCCAGACCATCACTATCCTACCCCTGGAGCAGATCAAACTCTCCACCACCCTGGGAGCAGTAGCCACCAGCATGGCTGGCTCCACCAAGGCGGGGCGGGGGAAGTCCCCCTCTCAGGCCTCAGGGGTCAGCGAATACTCAGGCCTCTCCACATGCTTTGCCACATCCAGGGGACATGTACAGGGAGCTGGCCAGGTGTCAAGGGAGAAAGGTAATTGTGGAAGGTGCTTTTTAGCATGTTCTGAGTTATGCCACCTCTGATATGTATAACTAAACATTTGTGCGCTTTTAGGAAAGGCTTGCAACATGTGATGGGTACATTGTACAGAGCAGTCATGTAGCAGTGTCATCATTTACGCCAGGATAACTGTAATTGTATTCCTTGAATTGGTCTGCTAATCATTTAACCCATGCTACCGGGTGATGGGTAAAAATTTACAAATTGTCTCATTGAGTGCATTTTCTGCCTTTTTTGTTGATTGTTAGTTTTGATATTTTGTCAAAATTATGAGTTGCTGCAGAAAAGGGTGACTCTAATGGCATATAATGTTTTCAGTTTGAGCCAATGAAGTGCATTATGCACACAAACGAATGTGTTTTCTAGTTTTCAGATGCTTGGGCAAGTTAAGTTGTATGTGCTTCTCACTTGTGTATAAACAGGGCAAGATGTTTCTGTGGGGTTTAAAGAATCACATTTTGCATTACATTTTTGTTCTACAGCAATGCAGTATTGATGTAACAGAAAAAGAGTAGAATTAAGCAATCATGGAAAGAAAAACACGCAAACGTGACAGCACCAGTTAGATAACTCATTCAGGAAAGCTTCATCTTTCTCTCCCTGTCTCTCTTTCTTTTTACTTGTGTGTTCATCCATCTATCAGTCTATCTGTCTATCTATCTATCTATCTATCTATCTATCTATCTATCTATCTATCTATCTATCTATCTATCTATCTATCTATCTATCTACCAAGCTATTTGTCTGATTATATTTGTCTGTTTAACTGATAAATACTGATTGTATTGATTATACTGATTGCAATATGTGTATGAGTTGTTTTCAAGGGTACATTCTATTTTAACAAGCCTCTGGCTTTCTCAGAACTGTACCTGCTACATTTTGTAAACATTTTATATCGAAATGATTTTTATTACTGAATAAATGTATGGATTGAATTGAATTGAATTAAGAAAATTCTGGCAGTGAGTTGTTTTTATGGCAACTGATTAGCAAATTGTCCTACGTCCGACGTACCTAAACACCAAAATAACGAGTGTATAGTAGTTGCCATGATAAAAAATCATGGGCATAGATACTCGGGCAGGATTCAACCTACTACCTCTTGATCACTGAACAAGCATCTTATCCACTAGCTAAGACACCGAGCTTCCGCCTGATAGCCAGTGCTGGTTCCGATTCTTACGGCATGCAGGGGGTATTGCGTATTTATTCAAATAAATGAAATTCTTTTGTCGAGTTTTTATTGCAACTGATTGGCAAATTACCCTACATTGAAGGGATGGTACAGTATTGGCAGAGGCGAGGATTGAGCTTTTAACTTCTTGTGAGGTACCAAGAAACCACTTATGAAATAGTACAGAGCATACCATTCTAAGACAAATTCAAAGTTTATTTGATGAAAATCAGTTTTGAAATGGCTGAGACATCCAAAAACAAAGCGATATAAAGCGATCATAATAAAAGGTGGGCCCCTCCTTTATTACGATTGCTCTGTTTTGGGTATCTCGGCCATTTCAAAACCAATTTTCATCAAATAAACGTTGAATTCCTCATGGAATTACATGCTCTTGCATATTTCATGGGAGATCTCTCATTATCTCACCCAAAAATGTTAGAAACCTGAAGTTAGGTCTCAAACAATACTATATGATCCCTTTCCCTTTCACATAGATAAGTCTATTATATTCATCTACCTGCTACTACCTTTCTTGTTTCGTGTAGATGTGGCCAAATCATCATCGGTGCCGTCTCTCTTCATCATGTCATGCCATGGAGTGCTGGTGGAGTATTTCCTAGAGCCCAGGGCCTCCCAGCCGGCCAGTGTCAAGAAGGGGGATGACTCCCCTCTGGAGCTCAGTGCAATCATGACTGCCCAGTGGGCGCTGCAGAGGTCTGTTTACACTGGTATCCTGATCAGAGATTAGATCTGAAATCAACCCTCTGTGTATTCATATGTAAATTTAGAGAGAAATACAATTGTAGACTATTTATTGATAGGCAAACAAGCTGACAGATCTCTAATGTTGACAGACTGACAGACACACAGAGTGATAAAGCTACACACATTTAATTACGGGGATATTCAGTTATATCCAAATTGGGCCAGCCTTCCCGTTGCACAAATCCCCACGCTACCAGGTCTTTAAGGTGACTGAAGCAGTTGGTTCTGTGTTCACACATGTATTTTGGAGCATGATGTACAAGTTTGTACAGCATGTATATGAAGAGTTTTATTGCTAACTGAGGTAATTGCCGTTTTTAAACATTTCAAAGCAAGTACAACTGTACATCATCAGATAGAGCAAATTTAAATCGTTCCAGTAATACCTCACTTGTGACATAACAAGGAATATTCTAGAAGTTATGATTTAAAAATCCTTTATTTTTTAATCATTTTCATTGTTTATTAGCGGCTTTAAGCACAAATATCTCAACTTAAAAGAATGAAGTTATCTGATTTATTTCATTTTGCGATAAAGTTCTTCATATATACATATATATATTTTTTTTGGGGGGGGGCAGGGATAGTTGAGTAACTTTCCTCATAACTTGTTTGCCACGTCTGTTCTGCCACAGAAACATCGGGTCATCAGAGTGTCATATGAGGATAACAGGCAATAGTCTCGTGCATCTCTTCACGGATGATGGTGAGCAGTCCTTACTTGCCACTCAAGGTGTGTTTACATTGAGCCTCTTTTCTCCTCTCTTCAACTCTTGACTGTCTTTCCTTCCGATTCTCTCTCAAATCATTGTAATCACTACTGTCATTATGAAATGTAGTTACTCTGTTAAAAATGAATAATTCAAAGTTGCAGTTATTCTCATGTGTGTTATCTTACCTTCATTTTTATTTTCAAAGCTACATTCCAATTTGTATATTTGATTGAAGGTGTTCTTTAATCCACACTTAGATGATGATGTTTATTTTGGGAAGACAGATTACTGGTCTTGAGTACTTTTTTGTATTTTTTTTTCTTTTTGATGACAATGTGAAAGTATCATCCGTCACAAATTTCTGCAGATATTAAGACACTGAGTCAGAAAGTCACTAATCACTGCAATAATTTTGTAAGAAAGTGATTTACAATTTTAAAAAGACACAAAAGTTAGTTTGCAATTACTGCAGGCTTGCCGTATTGAGAGAGAGAGAGAAAAAAAAAGGTATTGCCGGTTCCCTGAAATTTGCTGTGCTGAAATGTATTTGATTTCCTCCTCAGTTTGATGTGCTAAAATTAAATAAAAGAGAGGAAGCATATATTTAAAGATTTAGAGGCTGCCATTCTCTCTCTCTCTTTCAACCAATGACTCTACCACATGTCTCTCCACAGGGTCTTTTTACCAGTCCCTCCCCAGGAACGAGTCCTGTGAGA
The DNA here is from genome assembly GCF_040938485.1 of Diadema antillarum. Lineage (NCBI taxonomy): Eukaryota > Metazoa > Echinodermata > Echinoidea > Diadematoida > Diadematidae > Diadema > Diadema antillarum. The sequence continues at coordinate 3,616,384 of NW_027271001.1, read as the reverse complement.
GTCTCACCTCCGCCCACAGTAGCAGCCAGGACAGTGACTTTGACGAGCCCTGGCTAGCGCAGGTCAGTTTAGGGGACACAGAAATGGGTTAGCAACAGTTCGTGGAATATAGGAGCTGTTTGTGGCTCAGTGGATGCAACCAAAGACTATCAATCATGAGATCCTTGGGTCAAGCCCCCCTGTTAGCAGGCATAGTGCCCCCTATGCAAGGCACTTTTTATAATAATAATTATCATAATAATAGCTGGTTTTTGTATGGCACATTTCACACTTGTTAAGCATCTCAATGCGCTTTACAGACTATAATTACCCCGGTCACTGGATACATTATTTCTAACCAGCACAGACAGTGCTCACTCTCCACTCCCTGGGGAGCATTCCAGCCAGTCGCAGCAATTTACAGGCGTGCACATGCTGATCAACCAACATCAGCTTTCTCATCCTACCGGGTACCCATTTATACTCCTGGGTGGAGAGCAGCAATGTGGATAAAGTGCCTTGCTGAAGGGCAAACTTGTCAGGCTTGGCATGGTCTCGAACCCACGAACCATACCACGCTCATGTCGTTCACAGACGAGCGCTCTTATCCACTCAGCCACGACACCTCCACTTTTTCCTCATTGGCTGGTGTTTGGGAGGGTCTCCTAAACCTACCAGTCCTGTGGTTGTCTGCTTACATGAATACATTCTTTACGAGAAGGCCATGCAAAGTTAATCATATTTCAACTCTATTCAATTCAATTTGAATTCCCACATATTTATTTGGTTTGAATGGAGAACTTGATCAGTGGTCGTATGAAGCTACAATTTCGTACATAGCAAAATATTATTTGTGAAGAGTTGTGATTGGTACATAGGCTGTACAAATTCAAAATTTGCTCTTCAATCTAATTCAGCCACAATCACTAATTAAATGAAATTCTTGTGCTGTAAATGTGATTGTTGCTCATAGGTAATGCAAATACACAGTAAAATGACAGAAAAGGCATGAATGAACTTTCAATGTTAGGATGTAAGCAAATCATGGTTGCATGTGTTTGAGAAGTATCGTTTACACAGAAAATTATGCACTATTATACCATGCACAGACACCCAGTGTGATAATGATGAAAATGAGAATGTCTGTACTGCAATATAGCAATGACGCCACCTCAAATTGTAACATATGAATTCACAACATGCATGTTCACCTCCAGGTTGAAATGGTAACACACGCTGGCCCACACCGTCACCTATGGATGGGACCACAGTTTGTCTTCAAGACGGTGCCCCAGCCGAGCAGTACCACCATTCTCTCCTCCAGCTCATCTGCGCTCCTCACTGAAGGGCAAGAAACCAACCGCTCTGCCATGGACATGACTGTTGATGATGTGGACCTTCGCTCCCTCAGGTGAGATTTTGCTGATGCACAATTCTGCTACAATTCTTCTGAAATAGAATTGGCTATCATTCACAAGGTTGTTGCCAGATGTTTCCCTCGATCTGTTGCTGCAAATATCAATATTTTGGCGATTACTTTTTGTTCGAACCCTTGGTGAGGAAACTTAAAGGCATAATATACCATTTGCAGATGAAACAAAAACCCAGCATTAGTGCCTCAAACTAGTTCTAAATTGTGAGTTAGGATAGAAACAACCAATGTAAAAATTTGAACTATTATAATCGATGTTAAGTATTGTTCAATATACAAAATGTGAACAATAGTTATAACAGAGACTCCAACTCTCCCGCCGAAAGCCCATTTTTGCTAAATCTCCTGTTCTCCCGCTTGAGATTTAATTTCTCCCGCTTGAAATGATTTCTAACTTAGTGTCATTGTATGTTGAAAAATAAGCCTTAGATAGCATGAGATAACATCTAGAACCCTAGAGCTGGACCCTGGCCACAAGGAACTTCGCGCACATCAAGTTGGAGTCTCCCGTTTGCTAGGGGTTTCAGGCGGGAGAATCTCCAGATCAGAAGGTGCTTGAGGTTGGAGTCTCTGTTATAATAAGAATGTTTCCAGACTAGACCGTCTACAGTTATGGTTTAAGAAGAAAAATAGTGATATATCTCCTTATGTTTTAGGCTTTATTGCAAAAATTTTATACAGTAGGATGTTTTGTGATACAACTGACCTACACATATGCATCAAAAGTGATATCTTGAACATTTTTAAATCACTGCTCCCAAAGGTAAACAGGACCTTTAACCCTATCCATCTCAAAGTCTTCAGTTGCTCCGTTTAAGACTTTCAGAGAGTAAAAAGCTCAGGATGTATTACATGCTTGGTGCGTTTCACACTATGCTACTACTGTATTATGAAAACTTTGCTGGAGATGATGAGGTTTCTTATGCAGGATTTGGCTGAGCGTACTCCATCCATTATTTGTGTGGTATTCCAAAGGACCACCCGTAAGAGGTTACTGTTTGCTCTTTTTTGAAAAGATTCAATGGAACAAGCTCATTTCAATATTTTTTGTCATTCACAGGATCCAGCCGTTGCGATCTGACCCCCTGCCAACGCCGCAGAGCCAAGAGGGCAGAGTTCATAGGTTATCCAGCTGTGAGGGGTCAGCAGGAGCCAGTATAGAGTACGGATCAGGTAAAAACTAAGTCTACATTTATTTCATCATTTGTTTTCTACATGTCTAGCCATTTGATAAGTTGCCAAAGATAGATCCAAATTTGAATTCTATAATCCATCAAAAATCAGCAGGAAAAAAAGTACAGTATCTGATATATTTGATAAATGTGTTCAGGATCAGCTTGTCAAGTTTCTAACAGTCTGGAAGTGTTTAGAAAAACGAAAAGAAAAAGATACGCGAACTTATATTCAGAAGAATTCATTTAAACCAGGACATTTGTATTATTTTGAAAAATGTGCTTGTCAAATATTTGCAAAGTGCTATGTCTCCTTGTCATTACCATCCACACTCTCACTGTTGGAATTTACTGACTGGTCCCAGTGAGAAATCATCTTCCTTTGTATCCTGCAGAGGAGGTTTCTCCACTATTGCCATTTACGTTTTCTTCCCTACACATCAATTGCAAGGAACACCTGAATGATAAGTCAAGATGAGTCAATTGTCTATCTGAAATGGTTTTGCCTGTTTGTTGTGTATGTTGCAAGGCAAACTTGACCGCACCTCCAAGATGGGGGAAGTCCCGGCTCACTCAAGTTTTCTTTTTTCACAGCGACACTGTCGGGTATGACTTACTGTTACTCAAGGAGAGTAAATTTCATACCTGAGCTGAGTTTCCCTGTCTGCCATGTATGTTGCCAGGTACATTTGACCATGCCCCCGACATAGGGTAAATCCCTGCTCACGAAAAATTTCTTCTTTTGTTTTCCACTGTCATGACCTGTTGTCACCCAAGGAGAGTAAATTGTTTATGTAGAATGGTGTTCTCTGTCTGCCATGTCTGTTGCCAGGTACATTTGACCACGCCTCCAACCTGTTGGAGGTAAGCTGTGGCAGCTGGCCAGAGAGCTACCCCAGCCACCAGCGCAGTAGTGAGATGCTGGAGGAACACCTCAAGCAGACCATCGCTGAGGCCATGGCGGAGTCTCCCATCAGTGAGACGGGCCCCTCAGGAAAGCGCAAAGGTGAGAAACACTTACTATGGGTCTCTTTTGTAACACTGGAAGTTAGATTCCTTTCATAATCTGGTATATTGAAGGTAGGTGATTTAGACTTTTCCTTAGAATAACAAAAGTGGAAAACTTCCATGTGATGGAGGGGGAAATACTACTACAATTTCCTAATGAATTAATTTGCACCCCCTAATTTCTGACCGTTATTCTCGTTTCAAAATAGGAGCCTATTCTTAAAAGATGTGGATTAGTTTTTAAGTTTTTTTTTTTTTAATTATGAGTTGTATTTACCATAAGATTTCATACACAGTGTTTAGAGACATTATCTTTCAATCATGCAAAATTTGTGATGTTTGCAAAAGGGTGTTCAAATTAGCAAATTTTTCCTAGATAAAAGAAGGCCTGTGCACTTGACATCTAAGTTCCTAAACTTGGTGTTGTAAGAACCCAACAGAACATATATTACCAATTATGGCTTTGACAACAGGCTTATCTTTGCCTTTTTTTGCTATGATTTATGTAAGTGGTGACAGTTAGATATTCATCGTCCATTAGCTTTAAGCATGAAGTTATGGAATTGAGTATTTATGACGGGTGTAGAAACATCTGCTGTCATTGAGATTGATGATTCACTGTACACACTTTATGCATTCCTAATGCCTAGATTTGTTCTAAAGTACACTAGATACCCGTATGAAATTTGTATGGTTAATTTGTATGGTTAATTTGTATGGTTAATAGTGCTTTGCATCCAGTGGAAAAGGCGCTCTATAAATGTCTACTATTATTATTAATACTATTGTTATTGTGAGGTAAAAAGATTTTGTGATATATTATTAGCTGTATGCATTTAAAAGATGCTCTTTGTGTCAGTGTAACTGAAATAGGGTTTAAGTACTGTTAAAGGAATCAATAGTACATGCACCTGCCTACTCTAAAATATAGATAACATTTCTTATTTTAAGCAATCATTTCTATCCAAAAGAAAAAAAAAAACCAAAACACTCTCGCTGACATATTATGCTGATTATAAGTTCAAATCCGTTTGTTTCAGATTGTTGTTGTGTCCCCTTTATATAGTCCAATTACCCACTGAGCCAGCTATAACCCTGCCATGTAATCAAGCTATCCAGCAAAACATCTCATGGTCTGCATTTTCATCTTTGGTGGAGGTCTTGCTCTATCAAATCTGACACTTACAGCCTTGTATTTAGTGTTATCATACCCAAGATGTTAATCACTAATATATATCCGATATTTACCATACACTCCTTTGTTCATCACTAACTATAACTATTGTGTGGTGTGGAATATTTCTACTAACACTTTCCATCTACTTCTTTCATTTATTTGGTTGTTTCCCGCCTGTTAACTGCTACCCTTCCTCCATCCTTGTGCACTCTCCCTCCCAATCTTTAAACGGGTGCTCCCCTACCTCTATATCTATCTTGTTTTGTTGGCTTTTGCATTGTATTCATTACATCTTAACTTGGGGTCCCCTGCCTTGGGTCCCCTGCCTTTAATCTCCATCCTTGCATGTTTTCTGGCGACTCCAATTTCCTCTGCCAATTCACTTTTCCTGACATTTATCTCTGTTAAACTCCTTTCACTGCATCGCTTCACCGCCCGTCTTGTGACCCTCGACCTTAACCCTTGACCATTCAGGACAGTTTGCTCCATTCTGAGTTGAGACCGGGTCTCATCAAACGTGCTTATCCCGCATCTCCCTCAGATTACCACCAGCATCATCAGTCGCCGCATCATCAGCAGCAGCATCCGGTGGAGCTCGTTGCCGATAGCAACGGCATCCTCAGCTCCAGCCCCGGCTCGGCAGACAGCATCCCCCACTCCTTTGAGGCCCGCCTCTCTCCGCAGCACACCATGGACCACATTCTGGTCTTTCCCTCGGCCAGCAGCAGCTCACCGGAGTGCAATTGATGAAGGGCTTGCTTGGGAGGGGTGTTCTGGTGGGGCACTGTTTTGCTCTACACTAAAGGGAACATGTATTTGGAGACTGTGAGTTAGGTAGACGATTTAGCTACATTTTGCTCTGGCTGTAATCTTTCATAGGGTATATCGGCATTTATTTCCAGAGCATGAGCAAACTATCATTCCTGTTCAGGCATTAAAGTACTTCATGTCCTGCTGACCCATGAAATCCTTCGTTTGCCAGACTCTCGACAAGAGAGCAGCAAACATTTTTTTGCCAAGGGGCAGTCGGCAAAGTCTTATGTACATTTGTGTCTGATGTGATAATTTGATACATGCACATTGTACAACGTACATTGTATCTGATGTGATAATTTGATACATGCAGGGTGATATTGAATCTTCTCGTTATGATGTTGCGTCAGATTGAGAATTAAGAAACTTGGTTTGCCAGACCACTCTGTAGTTTCTTGAATTTGTGTCTCGCCAACTGGACTAGTGGACTGGATGAGCGCGTGACATTCAGAGAGCTGTACATGTAGCTGCCATGGGGTGTTCAGTGTAAGAGGAAAAAATGATGCAGGGGTGTGCCGAATTCCATGTGGTGTCAACCTGTTGTCTTGAGAAATGTATTGTTCTAGTAATCAAATACAGGAATCAAAGACAGCAACAGGGCTGAGGTGTGACATCGCTGGCGGGATTGCAGTTTTTGGAGTCATCTACTACACAGGTGCATCTGTAGAGCACGCTGCTATCGGCCATGTGGTTTGACATGTAATGAGAACCTGGTGCCGTGCTGAGTGGATTACTAGAAGAGGTGAGAGAGGGTGAAGGAGATATGGGAAGAGATGAAGGAGGGAGTAATGTAGGAAAATGTCTGTTATTTACTCGGAATTTTGTTCATTTTCTTCGTTTTGTTCTGCTAGATTTACTCTTTTTTGATGACAGAGAGATAAAGAATAGGTCTGGTGAAAGTCGAATGGAATTCAGAAAAAGTGTCTTGAGTTTGGTATCGCAGTAAATCAGCTTCTACATCAGTTGTCATTTTTGTTGTTGTTGTTTTATCATGATTGAAGAACTGAAATGATTGTGCCTTGGGGGGCAGGCGAAAGCGAGTGTTTTATAGCAAGTTGTTGTAGATAGACATTGTTCAGATGATTCATCAGAGTTATCAGTCACAGCAAGAATCATTATAGTACAGTCCTCAATTGATTATCTGATTGCTTTGTCCCCATCATCAATGTTTGGCATCTAATCAGCAAAAACAGCCATCATTGCACAAATTGCTTTAATAAAGTCACCTTGCTACCCAGTCCTATGTTTCTGAGCTTGCTGTGCCCCGCAATGAGAGTGCTTCATACAAATCAGTCCCGGGGGGGGGGGTTATTTGTAAATATACAGCATGTATTTCCATTGCTGTCCTTGAAATACACTTGTGCCATACTTTCAAAATTGATTTCAAGACAATGATGTTTTGGGGGAGGTTTAAAAAGAGGTGAACAGGGGTAGGGAAGGGATAGGGGAAATTTGGGGAAGAGGAGAAGAAGGAGGAAGGTGTCAATTACATGGTCACTCATGTCAAAACAAAGATCTCATTTTAAGAAATCCTGTATGCCTCGTAACATTCTCAGGTGCCCCTCAGTGTCAATATATTATGTATATGCATGTTTGCCAGTGGAATGCAGGCATTGAGGTCCTGTATGTTGTGCTTGTGGATACTCTAACTGTGATGAAAGAGCAAATGCAGTAATGGGTTGGTCGCAAGCTCATGAATGCATAGTGCAGGTCATCACCCAGATTAAGGAGATAGCAGATTGAGGTGTAGAAAGAGCGGTGATGTGTTCCTCTCGACTGGAGGTTATTTGAGTGTGGCACCGAGCTCACCACCACTTCAAAGCCCCCAAAATGTAAGCTAATTTAACTTAAAACGGAAGGAATCTTGTGTTTCTAGAGTAGTATTAAACCATTACTTTCCTCTTGTGGTCACCTGTTTCCATCCTGTGGAGAAGAAATTTGTGTGGATGAGTTAATAGACATGAGCTTCATGTAGCCAGGTTCATGTTACTCGTATATATGTCACGTTCACGTATTCCTACAACCTTCAAGAATTGGACATTGGACACTGTGTATATATGATCCATATTATTATATTAAAGCTGGCATTACAATACTTGTGCTTCTTTTGTGGCGTTAACTCTTATGTATCTAAGATGTCTTGAGGATCATTTCCCCTTCTGAACACCTGAGATCTCATGCACAGATATTAAGGATGTGGGGAATACCCTGTATTGTCATTCGCTGAGATAGTATTACATCCTGGATAGCACTCACAACTCATTTTCTTGTTTGTAATCAGCCTTGTGATTCATACTCCTTCCTACTTCATGTTCGAAGATTCCAGCTCTCCCGCTTTGGGGCAGTTTTTTCAAAATCTCCTGCTCTCCTGGTTAAATTTGAATTTCTCCTGCTTAAGATGTTTTTTTTCTCTCTCTCTTCATATTCCTCATCCCAATCACCATAAGTTCTGATACTCTGTACTCAGAATCCATAGTTGTTCAAGTGCAAAAGTCTGAAAATCATCCAGAGGTCTCCTGTAAATGTAAGAGAGGCATCTCTTGTGTGGATTCACTATGTGCGGACATTTATGTCACAAACTCTTTTTCTTGTAACAAGTAATTTTAGTAAAACTAGGAAGTGGCAGTGTGTGATGGGCAGTGGTAATTTGTCATTCTGTGATTCTATGTCAGGGCGATGTAAAGAAGATAATTGGAGAGTAACTTTTCTTTTTGTTTGGGGTTCTTGCACGTCTCTTTCAAAGACAGTACCATAAGTAAACTATTCGGTCAGTAGTGAAGCTACTTTTGCAGATCGAGGTAATGGAACACAGACTTTTTGTGTGTGCCTGATCGTGTTGAATGAACGTGTGTGTGTGTGTGTGTGTGTGTGTGTGTGTGTATGTTTGTTGGCTTGTGTGTTTACTTGTTTATGTGTGTCGTGTTTTTGTTTGTAATGGTGTGTGTGTGTGTGTGTGTGTGTGTGTGTGTGTGTGTATTGGTGTTGGTGTGTACATAGTTGGTGTGAATGTTGGCCTGTTGGCCTACTGTGCATATTCTATACTGACTATTAGTGGGCAGCAGAGTTTAAAGTTCTCATATTCACTGTTGTGTGATTACCATTTGATGGTTACAAGTTACGTACGGTACAGCCATCTGCCAGTCACAGCCAAGTATTTCTCAGTGTATAGTGTTATATGATCGAAAAGACATTTGCCAACAGTATTTACCCTTGTAAGCAGACACATTCTACACAGCATATCTTTTGTGCTAATTAAGGAGTAGAAGGTGATGATGATGCCCCAAAATGTTGATGTATTACTGTAAAAGTGGAAATTTTCGCGGTGTTGAAATTTTCGCGCATTTCGCGCAAACAGAAACTAGCGCGAAAAATGAAAGCACGCAAATATTTTTGCTTGCCATATGTTCCAGTAGTTGACGTCTTGATTCCGCGGAATTAAAAACACGCGAAACTCTTCTAACCCTGCCGAGCGTGAAAAATTAGTCGCGCGAAAATATCCACTCTTACAGTACATGCTTCCTTCTCTTCCAAAAAATTCAATTTCTAATGCAATTATTCCCATTCAAAGATGAAATACGAAGACTTTGCCCTTTGTTTCAGATGGAAGGATGTAGGAACTGAAAGGAGAAAACACTATACTATGTTTTAATGGGAGTTAACCTCCTTGGCAAAAAAAGAAAGAAAGAAAAAAAGGGGGAGATAAGAATAGGAGTGTCTGCAACAAAACATTATTAGAAAATCTAATCAACTCAGTTAAACCAAACATGATGCTTTTTAGATATGCCTATAACTTTACATCGTTTCCATTTCTGGAAGCCTCCCTATCAGTCTCTACTACAGTGTACCAGCATGTAAATTGTCCCTTTTTGCTTTTAAAACTCCTCCCCCCTTTTTTTTATCAAAAGGGGGAAAAAATCTTATTCAGGCCTCCAATTATTATTATTATTAGTAGTATTTTTTTGATTGAGCATTCAATAAGGACTCTCAGGAGGAGGGGTGGAAGAATATTTCTCATATTGATGTCACATACTTCCTTTTGAAGTTAACACTGCCAGTGTTTATATCATGGTATGATGCTGTTCAGATCTATCACACACTCTTCTTTCATCATCCCGTATACATGTATCAATTCTTGTTTTGTTTGCTCTTTCCCTCAACGAGATATATTTCATGCAAAGTGTTGCTGGAGTTTTTGTGCAACAGGAGTTTTTAAATTTTATTTGAAGATCACAAGATCCAACACCCTCTTTAATACTTAGAAATCATTATGTTTACTAAAGCTGAAGTTGATATCATTCGGCTTTTTTGTCTCCGTTGTTGGGGTATACATTGCTTGCTCCAAGATTTCGCACCAAGGGGGGAAAAAAAATGTCTCATGGAAGTCATTTTGGGGTCTCAATGTGTATTTAGTTTTGCTTGAAAGCTAAAAGCATGCATGTACCACTTGCATACAAAAATGGGGTCTAGTAACCTTGTATTGTCTGCTCTTTTCTGCTTATCTATATCATACAATTGTTTGTTTGCTTGTAAATGTTTAGTAGAGTACGCAGTTATGTGTTTAAATGTTTTTTGCTCCACTAGAATTGTTTGTGTCTGCTTTTGTTCTTTGCTTTCTGCCCTTGGATCTAAAAAGAAGAAAAACAACAGCCATACAAACAAGAGGAAGCCACAGACATACACACACACACCACTGCCCCCTTCTCCCCCACACTTCCCACTTGTGTGTTAATTGCTATTAAGGCACAGTGATCTTATTCTTTTCTATGCTCTGAGTTCATAGGGAGTGTTACCTTACTGTATCATACTGAGTTTGTTTCCCCCTGGAGTCAAAGTGAGATACGGTCTGCTGCATCTCTCTGTCTAGACTGGTGAACCTTGTTGATTAGCATGGATCATTCACAACATGTACATGCATGGATGTTGCACCGTGAAGTACTTACGCCATTGTGCTAAGTGTAGAAGGATTGATTACTGTGTGTGTTACAGTGAAGTACAATTGTACAAAAAATAAAGATAATATTGATAATAATACTCATGGATGCCAACTGTTGGACATAAAATGCATCCAAGTGTTCAATGGGAGTGAAAATATCTAACAATTTAACACTGAGGATGTCCCTTGTTTTGATCATTGTGTAGAAGAACTAGAATATTCATCACTGGGCTGTAGGAGTGAAGTATGTATTGAGTGAGAATATGAATACTTTTTGGTGCTAGATTTTGATTGGGAAAATATGTGAGCATAGGTCATGGCATCAACTCTTTTATGTTGAATGCATTGTGAAGAAGTTTGAGGAGAGGAGATGAACCCCCTTGAGAGCACTATTTGAATCACCTCCTTGCACAGGTATGTGTATAAAAAATTTGTGTAGAGATTTTGGAAGATTCCAAAAAAGCAGGTTCGCATATTAAAATACGATGATGACTTTAGGAAGTCACCAGAACTGCCATGAATGGGGTTTATGCATGCATGATTGAAGCTGGTTTAGCATGCTTTTTGCCTCTTGTTTGGCAGATTACATCTTTCTTTTGTTTTACCTCATTTATTGAGTGTTTTTCAGGGTGTGGGTTTATTGAATACAGCTCGTTTGTAAAGATATTTCAGGGATATGTGGGTCAGCTTGACAATGAGAGTGGGTTCTAGCAGGAAATGTTGAGAAATACTGTATAGGTGCTATGAAAGATATCTTGGTTTTAGGTGGTTTTAAGTGACTTTTATTTTGAGTGGTTCAGAGGATGAATGTGTTTTTTTAATGATATGTGTGTTAAGAGAGAATGTGTTTGAGAGATTGACAGTACAGTTTGGTAAAAAAACCCGAAGAGACTGACACAAAACGTTGTGCTAAGGTGATACTGTCACTGGTTTAAAACAAATCGTATTAGCTATCCAATAAGATATTCACAATTGCTGTAAAGAACATACAAGTATTGTGAAGTACCCGAAGCTGTCTGTGTTCATGTTTTTGTTTTGTTTATTTTTTTCATGTTTCTTTCTTACAAGTAATAAAGAATATGCAGATTCATCTAATGAAATACTAAATCATTTTATTAAATGTGCACACTATGTTGATGTTGCAGATATAAGATACATAGGGAATTACATAAAAGTCATATTAATTTGGTTGGTGTTATATCAGATATGCCGATGCTTGTCTTCTGTTCTATAAACAGCGCTCAAAACAAGTTATAATGAGGTATTAATGTTCAGTTTTCTGTCTTGGACAGGGCCTTATAACATCCATTATTGTATATCAGAGGCTATTTCTGCAAATATTCTCATGGTCAGGTACACGGTAGATGGTTCTACTATAGCTGGAGTGGAATCAAAACTATTGCCCGCAAAGTACATGTGCATGTGTGGAGCAGCTGCTTGAGCGTAGGCCTACCGGCTGGTATGCCCTGTGCACGAATCTACATTGTTTTAAAGATGACGGAGCACGGTGTCGGCGTACAGAATCCTTGATCTACCATTCTTTACCATAATTTGTCTGTAAAATTTCTTGTGGCTATCAGAAATGTGACAGTTTCATGAAATTTCAAAGCCAATAGTTATGGAAGAAAAGTAGCTGATTTTGTCTTGAAAATATGCTGATTATGGATTTGTCTTCACTCCCGCCGCTGCTAAGTACTGGGATGGTAGACCATGAAAATTGATAATTGGGCATTATGACTGGCTTGTTATATAACCATGAATGAAGGGGAAGGGGAGGAAATTAAGGAGGAGGAGGAGAATACCTACTTCCTTTACTCTCTGACACTATTGTCTCTGTGTAGAAAGCACAAACATTGGTGAGGTGTACTGTTATTGACACCACATCTATCTGGTAGTATGATGCCCAAAGTACATAACTATATATGTGTGGATAGAAAGAGTCAAATGTTTATTTGAGGGATGCTTACCGGGTAGTTTTGTTGATATCAAGACAGGGGAATGTGCTATGTTTGGCAGAAGATGCCTATTGTTTTAGAGCTAATGCTAATACATATCCGAGACTGGAAAATTGTGGGGGGGGGGGGGGAGGAGGGAGGGAGGTTGGGGGGTTGGACTGAACATACAGGAATATGATAACGTTTGCAGGCCATTCATTTTGTTCTCCTTTGTGAAGAGATGGTTGTATACAATTCACACCCATTCATGACAGAGAGGATACAATTAGAAAGAAAAATGAAACAAAAATATAGCCGTTAAGCTGTGGATTCTCCACGTGTAAAATATTTTTGCCAAATTCTTGTGACTTATGGTGATTATATCCATTTATAAATGGGAAGTGTGTGTACATTGGCAATGTTTCAAGTTTGACGAGGGTATTTGTGCATCAAACATTCCTTACAACATCGGATGTAGTGGACTCTCCTTATATACTGTGATTTTAGTTCTGTATGTGGTGATGTATGCCATGAAAATAAGGAGTTTGTGGCCTGAAATAAAGGGGAGGTATGGTGTCTGTAAGTCCTCTCAATGCTATTGGAAACATGAGAGATGAAGTACTGTGTATGCCAAATATTTTGTGAGGTTTTTATTTTCGTGAATTTCGCAAGTCAGGCGCTATTGGCGAATTAGAAACACATGAAAATGTTAACTCAGATCTCAGCATGATGATGACGTGCATGCGCACATTTCTCCGTTCAGTCCCATGCTCCACAATTTTGAATTCAACCACTCGAGAGATCGTTTGGTAAGTCCTGATTCGCGAAAAATTAGCTTCACTATTGGTGTATACAGTAGTCATGAATGGTAAACTCATAGTCCGCATATTGCTGAAGTCCAAGGGTTTTAACATCTGTATGCACATTATGCCAACCAAGGGTCAAGGGTCATGATGAATGAACTCTAGGAATGATCAATCACACATTGCAGTCTTTGTTTCCTTGAAGGGGGAAAAAGAAACAACATCCAATAACAGCAAACCCATTCAAACAGGGTGTTAAACATGGCATGTTTGTATACCACAGTCAGTCATGCTTTAGTGGCTTGTAACAATATGCAGACATTCTGCTTGCATGTGTAATGGCATGTTTTTCAGCTGAATGCAACAGGAAGAAAGAAAAAAAAGAAAGACTGGATTTTTTTTTTTCAACCCATACAAGGAAACCAACCTTTCATATTATCATGTCTGTCCTCTGGCCCCCTTAAAACCACATGTACTGTATATTACAATTTGTATTTCTGTTTCTCCTTCCTTTATATATTATTTGTGTATCTTTCCTTCCCTTCTTCCTAAAGTTTCCATCTGGTATTCTTCTGTTCCATCTCTTCTCCTGCTCCTCCTCTTCAACTCTTTTCCTGTTTATGTTTCTCCTGTATAGGGTTTTGTGCGAAATGTTCATGAAGGAATTGAGATACCTTCCCATATTAAAGTATAACTGTGTGCATCGTGCATTCCAATTCAACCATAAAGTCTCATAAATAGGAAACAAAAACAAAAAAAAGACACCGTGTGAATTTCTTCCCATTCTTGATGTGAATTTTTGCATTGTTGGTTTATCAGCCATGCTTGGATTAGCAGTCAGGTCACCCGTTCGGCTTAGGCTACAGCTTATGCAGTTGTTTTGTTTTATTTTGTTTTTGTTTTTTTGTTAAGTGTGTGTTTGTGTTCTTCTGTATTGTGTGTTATTTCTGAGCAATAGCATTCTGGCTATGATTCAAAACAGAAACGGGTACTGATGGCATTTGGACGTTGGCTCGATGGGTATTGCTGGTCTGGTTTTGTTTCGTTGATTACTGTTTCATCTTGTAATTTTGTAAGGATAATAGAGTTTAGTCCAGGACTGAAGGAATGAGGAACATTGTGTTGTGATGGAATTTTTCATGGGGCAAACATGGTTAATAGCAGGAAATGTTTGGGGTTTTGTTACTTTTAGTATGTTGTACTTGAGAGAAGTTAATTTTTTGTGTGTTTTTTTTTTTATTCATTAGCCTTTGTACATGTTAGATGACTGAGAAAACAGCAGTGGAATATGTCATAGCCTAGCCATGGTTTGATATAAAAGGCATAAAATAATTAAAGGGGAAGAATTGCCCAAAGTTAGATCTCATGTCTTGGTCAAATGTCTACACATGTTGGTGTGAAAAATTAATTTGCCCAGAACATTTCATGCTTGTCACTGCACAATAGCGAAGCTGAAAGACTAAACAACTAAACAAATGGCTAACAATGTGCTGTAAGTGAGGACATGTCTGTTTTACCGGAAGAAGGCTGTTTGTCACCTGACCCCGATAAGAGATATTACCTTAAGTTGTGGCCTGATTGTCCTATCTTATCGTACATGGAAATCAGCAAACCTTTATAACAGTGTGTCAAGTTTCAGCTTGGTCACTGTGGCATAATGCATGTATTATTGGTCACACAGCTTTCATAGGTCAGTGTACTATATTATCTGTTGTGTCATACTGGTCCAATTGGCAGGTTATGGAGCAAGAGGTCATGTAGTGGTCAATCGGTCACTTTGAGTAATCCATGACATTTAGGGGTCAGTGTGTTGCTAGTGTGGATGGGCTGTAGTGCCCTTGTGTTGATACATGAATTTGCAATTTTGTGCAAGAATTGCATTAGCTGCTATGATATCTCTGTTGTTCATGGTTTATAATCAGAAGGGAGTTTGTGCATTTATTTTTGATATAAAGAACACAGAATGTGACATTGGTTCTTTTCTGAGATATTTGAGTTCAGGTAAACATTTCAGGTAGGTTAAACTTCATCTTAACTCTATCTAAGTCTAGTTTTTGTGTGATAAATATGTACACACGCACACACTTAGTGGATCTTACATGTGAGAAAATCTTTGTTTTCATTCCGTACAGTAAAAAACACATCATTACACGCCTTGCCTCATATAAAGTAACTTTTTCGAGCCAAGTCTGTTTTGTCGCTCGCTGTACCATGATCCTAAAAAAGAAGAGTCTGTTCTAACTGTGCTTTTCCTCTTTCACATATAGTGTGTTCATATCCCACTCCTGAGAAGTGATGTCAGTGTAACCATGTAAGTCATGTTTGTACTGCAACAGGGCATTATGACTACAACTGGTTGAATGAAGATTTTTGTTGTTGTTGTTGTTGTTGTTGTTGTTGTTGTTGTTGTTGTTGTTGTTGTTGTTGTTGTAGTTGTATACAGAGGAATATGCTCATTTCAAACAGCCTTGTTATTATAGGACTGGAGTTGTGATCCCACAATGTCATCGCACATTGCAAAACAGAACACAGAATCTGTTAATACTTAATTCTGACTGGTAAATCAGATTTACTTTGGTTTTGTTATTTTAATTTTTTTTTTAGTTATACTAATGGTGAGGGAAACATGAAAGTCACCCATGGTTAGAAGATGTGCAACCTCTGTGATGAGTGCTGTAAAAATCTTGTCATGTTTTCTGCAATCGATGTGGTGCCCATGGGACAGAAAAGTACTGAAATCTTGGAAAACAAGGAAAAGGAAGGAATGCTAGAATGCAATCTGGCCACCCCCTTCATCCCCAACGACCATGCTTTGATGCCTGTAATTGGTCAACTTAACGTATTTCTCTGTGCATGTTACACATAATTTTGACAGTTGGTTCATCTTTGTCTGAATTGTGGATTTGAGTTTTCACCTCCCTTCTGTCCAAGTGTAAGTTCAAGTTGTGTGTGTATCCTCTTTTTGACTGTAGGAGGATTGATTGGGGGGGGGGGGGGATAGAAGTAATATTGTAGAGAGGTTCATAGTCAATTATGATCGAAGGTGTGTGTGCCTGTGTGCATGCATGACTAAAATGTGTGTATGAGTGTGTGTGCTTGAAATGTGAGAGTTTGTTTATGCATGGACATATGTACAGTTTTACAAGTGCATATGTGTGTTAATCGTGTGTGTGTGTGTGAGTGTGGATTGTAATTGCATTTGACTGATGGAGTGATACAGTATTTACTGTCAGGTTCACAGTAAGTGACATTAAATTGTAAAATAAATGAGAGGATTTTGTGATTGGACATGCTCCAGAGAACTTGGGATTATATGTCTACATCATAGCATGACTGATAATCAATATTTTAGAGAATAATACTAAAAACATATATTAGTTTTCAGGTAGTGGTATATAATGTAGAAATGTTGGCCACTGGTGTATTTCAGTGCCCTATCTCAATGTACGCATATGAAAGGTACAGTAATATATCAGTTTAAAGCGATCCTGTGAATGTCGTTAACATTTTTTAAGTGCCACAATCTTAATGAACTTTGTTGTGAAATGCTCTATCAATATTGTACAATACATTTGAAAATATGATTGTAATACAGTGTATTTAAAAAAGGAAAATTACAAAAATATTGTAAACATACTGTGACAGCAAATGAATTGTAAAAAAAGAAGGAAAAAAAAAAAGGAAAAAGTCTCCATTAAATTATTCTGTACAGTTACTCTATGATGTGCAGGAATACTGTCAATGTTGTAATTACCAGCTGTTGTTGTATACCAGTGTATGATTGTGAGAGAGAGGGGAAAAAAAAAACATGAAAGGGGGAAAAAGTATTCTGCCTATTGCTGCTTGCTCATTTAATTCAGTGCCATTCAATTCAGGATTGGCATTACTGTCTATAGAATGCACAAATTTGTTGTTCTCAAGGTCATTTTTAGAAACTTTGCATGACTAGCCGTGGGAGAGACATTTTTTTTTTTTTCCAGCATTGTGCTCCAGTGGTTCCCCCACATATTTGGCAGAACATGATTTGTTTCATCAGACTGCCCAAAGAGTACTGTTCTCAATTTGATTACCATTTGTCAGATAATGTCAGTGAAATATTGAATTCTGAGAGTTCTTTGATTTTCATTTGATATTCTAATGAAGAACGAAATGAGGATGAATTGAATTTAACGGGGACTACCCGTACACTGTGGCATGTTGATGCAGTGGAGTATGATGTGATGCAGTACGCTGAAGCGTCTGGGAAATGCTTTAAAGAGATCGTATAGTTTTGGTTGACACCTAACTTTGGGTTTCTAACATTTTTTGGTGAGATAATAAGAAACCTTTCATGAAATATGAAAGAACATGTAATTCCAAGAGGAATTCAACGTTTATTCGATGAAAATTAGTTTTGAAGTGGCTGAGATATCCAAAACAGAGCGATCCTAATAAATGGTGGGACCCACCTTTTATTATGATCGCTTTGTTTTACTTTGATTTTGGATGTCTCAGCCATTCCAAAATCGATTTTCATCGAATAAACTTTGAATTCCTCTGAATGGTATGGTCTGTACTATTTCATAAATGGTTTCTTGGTATCTCACAAAAAGTTAAAAACCCATTTCTCTTCTCCACCAATGCTATACCATCCCTTTAACTTGTAAGCCTGGGGCATCATCTAAAGACAGAGGACTGTATATTATCATAACTTTGTATTATTACGAGATGCTGTTGACTGGTTATCAGCCAAAATGAAAGCTGCCTAGCTGGTCACCATGGGAGCAGCAATTTTGTGAAAGTCGGGTGCGGCAAAATGTTTTATGAAATGAGTGCCACGGTATGCCACTTTGGTTTGCTCTGTGCATCGACAAGCTCTAACAGCAAAATGGAGACACCTTAGGGGGCTCTTTATCTCATTAACATGTACAGTATGTGAATTCTGAGCATTGAGAAAAGTAGTGCATTGTACACTGTACAGTCTTGGTGCCAACCTTGTAAACGGCTGATGAGGCGCACTATTCAACTCGGCTTTGCCTCGTTGAATAGAGTACCTCTATCTTTCACCTCGTGTGAAATCTTGTACCATCGCACTCGTGACCATTCACTATTTGTATATATTGTAATCTTACCCAGCAATGATGGCATGTGGCTTTACACCAAAACTTTGAAAATATATTATGTCTTGAACAGATTGGTCCAATTTTCCCCAACCTTTGTTACATTCTACTTACATTTCTCCATTTATTGAAACCACATATTATATTTGTGGTAAAACTAGGTACAGTGCCCACCTAGCACAACAAACTTGGTGATATAGAAATTTTGTTGCAAGTGAAAATTCAGGTCCTAAAATCATTATCTAGGCGTATATATCTTTATATACTTCATTTGTTCAGCTGTAACGACATTTTGATATACCAAAAGAAAATCACTGGTCCTGCAGACTTCGTTGTAAATTGAGTCACCTGTGCAAGAGCTGATTAAAGGTGCATAGTCCCGGTAGTGTAGAGGGTGCTGTTGATGATACCGCCGACCACCGTCAGCATTGGTACGAAGATTACCGAAGTTGAGCCGTCATCAAGAGTAAAGTGCGTAGGTGTTGCTAAGTAACGTTGCCTTCGTTGTCTTCTCTGCGCATCGCGCAGTCTGTAGTAATGCCAGGGTGCGTGCATATGTGCTTGTTATTATGACATCACAAAAGAAGTTTGCTAAAGCTGTCATCCCCCTCAGCCGAATCATGAGCCGAACTGTGATCCGACCACTGACTACAATGAATCGGACTTCTTCGGACTTGGGGAAGTGGTCCAAAGCATGAGCGCTAAAGAGGAGTCGATAGCGTAGGTCTCTATAGGAAACTTGCACCGTGCGCCCGCGTACGCATTTGACTAAAACACCGGGACCATGCACCTTTAACATATCTTCGACAAGGAAAGTGAAAGGGGAGGGGGAGGGGGGAGTATGGACTGAAGAGGAGAAAAGAGAGTCATTGACAAACATTACTCCATTTAGCTAAGAACAGGGGGGTATTTCATGAAGCATTTTGTCCGACAACTTTGTCCGACAAATATGCTGTCAGCCAATCTCATGCAAGGATTTCTGTAGCTTTTAACAGTTTGTTAGACGAAATATGACAAACTCTTCATGAAATGCCCTCCAGATGGATGACTCACTTGTGCAAACATTTCACACCATTTAATTCCACTCACACTAAATTTGTCAACCTATCCATGACCACCTGTGACTTGTGTGATGGAGAAGTGTGTGGATATTTTAGTAACATGTCTACTCGATGAACTGTGTCCCCTTGATTAAATACGTATAGTGGCGATTGATTGTAAAATAGTACAATCTGATTTTTTTTGCCATCTGTGCACAGCACACTGGTCCCAGGCTGTGAAAGCACTGTGCAGAAGTGTGAGATGAATATCAAACTTCATTTCTCATTGGCTACTTGTGCATTGTGCCATGTTCCAAACTTTTGTACACGCTCAATTTCTGTGAAACAAACAAGCAGCTTTATGTCAGTCTACAATGTAATTAGCAGTTAGTAACTTGGAAGCAGAGTTGAGGTCCCCTTGATATACTAGTATTTAATCCATGCAGAGACTTTACTCAGTGTCATTGATCCTATCTATATCAAACTTAAAAGGTGAATCTCGCATACAGTCAGTCATGCTCCATGATGACTGTGTATGTTGTTCACTTCATTTTAATTCACCAAAAATCTTTTTTAACTCTAAAATTACACCCCAATTGTCGCTCAATGGAACATATTCATCTTGGACACATCCCCCCGACCCCCATCTCTTTTTCTCCATACCCAAACAACCAAAATTCATACACACACATTCACGTCTAACATATCTCGTACGGTGACATGACATTTGCTCCTGCAACGATTGCTCCAGTCTTAAGCTCCCACCCCAATTGCCATACCCTGCATTCACACTAGCCTCCAACAAGAATGCGGATCATTTGTAAATACATGTATTTAAAGTGATGAATGCTTAGTCTCAACACAGGCAAGAATGGCCATGGGAAGGGGAGGTCTTGCAATACCTCATGCAATGGCAGTCTAAACTCTTACTACTTAGCAAGTAGAAGAGATGTACATTACAACAATGTTTAATGTAACAGTGATGTTTCGCCAGTGTGTGTGGGGGGGGGGGGGGGTGGGGGGGGGGGCAGATATGTGCCACTGCATGCCTTCTATGGCCCCTCCACACAAACATGCAGCCTAGCTAAACTCATCCATAAAGCCTCACATACACACATGCATTCACTCGCAATTATATGGGGGTAATCACTGGACACGGTGGCCCGTATTCACAAAGGTGGTGTACAGAGAGTATCAACAACCTGGCTTGAATTTAGTCCATGTACTAAAATAAGCGTGAAATATGCATACCTTTCACATGCACATATGTCAATGCACAGTTTTAATGCTGGCTACACAATCTATTACAGGCATTAACCCACAAGAATTTGCATAAACCCTGTTCTAAATTCACACCACCTTTGTGAACACTGGCCAGCACGCCAGAAAGATGAGGCCAGCACGAGAGGTGTTATGGGGAGACATTGAGAATCAAAGTCCGTCTTTTATTGTGGTAGTTATTGTACCAACAGCCGATGGTGATTTTCTATAGCAAACCAGGTGTTGCTGTCTTTTGTCCTTACATCCTCTCTGTAATCACTGTAAACTGTGCAAAACTAGATTTAGTCTAAGACGATTACTACAATCGGAGCTCCAAAACTGTGCCAATTATTGTCTTCTTTTTTTTTCGCTTCACCATAAGCATAATAGACATCAATTCTACACTTTGTATGTATCAAGTACATAAACATTTAAGCTGGTACACTGTATTACCTTAATCTAGAGTGAATTAAAATCCAACACCCCCATCCTTTGTTTGTTTCTGAGACCTGAACAAAGAGCCCTGACCTAAAGATTGCTACTTAATGTGGCTTATTTTTTTTTTCTCTCTCTGTGTGGAATTAATTCACAAACAACAACTCTCTCAGCTGTTCTGGAATCACAAATGTATCAAATTCAGTGAGTATTTGCTCCTATAGCTTGAATAAACTCATCATTCTTCAATAAGTCACAACCAGCATAAAGATGAAAAAGAAAAAGAAGAAGAAGAAAAAAAATGAACCCTTCAAGCAATTCTGGTCTTGGAAGTTACCATGAAACCATGACCAAAAAAAAAAAAAAAAAAAAAAAAAAGGAGCACAAAAAAAAAAAAAAAAAAAGACAGACAAGCTTTATCACCAAGTCATAAACCTGTATTTGCTGAACATTCTGCGACATTTCTTCTCGTCTTCACAATGATTACATGAAGAGAATAAGCCAATTTTCTCATTTCCATATAAGTAGAGAAGAGAGAATATATAGACAAAAAACATCTTCATTACAATGATGAAACAGCAATCATTACTTTCTGCACACAGGTCAAACTAACACATATATATTTTTTTTTCCATTTTCCATTTTTTTTTGTTGTTGTCTAAAACAAACATTGTGTAATGTCGTACATGTTCCCAAGTACAATTTCAACTTTCGTCCAATACACTTGAGCTTCGTATTCGATGGATACTGTTATGCTGCGGCAAATTTGAGGAATTGTTTTGAGAGAGAGAGAGAAAAAACAAACTAGAACACACCACTAAAGGAAGTGTTCCATTGTATTTTTTCCCATTTTGGTAGGCATATTTGTATATCATCACAAACCATAGATCGGACTAAGCACTTAGGAAATTGAATTCATACAACAATGTACCTTGCAAATTCCTTCATTATGCTTATGCTGTGTTTGATTGCGCCATTACAACATAATATGTCTATATAAAACACTAAAATCCACAATCCTGGACAGGACCACACGCATAAAGAGCATGAACCAGTACACCATTTGTGCTAATATCAAACTTCTGATTATTTCATATAGCAAACTAACTTTCTGTCTGCAGGAACAATAGCTTGGTCTGGTGTGTATTTGTTGCTTTCTAAACCACACAATAAGTATCTCTGATAATTCTGCTTATTTCCCTCCAGCCTCCACTCTTTGCGTACATTGAATTTTTACAGCTTTTCTGTATATTTTTTTTTTCTCTCAGCTCACCGGAGACGTCTGCCAGCCAGCGGCTCAAATATACATGCCAGCTCTTTCTATTTGAGAGTGTGAGCATGTGTGTGTGGGAATATAATGTATATGTTACCATACACCTACTGCATTAAGTCAATACAACGCAAGCATTCAGTTCATCTTCTTTTTTTTCTATTATTTTAATAGAATGATCGACCGGATATTCCCAGCCACTCTGTTTTTTTCTTGATACATCAAGCTTGTTAAAGAATAACAAAATTTGTAATCTTCCACTTGCACTATCTATTCACAAATATCTTCATGGATAGTTTCACAGCTCTTTCTCTTCATTTACAAGGGGTGGAAGGTGGGGGGTGGGGGGAGGGGAACAGTGCATACCAAAAACATTCTGGGAACCATCTTGTGTCAAGATGTGAAGCAAATAAATGCACTTTAGTTTTTGCATTCTTGTGTAACATACGTAAAACGCCACAGTCACCCGATATCTACAATGACAGCATTTATGTTGAAGTGCAGAATCAACAAAACAAAAAAAGTAACTAAAAGTCCTTAAAATATCACATTATTCACAGAAGCTTGATTTCATTAAAAGAATGCAAAAAAAAAAAAAATCAACTGGCACTTATGAGTGTGGAATCGAGTGAAACTGGTGCAAGAAGTTCCAACTGGGGGGCGGTCCAAATTCACAGAATCACGTGGCATTTGTAGTCTCGGCTCATCGGAGACGCACACCGGTCACGGCTCAAAGATACACGCCAGATTTGAAAGAAAGCTTTACACAACAAATTCAACACGGTTGAGTCCCAACTCGCATGACATCATCTCTCCCAGTGACACAAAAAAACAATGGAAACGCATACAAAACAGAGAGAGAGAGAGAGATACAATACTTCCGCATTGACAAAGCTAGACTAAGCCGTTTCAATACTAGCGCAATAGAAGCATAGGCGAGAACAGATGGAACAGCTGATTAATGAGACTAAATATATACACAGTCTTTTTTTTTTCTTTTTTTTTTTGGCTTTTTTTTTTTTGTCTAAATGTTGCTTTTGCTCTGCCTAACAGGTTTATACGAAGCTCAAAAAAGTTACAATATCTTACACAATATATGTATACATTAAGTTTCAAGTGGATATATCACACAATCATAGACGTCTATTATCTTATGATGACTATAGTGCATGGCGAAGTATCTCTTCCTTGATGTTTTATTATAAATATGTGCTGTTTTGACAACTTGGTTCTCTGAACATCTACCACTAATAATCCACACAACACTCAATAAATTATTTCATTTCTACCGATAAAACCTAAACAAGTGCATTTTAGCCATTTTTTTTTTCCTTGCATGTCTTTATTTTATCTTTCGTGACGTTCTTTTGTGTTTTAAGAGTGAGAATATTAAAATGAAGTGTGCCGATACACAGAAAGGAGGTAAAAATAATGAAGTTGATTAGTAGTATGATAGTGAAACAAGAAACACACAACTGCACTGTAACATGTCCCTTCTATCTGTGCCAGGTTGGATCTGAGGAGCGATCCTGAACCCTCCACCGTTGATTAAGAAGCCTCTTGCCCCTGTTCTTCCAGGTCCTCTACCTCTGGCTCTGCCTTGTCATCCTTATTTGATTCTAGATGCAACACAGAAGGGACAAGGGCAAAGGATTAATTCAGGGATGCCAACCTTGCAAACAGCACTGTAGCATTCCAAGGGTTGAAAAGGCACATTCTCACTGACAACGGTATTTTTACCTTTCTAGCAACAGACATGTGTAGTACTACAATTTGGGGAAAAACAGTATTTTCCATGAAATCTGCAGTATATTCAACAACAACAACAAAAAAAACCCAAAACAGAACAAAACAAAAACAGCATAAAATACTGCAAAAAGTAACAATAAGCACCTCGTTTCGTTTCTTCATTAACTCACAGGGCTGCTGAACATATTATATAAAAGTCAGGACAACTATCCATCTCAGCCAACAAAAACAGGTGACGATGGTTCCATGACATTTGCTCCTGTAACAATTGCTCTCAGGAAATATCTGCACGCAAAGCCAAACATAAATTCTACCCACAAACATAACCTCATTTTAAAAAACCCTAATTCTAGTCCTCACATTAAACTGAACCTAAAGCCCTATCAACACCCTACCCTAACTCTGAAGTACTTGGAGAAAATTAGACACAAGGAAATGTCGCAGGAGCAAATGTCATATCAGCATTGGCAACGACTCCAAAATCAGGGCGGTTTCCATTTGCCCTCGTCACAATGAGCAGGAATAGTTCATTTTTTAGGTAGCCTCTTACAGAATCAGTGAGGCTTGGTACTAATGGTAGGTCAACATCCAGACACTGGAAAAGGCTCTCATAGTTCTGCCCCTTTCTCTACCACTTTTTTTACTGCATTCCTTACCACTTTCTCTGCCACTTCTGTGTCTCCCTGTGAAACTAATTGGGCGGGCATGTATCCCCATAAAATATATCGACTTGGGTATTGGCAGTATCTCTTCAACTCAAGTACAAGCGGTTCATTCAAAAGTGCAATTCAACTCCACATTCAAATTGGCCCAAATAGGTACAGTAACATCATATTGACAGACTAGTTTACGTTTCTTTAGACTTCTGGGATTTGAAAATTCTACTTGCTTTCACAAAATAGTGATAAGAGTTGCAGTCAGTTGTAAATCAGTTGATGTGATGTCAGTGTCTTCACAATCTTTTTCAGTTAAGAAAATAAATCAACAAATTTCCTTCTTTTAAAAAAAAATACCAACTTGAATTTCCTTCATATTAAAATAATGTTGCAATTGCCTAACAATGACAACATTTCAAGCATGATGTAGACTTCTAAATCATCAATGAAGAACATTATTGAAATATTCCTGTGTGTACAATGGGCGAGCTGTGAAGTGCTGACATCATTGTTTTATCTAATCAGCATATATGCAGCTACAACTAACATCACGGCTCCATGAAAGCACAAAATATTTCACATTTCGTAGCAACCTCAGCTCAAGCAAAGACATGAAGAAACAAGGCACATCCACACACTATATAAGCACCCTACACTTGCTAGTTTACTCACGCATATCAGATGTCCACAGCGTCAGATTGTCCCTCAGAAGCTGCATGATTAGCGTAGAGTCCTTGTAGCTATCTTCGCTCAGGTTGTCGAGTTCAGCAATGGCATCATCGAAGGCTGCCTTGGCCAGGCGGCAGGCACGGTCGGGCGAGGACAGGATCTCGTAGTAGAACACGCTGAAGTTCAGTGCCAGGCCCAACCTGAAGGCACATGAACGTGGTCACACAGAAAATATTACAACACCTCATGCAAAGTGATTACTACTCAAGAGGGAAAATATATCAGATTTTACATTATCTGTGTAATTTTCAATGCTCAATAAAGGTCGAAATTGTCACTTTTATAATAGGGGACTTAATAATGGTCTACAGTGAATCGCTGGTCACCAACCTCTTATATTCATGAGAACAGTATTGAATATTCATATGAGCCTTCCTTTCTTATTTCGGACTGGTTATTGAAGAAGGAAGGATGAAAATTTAGATGCCACATGAATATGCAATCAGGACTGCTGTAAACAAACTTTTTTGGATAAATAATTGCGCATGCGCATGCCATCATGGCGACTCTACGTAAACTGAGAGAGCACAAGTACGTGTGATACTATGAATGCCTGTAGACTCCATCCCCATCCTTTTCACTTTGACAATCTGCACACCTGATTGGGTGAGTAGGCTGCAGTTCTAATGAAGCGATCTCATTGGCCTTCTTGTATGCACCTAAACTGCTGTCAGAAGCAGTCTTGCGTGCATCAGACTTGGAAAATTCAGCCAAGTAGCGATGGTAGTCTCCCATCCTGCAGAAGGGGTAAAGACAAGAAACAACAGACAAAAACAAAAAGATGGTAAAAAGAAAGACACACACACATTACAGTGGTTGACAAGACAGTTGTAGATTTATTATGCAGTGTGCAGAGTGTGGATATGCTCTGCTGTTGCTTCTTTATTCTTTTTTTTTTTCAGTGATAAATATTCCGCAGCCCAGCCTCACAAACAAGAGCTACAGTCTCTGTTCCAAGAGGATCCTAATGTCTAACGAAACATGCAGTGTGCAGTAATGGAGTGGATCAGTTCAACCTTCTAAACATTCTAAGAATCTGGTCAATGACACTCCACTCTGAACAACCTTCTTCTAGTCTAATAAAAAAAAAAGAGACTACACTTGAAAGTCTTCCCTTTCAAGCTAACAAAAGATTTTTTTTAAATATCTTTTTAAAGGGACTGTACAGTATAGTACTGGTTGAGGTGGGGATTCAAGTTTTGAACATTCCTAAAGTGAGATAATGAGAAACCTCTTATGAAATATGAAGGAGCATATAATTTTAAGAAGGATTCAACGTGACTCAAAAAGTGATAATAATAAAAGGCGACAGGCCACGCCTTTTATTAGGATCTCTTTGTTTCACCTTGTTTTGGATATCTCAGCCATTCCAAAACCGATTTTCATCAAATAAACTTTTGATACCCCTTAGAATTGCATGCTCTTTGACATCTCATAGAGTGGGTTCTGAATATCTCGCAAAACGTTAAATGCTAAATCCTCACCTTGACCAGAACTGTACACCCTTTTAAGGAGACTTTGAAACTTAGCTTTTCACTGCTTAATATCTGCAGCCCTTGGAATGACTGAGGTATATTCTTTATGTCTTATTCAATGGTGGGGAGGGATGTCCACAAGTGACTTACTTCTAAGACCCCGTTTACAGTGCAAGGCTCGGCCGCGGCCGAGCCCGCCTTCATTTCAATGTGAACATGCATAAGGCCAAATGCGAGCCAAAATTGGCCGCGCATTTGGCCACGCTCTGGAGGTGGTCTCGGCCGCGGCTGAGCCTGGCCTTTTCTCAGTGTAAACGCAAACTGGGCCAAATGCACGGCCAATTTTAGTCTGGCTTCCAAACCCACTGCCCATACTATTTCGTTATTCAGGATATTAACCCCCTCAACGTCGAAAACTAGTATAGTTTAAGGTGGTTTTGTCCTGCAAAGGATTTTTCCTTCTGCAAAGGCCTTTGCCCGAACGGCGACTTCGTCGACATGGAATCCAGTTGGCAAAGGGTCTGAAAACCAGACTATACCAAATTGCGTTTGTTTACAAGCAGAGCGCCACTACGACAAAATATTGAAAGGTTTGAATGAAAAGCCAGGGCCGAGCCCCGCACTGTGAACGGACAGAATTGCGGGGCTTGCTCGGCCGCGGCTCGGCCACGGCTCGGTCCACCCCCGCACTGTAAACGGGGTCTTACATTACCCTGAACTCAAGAGTTAATATGAAAACAGTTTATGTAGTACTGGTAAGTGACCCTGCTGACTACATTGTAATGTTCCCTCCATCTACCTTCTGGTCATTCATGCAAACTATTCAAGTAGGACGAACCTCTTTTACCACTCTGGGCATACACTGACCACATGACAATTATTGAGTAATGGACAACCTACATGACTCATCACAGCTTGATGCCTGAATTATTCCTGGAAAGGTGTCAAGTACATCCCGCCAATTCTCTCCCATCCCCCCCCCCCCCCCCCACCACTTCTCATTTTGTTACGTTGCTGTGGACTGCTGGTATGCTCTACCATTCACCTAATGCTCTTGTGTAATAGTTACATAACAGTCTAAAAAACACTCAAGAGGTAGAATGGAGATTCAGTTCATCGAGTACTTGCTATGCAAAGGTGGGGTCACATAAAGCGCTATGCAGCATAACTTGCTCCGCTTGCTTTTTACTGTTTTTATAAACAAACTTTGCTCCTGAAGATTGCCTAACATATCATACAGGGAATTATTTCCCTTCAAGGCCCTGTCACACCTTTCCAGGCAAGCTTTGCGTGCAACCAAGGAAGTTCAAGAGAATGGAGTCACAACTGTCTTATTTCCTTTGATCTCATGTTTGATGCCGCCACTGGAAAATATTTGAAGCATGTCCCAAACTGGATCTGCCGCGCAGATAGGAATACAATTGACAATTGACAATTGCATAATCACCAGCCACTTTCTAAGGAAGATATGTCTTTGTGATGGTAATCACTTTTCGCCATCCCTACTTTACGTACAAGTGTAGATAAGTGATATATTATAGTTGTAAAGACACGCGGATGCGCGAATAGAAATTGTGCAAAAAATGATGAAATAAAAATGAAAATTACTCGACTGGCCATGCCCGTACACTAATCTGATAAATAAACAATTATACTTATAAGATTATTCCATTTCAGTTTTAATTGTCAGAATTAAGTGGAAAAATGAAAAAAAAATGGCTTTCCGGGAGGGTACAGTTTTAAACATTTTCACATGATACAGCTCTGATTTACACTTTTGCACATATTTCTGGACGGGATTGACTTTTGTTTTATATGCTTTATCATTAAGTGATTTCATTTCATTTAATGAATGAACAAGCAAAATGTAGCCAACATTCATGTCAACGCTCAAAATGAATCTTCAGATTGCTCAGCGAGACAGCGGCATCAAACCCACGATCAAAGGCACAAATGCACCTGTGGAAATCGTTTGTACATCGAAAGAAAACTGACAACTGTTTGAATAATTACAGCCAGTTGGAACTCCATCTCTTAAACCTCCTTGGTGCAACTTGCGAAGAACAATTTTTGCTACCCTTTAATAGGTCCCCGCAGCTGACCTGCATATATGACAGTACCTAGCACGTATCTCACCCGCAGTTGCCCGGAGTTGCGTTCACAAGTCCTATTTACCCGCAGCCAAGTTTAGGCCCTGTCACACCTTTCTGGGCGAGCTACTCGGGCTTGTTGCATGTGAGGATTTTCCAGCACGCATGACAATTTTTGCAGGTGCACAAGGATTTGGGCGAGTTTCGCATGCATCTTACCTGCTGGACCTGTGCTACTTATGTTCTATTTAAGTGTATTCCGTATGACCTGCGTGTCAGGCGTATGGGTGGCGATTGAGGGCTGACAATTCCGAGAAGGAATTCCTCTGAAGGAATTTGATATGGCAAAAGTCCCAGTGAATGTCATTACCCTGGCCGCAGCCGACTCTCAACTAACCAGCAGAAAGGCAGTATTACTGACCCTCAGCATGCACGCAATTTACTTGCTCCACGCCCGCAGAACTGACCAGCTACACGGATATTAGCAGTATCGACACCGTTTCTTGCCAGTAAAACACCTGTATTATGCTTGTAGAATGCAACCTATAACCTACGTGCTTCAAGCAGGTTAACTGCCTGTGACTTGTGGCACCTACGGGCCTCCTACTGGTGTTCTGCGTGGACCTCGGCGGGCAATCCCCCGACTCACCCGGAAAAAGTTTTGGTCTTGCTCAAAACTTGGCTGTGGGTAAATTAGACTTGCGTGCACACCTCTGAGCAACTATGGGCGAGAAACAGTGTACGTGCTAGGTACTGTCAGGTGCGGGCCAACTGTGGGAAACTCCGGGAAGCAAAAACAATCCCGCTCGGCTTCCCCAGACACAGTGTGACAGGGCCTCGAGCATACGCAAAACTTGTTCTGGGTGAGTTGCGGGGGTTTGCCCTCAAAGGTACACTCAGAACACCAGTAGGAAGCCCTTAGCGGCAGCACCTCACAGGCAACTCCCCCGAAGGTACTTCGCAGCTGTAAGGTAGGTACTTTGCAGTCCTCTTATGCAGGTCTGCCAACATTCCCACAGCCAAATCAGGGAGATTCCACACAGCAATCAGGGAGATATCTGTGTGTTACAAGCATTTCAATGGGCGAAAATAATTCCCAAATCGGGGAGATTTTAATATTCTCTTATTCAGACATGAACAGATCTTGACCTTTTCCGGGAGACTCCTGCAGAATCAGGGAGTCTTGGCAGCTCTGCTTATGTCGCTTGTAACTGAAAACGGATCGATTTTTAAGTTTTCATGCAGGTCGCACGGAATACACGCAAGTAGCAGGTAAGTAGTACGTGTCTAGCAGGTAAGACGCAAGTGCGAAACTCGCCACCATCCTTGTCCGCCCGCAGAAAATTTTCCTGCGTGCTGGAAACTCCCTACTCGCAACAAGTCCACGTACCGTAGCTTGCCCAGAAAAGTGTTACAGGGCCTTTAATAACAAAATTGAATAGCAATCCCCGTTGGACACACGTTTCAAACAAAGTGTACAGTTCTGTTTAAATGAAATTGCTACACAAATGAAATTTTGTATTGCAGTCATATCAAAATGCACAGATATAATATGTCAGTTAAGATTGATACAAAACATGGGCTACATGATTGGAAACAAACAAGCTGTTCATGTCTAATCAAAAGAGATCAGTGTTTTCGGTCTTTTCTTTTATTGTCCACTTGTCATCATTTATTCAGTCAGTTGTCACATGACACATCTTGAAATTGTTAATCTCACATTTTTCGGACATTGTTAACAATCTTGATGACCCAAATCAACGCATTATACGTATACTTATTCTGAACTTAACCAAAAAACAAAACAAAACAAACACACAAACAAACATGGCTAAATACTTTGAGCTATTCAGATTAATCTTTAATCATATCTGGTAAAAAAAAAACACTTAAAAAACAAACAATACATTCACTGATGAATAATGTCTTTTAGTTTTGTATCAACAGAGTATCAATCCAGAGAGGTTTTGAGGTACTCACATTTTGTGGTAGAAAACCCTGGACTCTGGCAGTTTGGCATTGGGAATCAGAAACCTTTCCAGCAGAGATAGGATGTCGTTGCAGATCTCTGTCAGCTCCTGTTCAATCTGGTAGGGTTTAGAGAAGAAATGAAATCTGTGGTGAGACTCTTTACTCCGATCTTGTCTATCCATGAAAACAATCATGTAAAAGTATACATTGACAGATATACAATACATTTGATACAGCTGTACATTGTGTACATACTACATACGTTTGTAGGTGTTACAAAAAACATTTCCCGATTTTGATCCTTAACCCATTTAGGATGGATTGATTTTGCTAAAACACGCATTTCCCATAGACACCTGCCCGAGTATACTCAGGACTCTTCCTCAACGGGGTAATAGTTTGAATACCTTATATCAGATAACAGTGTCATTGATATGAGTTAATAGCCAAATAGTGTACAATTTAGTTGAATATGAAGGCATTTAAATCAGTTTCATTAAATCCATGATTAATGTTACAGACAGGTTCCAGATTTTGGTAAAATTTTAACCCGCTGTACATGATGTGTGTGAGTGTGTGTTTACAATGGCCCCTAACAACAGACATGAATACCACCTTTTCAGAGCTCTGCTGACTAGGCTTCTGGTCCCTTGCTCCAAGGCACATGAATGCTTTATTAATAATTCATAATGGATAGCCCTGGGCCCTGCTAGTCTGAATTCATAGTAATGGGTAAAATGCATGTACATGAAAAAGTAAGCACATGTTTCCATGTACTTGCATAAACTACATTTCAGGATGAATAAAGACAAGCTGTGATGGCGGAGTTCCTCATTAAAGCATTTTAAACCCTAGCCATTGTCTGGGTGTTAACCACACATTTCCATGCACACCAACTGACCCCTGTGCAAAGTTAAAGGTTTGTAAAGAGAGTCAAAAATAGAGTAAAATCTGAACCCTGATTAAAAAATGAAGCTTGAATCTAATGAAACTGATTTATGCCTCCATTTCCAAAGTACATCCAACAAAATTGTACACTATTCAGCTATTGCTCATATCAATGCCAGTTTTGCATACCTGATATAGTTTTTGAACTAGTACTACGGATCAAAAGTGGGATTTTCTTCTTGTGTGTGTGTGTGTGTGTGTGTGTGTGTATAACACCTATTATATTACACAGTTTACATTGTATAGACAACAAATACTTGCAGCTACATTGTAGCCTTGACATGAGCGGCTGCCAGATATTTACAACTGTTAGGTACAATACATGTATGTTGTACATTGTACAGGGTGTACATGTACCTGTTACGCATAAAATTTCACAGTACTTGATTTTAACATTACAGGAGAAAATGACATTGATAACAATTTATGGGTTTGCTCTACTATGACTACATCAATAATTTTCAGTTCAACAAGAAAAGAAACTGACATAAGAAATAACTGTGACTTTAAAAATATAATCCAAAAATATAATCCATTTAGCACATTTTTCACAAGAATGTGAATGTGGGCACTGCTGAGACAAGTGTATTCATTGTGACAGCTCAGTTCATCTTTGTACTGTAAGCTCCACTACTACACTTGTACATTATGTACATACCTTATACAGTTTGGGTATTAAAGATGACTAATATATTTCTTTCTCCCTTCTGGTCTTATTTAATTTTCTTTCTTTTTTTCAGTAATAAAAAACTCTACAGCAAATGGAGAGAGGA
Organism: Diadema antillarum; assembly: GCF_040938485.1. Taxonomy (NCBI): domain Eukaryota; kingdom Metazoa; phylum Echinodermata; class Echinoidea; order Diadematoida; family Diadematidae; genus Diadema; species Diadema antillarum. The sequence goes on along the minus strand of NW_027271001.1, from coordinate 3,583,638 downwards.
GACAAAAAGCAAACTCCTCTTGATATGATATATTAAGAAACACATGAGAAAGCATTTCCCTACAGAAGAAGTTAATTTCATCCTGCAATGTTTGTCTTCTTCCTTCATGAGACAAATCATCACATACATGATCTGCCTACTTCAGACTTGAAGATCCCTGCAGATGGTTCACATAGTGTGCGTGCAGTAGCTGGGTTTGGGTTCTATACGAAAAAGCCCACTGTTGTTTTCACTTGCAGCTTTAACAATATCAAATCCTAGGTTTTGGAACTACAGTACTGTAGTTTTTGAAAATGCAAAATCAGAAATAATGGGAAAAAAACACCTAGAAATGTCACTATGGCAACCGGTATGAATGCCATACTATTGCATTTTTCTCCAATACAAGGTCCGTTGTACATCTTGACAATGGGAGATGACAGTTTCACATGATTTAATAGTGAAAAACTGAAATGACATGTTTGAAAGTTTGATGGCACAACCCCAATGTGTTGAATAGTGTTTATACATGTAGTGTATGTGTACATTCCTTGAAACAAATTTGGTTTGGATGGCTGAATTGTTTCAGGAAGCAAGTATTTGGGAATTTGAGCATTTTACTTGACCTTTAACTGTTGCCCTTGACTCCATAGCCCACATCTTTTTTTTTTCTTCAAATAAACACTTACAGGTAACATCCAACTTTCATGGCAACTGAGCTATCATCAAAAGGTAATAATGATAATAGTGGCTACTTGTATAGCGCACAGGTCCACCTTTCAGTGCTCATGGCACTTCAACAAAATGAAAAGATACATGTATGTATAAACATGCAAACAAACACTCACAGATACCAAATATACAAGTGTTTCGAACATTATAGATTGCATTTATAAGTCTTCAGTGGGGAAGAAACAGATACATTTTAAGTTTGGATTTGAATGTTTCTGTAGATAACGGTTGCCGTAACTGAATAGGTAACTGATTCCACATGGGGGAAAATAGTATTTTTACAATATCATGTAAGTAGCACCGGTCTATAAATGTGCCCATTGTGACTATTACATGTACAATGTTGCGCAACATGGACGAGGCGCAAGCCGCATGCATGTTACACCATTGTAAAATGTAAATACATGTACCCTCAAGTGCGCTGCACCACTTACGCCCTCTCCCCTGTGCATCATTTGTATACTATTGTATGCTCAATCTGCTACAAAGTTGAGCCTGGTGAGTAGCATCTGTCTGGTTGTAAAGTCTCTCTCAATGGACTTGCTTTGTTTGTTTTTACAATTAAGCAGATGCACAAAAAATTATATGGGGAGCACATGGTAAAAAAAAAAAAAAAGGATGCTGTAAAAATTATACTTTCATCCACAAAACCTCTCATGACATCTGAATACCTTCAGATACTTCTGGCTTCGAAAGTTCTGTACCGTATTGTATGTCCCAGAAAAAATTACAACAGGACCCGTCTCACCAATAACTTTTAAAAATAGTGAATCAATCCAAATATACTTTCAGGGTGTGAAAGTATAACTTACTACCCACATTTTAATGGAGTCGAAAGGGGCCCGAGCTTTCCATCTGAGTAGAACCTTCGTCAGAGGCAAACAAAGATTCTGCTAGGATCAAAAGCTTGGGCTCCTTTTGACTCCATTTTACTCCATTGACTCACCACTATTGGATAAGCAGTTTTCAGCAGCATTTTTTTGCTACCCACATTTTACAGAAAACCCCATTCGATAATTTGCTTTACTGGTCAAAGAGAAATGAGGATTTTTGTAGAGCATGTCAGGAATCCCTTCCTTCCAAGTTCTGTCCATTGTGTTCACACATTAACCCATTCACGTAACACCCCACATACAGCGTGGGGTGCATTATTTATGACCAAGAGAGGGCATCCTACGACCACAGACTTGGCCAGGAGCTGTAGAATAATTTTAGGCAATCACAGAGATCCTTACTGGGATTCTGAAAAATAATTTATGCAAAGAAATCTATTTTAGAATGTCTCTTATTGGCTAAAACACCTACCAGGGGTTCGAGCCTGCTGAGAAACTAATCAATATTCATGTTTACAGCGTGTATGTATCTTTGTTGCCCCAGCACCTGCAGTGATTTCTTACGCGCGGTATCGTGATATCGATCTCCTCAGAGAGTGCGTGAAGATATCTGTTTGCCTGTGTGTCGAATTACGTTAGTGAGTGTGGCGTTACTGCTCTAGGTTTCCCGTCTATTTCTCTCTTTTTTCTCCCTTTTGTTTTCGTATCATTCTATCTCTTTCATTCTCAGAGTACAATCGTACTTCTGAGAGTGTTTTGTTCATTTTTTTAAGTGATTATCTCGTTTGTAAAAATTTAGAGGTGAGTTTTTGTTCGAGCGTTTGTTGAGTTTTTTTATTGAACACGATGTAAATTATCTACATGTGTGCGAGAACATCGTACTTTGTATGGTACCCACTCGTTTGTTTCCGTGTAAGCATTTTTACCGTAAAGTGTCTTCATCGTTCGTCTTCCAAGCATCGGGTTTTCACCCTAGTTTTCCACATCGTAGTTTTTTACCTCTATTTATTTTTCGGTGCAAGATGTTCTGTGTATTTTTTTCTACGGTAAAATACCATCGTCGATAGTCTTCGTGTATTCATTACTAGTTTTTGACCTCCGTTTCATTTTTGTGTACAACTAATGTCTAGCTGGGTCTGCGATGTCTGTATCGTTTGCTGATGTGTTTTGTGAGAGTGACTATGATGGGAGTGATATTCAGGGTTTTGCTGTGGTTGAGATGATAGTGATGATGATGATAATGATTCTGGTGATGTTGATGTACGAACCCTTATGATGATGCAATTTATTTAGTGTGACCATGATGACGTTGACGATGGCGAGTATGACACGAGTAGCCTAGGCCGATGACGAGAGTGACACTGTCACTGAAACGGGGGCTGATGATGCTCGCTCGTGCACAGGAGTGGTCTAGAGACCTGCATCTTATCATTTTTTTCCTTTAGCTTGTTCGCTCCGGTTTAGTGCTACCAAAATTCGTGTCTCTGAAGAAACTCAACCAAAAGCTTGACAATAAGTTTGCATCAGGTCTATTCTGTAGTAAATATTAGATCTAAATGGCGATGCTAATTTAGTTTTCATTTAGAACTCGATGAAATCCTATTTTCTTTGCTCATTTTTCAACTAATAAATTATTTAGAACTGTACTTAAATTCTGATGTACTGAGTTCACCATCATGTTAAATCAATGAAAAAGAGCCTGCTGAGCAGGTGTTTCATTCTATCCTTTTTGTTTCCTTCCTGTCACTTTCTTCTTTGACCCTGGATGGAAAAAAATCCCATCTTGCCATGTAAAGACAGAACACATACCATCATGAAATATTATGACATTAAACTAATAAAAAAAAAAATCTTTAAACAGCTGATTACTTATGCATCGTATCCATGGGCAACTGCGGGGAAACTGCAAGAAGGCGCATGGAATTTAGACTTGAATCAAGAACTATTATTTATTATTACTTTTTTTATTCAAAATATTTTTTTTCTTGGACTGAAAGAAAAAGCCAAAATATTACATATTATGCTTTTAAAATATATAATGAAAATATGAAGTATTTTTATCGTGATTTTATGAAGAATTAGAATTATTATACAAATATAAATACTAGACGGGCTGAACAATGAAGGCTAATTTCGCCCCAAGAATTTGCAGCACACCGTACCTGGCGCATTCCTAGCGTTCTTGCCGCACTCTCACATCCACTAATAGTGCAGTGCATGCATGCAGTCATATATGTTCTATACGATACAGTACACGTTGTACGAGTGTAGCTAGTCCACCAATCTCATTCCTGATCTCACGCGAGGAAAACCTTCAAAGTGTAGAAAATCCTCTCAAAACTAAGCCAAACATGATTTTGGAACATACAATACTGTACATTACAGTGTCAAGACCTTTTCAGTGGACTTTGATTTCACTATTTGTCTGTTTTAGCTCTTGAATGTACGGCTTCTTACGTCCGATTTTTTGTACCATGCCACGTGCTGCGTGTTTTTTTCAGGCCCCATGCTTCCCCACATGTACTACACACAAGCCATCGCGATCGAAGTTTGAGCGATAGCGATAACACGTGCGGAGCAGACATGCGGATTTCAGCACTGCCACAGGGTAAATGAGTAGTTGAACGTATCACGATTGTAAAACAAATCTCTTTCTATGTCTCTGCAAATTTGAATTAGGGAAGGGATATTTATTCTCACTAGCGTTCTACCGCAGGAGGACGCATGGAACGCTCGAGGACGATTTTACGCGTATATAGGCGCATCTGACATGATGTGCGCGCTGGCGATTTTTTTCTGTAAGAGAGAGATCGTCCTACCGCGGTAGGACTACTGGCGTCCCTCCGCGTTCTACCGCCACATTTTGGTCACGTCTCATGCTTTGTGTGTGTGTGTGTGTGTGTGAGCCCGGTTTGGTTGTACGCCGTGTGATCCCAATCAACAGAAGTGAGAATTCGAGCAGCACACGCAACCAACGAGAGCCAGAAGCTGTGTGTACATGTACTACGATGCGTATGGCCATTTTTATATCGTAAAGACTAGAATTACACGGCTTGAAATCGTTTGTGGCCGTATGGATGCCAGTTTAATCATAAATGAGGTGGAAAAATATCGTCGCGCAACCTTCAAGCTGAGACACTATTCTATCGGGATCACTCAAAAAATAAAGTGTAGGCCCTAATTTACATCCAAGGATGAAGTGATTATGATTAAGTAGGTCTAGGCTAGTTAGTACCTGAATCCTGATTTAACGACAGTGAAATGAGCTATATAATGTGACATGACAATTCGCGAGTCTTGTGTTGATATAAATGAACGAAATCACTGAAAAAAATATCTACACGTGACTCATATTCTTTGTCAGGCAATCGAATAGCGAGAGTGCAACGTTTGACATGTTAAAATGCCAATGGGAAAAATGAGCTTCAAATATCGAAGCTCCTTTGTTAAGAAAAAAAAAAAAAACCCGACAAAACAAAACACAAGTCACAAAAAGAACATCGTGAAGCTGCATTTTGACAACTCTTATGATTATTTACATAGAATACGGCATGTGCCACGGTCACACACCTTGCTTAGACTCGCCTTTTTAGACGTAAATTTTGGTGGATGAATTTCACTTCTGATGAGCGAATGTAATATCATGTCTTTCTTGTAGTTTGTAGATTGTATTTTGTACATTGTAATTACAGCTTGATCGTCACATTGACATTATTTTACCGACACGGCAGTTCTTTTCACTGTCGGGATACTGTTTTACGGAAATTAGTTCTTATTGGTACATACTACACCTACAGAAAATTTACCACGCCTCGACGGGCAACTCATTCCGTGTGTAAGGACGCCCAAGGTTGTATTCAACGATGTGCAATTTCATTCCTGATCTCCCTATCATTACAGGAGTATAGGCTGCTGCTAAAATACCGTTGCAATCCCAAGAAAATCGCTGGATTTTACGTTAAATTGGTTGGGCTTTTAGGGGAGATTGCCTGTACATACCACTTTGGAAGACAGGAAAGCAAATTCTTCTCAAATCAGTAGTAACCTGTGATATATTCCCAACAATTCCATTTCAAACACGCTGTTGTTTTCCCGGCCTGCAGCTGCAGGCTATTAACAGCACCATAACAATATGAAGAGAAACGCGTACCGCACACTAGTTGAATGATTGAGAACAATTGTAATCAAGTCAGTCTGCAAGAAAATCTGTGAACAGTCTATTGCAGAAGAAGAGGTGCGCAATAACCACGTGCTGTCATTCAACATGTGCGTGCCTGGGAAGAACGCAACTTTCATGTTCAGCTCCCACGGTGTCATGTAAGATGTTCTTTGAGTGGTGGGAGACCGACGTGCAATCAACACGTTACGACGCGAAATGTACAGTTGTTTTTTTTTTTTTTTTTTTGAGAAGCACAGCGGTGTTTTCAAACACACTATGTTATGTTAGGTTGGTTTTCGAGGGGTGGGGTGGTGGAGGGGGAGGCGTAGTACAAGACTTTGAGCAAGGAGATGCTACATCTTTCAGTTTTTTCTCGGGATGCGCAGATTGCTGTAATTATAATTATGGGATATTACACGATGAGAGTTGAATTAAAACACGCAAGTAAACGTATGCCCACATACACGCACTGACATAAACACAAAAACACGATATAGTTTTGACGACATGAAATATACTGGTGATCTGTAATTTTCTTAAAATTCAATGATAAAAAAAATCCTTCCATCTGCCACGTTTCCCTCTCTTCTACATCGCCATTAGGATCAATTTCAGGATCAAATTTGATCATTTCTTTCACTGTTGTAATTGTCAAATACTATTACATGTACATGTATTGGTCTTTATGATAAACTAACTTACAACTTGGATGGAATTGCCGAATAACCAACCGTTTGACCTTTTTTATTTTCGGTTAAATTACGAATGCTATTTCCAGCAAAGAATAAGGGGAAAAAACATTGACGACAGTAAAATAAAAGCGAAGAGCTGATTGTGCGTATGCAGTCTCTTCGGATAGAAGAAACTTGACCCCCCCCTCCCCCCCCCCCCCCCCCCCCACACACACACACACAACATACACTTGTGGGCATTTCCACAAAAACAGTTGCCAGACTCCAGGTGCTGGACGAAAGAATGCGCGCACTTCTGGTAATAAACAGCGTATTACATAGCCTGGAAACATCGATCGAACAACGATCAGCTTGTAATTGGCAAAGATCATGATTCTAAACAACACATCATGATTGTGTATAGCTTTTCTTTTGGCCCATACTAGACAACATCGAACAGTCGATTATATATGCTTGAATACCAGTATTTTAATGCTCACTGAACTATAAAAGGGATTGATTAATCACTCAATCAAAAATGGAATTACAGAAATATTACTAGTATGAAGGGTCTCGTATGCCGAGACAAATTCACTACGAGAATGTTATGCAGCCGCATGCTTATTGAGAGCTATACATGTACCCGATTAGACAGCAAAATCATGACAATTTCATGCCCCTCAAAACTGCGTATCCCTATTCAAAGTTCGAAGGAACTTCACCTGTGAAAAAAAAAATATATATATATATTATTATATATATACATACTGTAAATTTCCACTAAATTTTACTTAGATATTTTGGCTAGCAACTTTCGTTCGGGGTTTTTCTTTTCTCTCATTTTTATTTCTTTGCTCGTAAAAGACTTCTTGATTTCTTCAACTAAGTCATGAGGGGCATTCGATCCATCGAACTTGCAATAACCTCATTCCTTTGAATTGAGTGAAACCACGTGTTTCGTACGGGTGCTGTTCGTTATTCCGAAGGTTCGTTATTCCGAAGGTTCGTTAATCCGAAACACGCAAATTCCCTATACTTAGAGGCTCGTTAATCCAAAAATGAAAAAGGGTTCGTTAATCCGAACATTTGTGGCGTTATTCCGAAGATTCGTCAATCCAAAAATAAAATTCGGAGCAACGAACCTTCGGAATAACGAATCTTCGGACTAAAGAGCCTTCGGAATAACGAACCTTCGGAATAACGAGCTGTAACCGTTTCGTACTTCGGCACATCCACGCAAAGCGTGGCGTTTAGCGATCATGCATGTGGCAGACTTTCAGATTATAGTTAGGGGAAAAGAAACTGGAATAATATACTTCGGAAATGGTGATGTTTAAAGTTAAAGCTTGAAAACAATGCATGTCTATGTTTTATAGTAAACGATAATTAAAAATACCCAACAAAGTTTTGCATTCGCTCTCACAAAAGCTCGCTTGAGAAGATCAAAGTATCCCCCTCTCCTGAAAGGCAGTTGGAGTTTCCGCACCCCCCCCCCTTCCGAAGCATTTGGAGATCAGATATTGCGTCCTTGATATAACATAAAGCAATCAATGAACGCTGAACATAGGAATCTTTATTCTTCGGGCAAAATACGAATTTTGGAGCTGCTGAGTATGTCCCTACTAATTTCTGCTTACGAGCACATAATTCTGTGAGGAATTCAAAGTTGTATTTGATGAAAATTTGTTTTGAATTACGAACCTTCGGAACAACGAACATCATCCCATTTTGACTGGAAGGGACTGGCATTTGTTTTTACCGTTTGGAATTGCAGATCGGTGTGTAAAGAAAGAGTAAAATATGGCCACCACGTAGTATTTTGCGGAATTCTATCCGGACTCTTTGTGGAGTTTTCCGACAGTTCATTATTCCACAGGGAAAGGTTCGATAAAGGGATGGTACAGTTTTGTTTGAGATGGGACTAGATGTTTTTTTTTTTCTTTTAGATGAGACATCTCTAATGAAATAATAGAGAACACATAATTCTATGAAGAATTCAAAGTTTAGTGATGAAAATTGGTTTTTAAATGGCTGAGATATCAGGGAGGTGGAATAAAGCAGTTCAAGAAAAGTTAGACCCACTTTGACGATCGTTTGTTTTACACTGTTTTTATATCAGCCATTTCAAAATAGATTTTGCTCAAATGAATGTTCAATTCCTCTTAGAATTGTATGTTCTTCAACATTTCATAAAGGTTGATTGTGAGTATCTTGCTATGAAAAAAAAAAATCACCCAATATATTATACCACTCCTTTAATCGAATTAAGATAAACTTATACAGCAGTGAATAACCTGCGGCGAAGACGGGGGGGGGGGGGGGGGGGGGGGGGGGGGGGGGGGGTCATCGTTATAAAATGATGATGAGAATAAGGGGCTGATAAATGACAAGGGGAACACGCAGCCCATTATTTCAAAGAGGATGATCAGGATCAGCAGGCCCGTAGCGGGGGTGGTGTTAGGGTGCGTATACATTATACGCCACCCCAAAAAAATAAATACTGTAAATAAATAAATAAATATAAAATAAAAGTCTGGAAGGTCCACTTTTTCAAAAAATACCGTAAGACATATTCATAAGCCTCATCTGTATGCACTACTCCAATGTCCAATGTCTCGTTGGATGACCCCGACACCTGACCACTCGGTACCCCTCACCTTACCTTCGCACACAAGTGTGGATAGTATACAAGAAGCAGAATTTTTTTTTCTTCATCATCACAGTTTCGTAAGAAGGGAGAGGAAGAGGAAAAAATGAAAATAACAATGATAAAATCAATTCCACATATTCAGATTACGATTATATTCCAGTTCGTCTCTTGGTGTATATCGTGTATTCGTGTGTGAATTTACGCCTACCGATTGTAGTTCGTTATTCCGAAGGTCCGTTATTCCGAAGGTTCTTTAGTCCGAAGGTTCGTTATTCCGAAGGTTCGATAATCCGAAAAAGTGATAAGGTTTGTTATTCCGAAGGTTCATTAATCCGAAAATGAAATAAGGTTCGTTAATCAGAAAATGAAACAAATCTCGTTATCCCGAATGTTCGCTACGGACCCAATTTCATTTTCGGATAAACGAACATTCAGAACAACGAATCCTATTTCATTTTCGGATTAACGAACCTTCGGAATAACGAACCTTCGTAATACCGCCACAAATGTTCGGATTATAACGAACCCTTTTTCATTTTCGGATTCTCTAGGTATTATAGGGAATTTGTGTGTTTCGGATTAACGAACCTTCTGTCAGCTTTAAACGGGTATGTGCGTGATTCTGTATAGGTGCGTGTTTTCATTTAATTTTCATTCCTTGATATCTCCATTTTTAAAACTTTTTGTAATGGAGTATACGCTGATGAAAACATTATCAAGTCGCGACTCGACCACTCACCTATCATCTTAACCCATCTCCGCACACACGTACTCTCTAAAAAAATCGAGTGAAAATATTCACTCTTAAAGAAGTGAATACAAAAAGAGTGAATTTAGTGTGAAATTGGAGTGAATTTTGAATGCAAAGTTCATTTTCACTCATTTTGGAGTGACCTCAGGGATCACTCGAAGAATTTGGAGTGATCCCTGAGGTCACTCTAAAACGAGTGAAAATGAACATTTTCACTCAAAATTCACTCGAAATTCACTCGAAATTCACTCTTTTTTGTATTCACTCCTTTAAGGGTGAATATTTTCACTCGATTTTTTTAGAGAGATTCAAAAAAGCAGATATTTTTTCTTTCATCACAATAATGTCAGGAGTAGATATAAAATTCATCAATTCCACAATCATAATAGAGATTACGATTGTATTCCAGTTCGTGAATCGTGTGTTCTTGTGTTTGTAATTATGTGTTTACATGCACCTCAACATAACACCATTTTTTCAACATATACATATGGTTACAATTCGTTATTCCGAAGGTTCTTTAGGCCGAAGATTCGTTGTTCCGAAGATTCGTTATTCCAAAGGTTCGTTCTTCCGAAGGTTCATTAATCCGAAAATGCAATAAGGTTCGTTATTCCGAAGGTTCGTTAATCCGAAAATGAAATAAAAGCTCGTTATACCGAAGGTTCGTTACGGACCCTATTTCATTTTCGGATCAACGGACCTTCGGAATAACGAACCCTATTTCATTTTTGGATTACCGAACCTTCGAAATAACGCCACAAAATGTTCGGATTAACGAACCTTCGGAATAACGAACAGTACCCTATTATAAATTATATGAACTAACGAACCATCATAAAATCGAACCTTCATTTCGGATTGGCAAACCTTCGGAGAATTTAATAGGCCATATCATTCATCATTTTCGGATTCACGAACCTTTGGAATAAAGCACTTTCAGAGCAACACGCTCTAAAACCACTCTTTTTATTCGGGCATTGGGAGAAAGTTCAGAAAAGAATAATCTTTGAGGTATAAGAAATCAGTTTCATTCTTATTCGACACTATCGATGATTTCTAGGCGTGGTGTTCATTTTCCGACAAAAAAAAAAAAGAAGAAGAAGAAGGAGGTTCGTTATGCCGATGGTTCGTTATTGCAAATCCGATACACGCAGATTCCCTCTGCCGACTATATAGAAGTTTGTCAATCCGAAAATAATCAACAAGGTTCGTTTATCCCACTTGTGGCATTATTCCGAAGGTTCGTTTCTCTGGAAATGAAATAAGATTCGTTGATCAGAGAATGAATCACGTCGTACGAAACTTTTTCTGATAAACGAACTTGCAGTATACCGAATCAATTTTCGTTATCAAATGAACGAACCTTCGATCCTTTCTTCCTCTCATTTTTTTATATATTTATTTCTTTTTTTATTATCGAACCTTCTGGTTATTAGGGATAATCAAAAAAAGACAAAATCTTTAAGGCAAGATAAGTTAACATACATGGTTCGACATACTATAGTTTACTTTTTATCGAGGAGTATTCATATAGCAGTGAGTGATATCTTACAAGGAGGTATGGAAAACGTGGAGATATAATCGTAACAAATAAGTATAGTATCTTTTGGTTTAGAATGGTTGATTTCTTTCAGGCACGGTATGCATTATTCCGTTGAAAGGAAATTCTGATGTTTCGTTATTTCGGGTGCATGTACGTCACGATACCGACACCCACGAGTCATATTTACATAATATACAGTCCAGGAGTCATACACCTCACGAGTCATATACAGCCCTGAGTTCGACATAGATGATGTCCACTGGCGGGGAGGGAAAATACCGAATGTTCCATCCGAAGGGTTTGAAATGCTATTGAGGGAGGTTATAAGTCCCGAGACGAAGTCGAGGAACTTACAGCCTCCCGAAATAGTGTTTCAAACCCTGATGGTGGAATGTTTGGTACATGTTCCCGACAACGAAAGTCATTATCTGTTAGATTAGGCCTATAGCTATGGGTTAGTCAAATTATCATACTTTCATACGCATTACAATTATCGGTCATCTGCTTTAATTTTCACATTGTACGGAATAGGCAAATTTATATCCTATCGATTGCGTGAAAAAATATGATCGTTCAATCGTTTGGTATCGTTTGTCATTTCTTACGTGAAAATGTTTTCCCATGGGAGAGCATTACAAAAATGCTCTGCCCATGGGCGAACATAACCAATGTGCCTCCATCACGTGACTGTGTTTAGTCAATCAATCAAAACCGGTATTTGAATAACCCATTTAACGTGAGCAAAAAAGGCCTAACGAGACCGACACATTAAATCCCGTGTTGTATATCCATCGAACTCGTGGACTGTTTTTATTTATGTCGAACTCGTGAGCCGTTTTCACCGAGTGTCGAACTCATGAACTTCATTTGCCCAGCGTCGAACTCGTGGGCTCTATGACTCGTGACCTGTATGACTCATGGACCTGTTTTCAATGTCGAACTCGTGGGCTGTATGAGTCGTGGGTGTCGTTCTCGTGGGATGATCCCGTTATTTCGAATCTGAAACACGCAAAATCTCCAGATGTTTGTTAAAGAAAATGTAAGGATTCGTTAATACGAATATTACTGTGGCATTATCCCCAGGGTTTGTAAATCTGAGAAAAAGTTTGTTAATCTTAGAACGAACTCTCATGTATAGGTATGCGTGGCACGAAACTTATGGCCTATTAGTTTCGGGATTGCGGAATCTTCAGAATTACACATTGTGTTTCGCTTTCGAATCAACAAACCTTCAAAATTACTTAACTTTTCTTCTTCTTTTTCCATATTTTGTTAAGCGAACCTTCGGAAAACCGAAACTTTTTTTTTCTCTCTTTCATTTTTTTTTCTTTACGAAAAAACAAAAACAAAAACAAAAACAAAAACAAAAAACTTCGGATTGTGAACTGTGAGAAACGAACAGTTACTGTTGTTTTTTCCCCGATCAGTGGTGATAATTGAGGTAAGATATAATTCAGTAGAAAAGAAAATAAGGCACACAAAAAACAAAGCTATTTGAATCCTGACATCAATTAATGTTTTTTTCTTTTTACCGATAAATGAAAGATCAGACAGATAAGAAATGAGAGGAAAAAGAAAAAATAGCCTGTGATAACGAATCATATTAAATGTTTGACATCCTTGGTCTTCGCCCTCGGTCTTCGATTTGCTTTCCTTACCTGTCCATCCCGGGTCCCCCAGGCCCCAGACTGTTTATAACCTCCAGGAATGCACCAGTGCGCGCGGTTTCCTTTGTTGAATGCTCCCTATTCTACCGCCCCACCCTTCCCCCAAGTCTGGCACCTTGCCATCGTGGGATTTTTCATGTTTTCCTTCTTGGTCAAGTTGGTGTTCACAACTTTGTCTACGTGACTGCGTTCTGTTTTGTTTCTCCGAATTCGCTGCGTGCTCTACAGACACGTGGTGCACAAACAGTTACAGTACTGTATGGCTGTTTACAAGGGGGTCACCTATACTCACCTGCAAACAGCTTGTAAACGGCGAGCAGAAAACGGCAGTTTCCTCTGCTGTGGCTACTTTTACTGCCAAAATATTGGGCTTTGTCACTACGGAATATTATTCACACACAAATTGCAATGGAATAAATATTCAAGTACATTGTATAACTACTCGTACTTCCGATCATAGCGATCTCTCGAGTGTTCGTGTTTCATCGAAAAGTAAGTGTTCGAAAGTTGTTGAAACTGCGTAGCAGCGCTAGACAGTCGTTAGTTTAGGGCTTCCGTATGCTCGATTTTTATGGGTTTATTGATATTGGAGCTCAGGGAAAATATGGGGGAAAAGGATGACTTCAAAATAATTTGCTTGCCCGATTCGGTCAAGCATTTTTTTCCTTGTTCCAAAACGCTTGCCCAACTTTACTACTAGTATGAGAAAGTGTGTGATAGATTGAAGTTTACTTCACATGTCATGATCGTACTGTACAAACTCAAAGAAAAAAAAATTACTCGCAATTTTCCTGAAAGTGAGATCGAACAAAAACTTTGAAAAGATAAAATTAGATTTAAAAATGTCATGATCGTGCTGGAGAGAGCCCAAAGAATTTGCTAGATTGTATATTTGTAGACAAATCACACGCAGTTTTGCCGAGCATGATTTCCAAAGAATTGAACAAAACTTTGTCATGATCGTGCTGTGACAGAGCTCAAAGAATTCGTAAAGTGCAAACAAGTCAAACGCAGTTTTGCTGATGCTGAGATCGAAAGAAAGTGTATCATGTTTATTAATACGATCGTGAGAACTCAAAAATTGAAACGCACCGTTACTAACCCCGCGTGACACACTCGAGCGAGCCGCCCAAATACACTACAACATGATACATGTACAACAAGGTTTGTAACTAGATTTTCAGCGCCAGCGTACGAGTGTATCGTGCATGCATCATTAACGTTACAAAGGTTGTGCCACAGAGATCCGATCGACGGGGAAAAGATGTGCGTGCACCACTTCAGTATCTGCCCGTAGTTGCGTGCACACGAAGAATGAATCATGCCCGTCCTACCGCGGCAGGACGATCAGCGTCCTACCGCGTTCCTCCGCACGATTTTTTTCCCCTGCCGCTGCGCGAGGAAAAAAACGTTCAGCGCGTATTACGCGTTCGGCAATCGTCCTACCGCAAATTTGCGGGATCCCGCGGTAGAACGCTAGTGAGAATAAATATCCCTTCCCTTAGGTTATCTAAGCATAGATAGATTATGATACATTATAAAATAGATTAGCCATAGCAAGAACTTGCTTACAGATAACGTTGCAAAATAAAAACCCCGTCATTGAATGGAATGTCCCAGAGCTACCTCCGGGGGCTCGAGGACGTTATGGACACGTCGATTTGCAAGTGGGTAAGATGTGATTACAGATGGGTTGAAATGAAGAGGATTTATGAATAAAATACACAAAAAAATAATATTTTTTCATAATTCATTCACAGCTCATTATTTCCTTTCATAAAATTCACATAAACTAGTGCTGTATTGAGTCAACTAAGTGCACATTCGCACGAGTGTACACGCATCAACCCTCCTGCCTAGTGGGAATGACACAGGCAGTTTTTCTATGACGTATGAATGCCCTTCGCGTGTAGATCGCGCCGTAGGGAAGATCGCGGCCAAGTTACTAGGCAGGCATGAAATTACAGATTACACAGAGGCCCATGCATGGATGGGTTAAGATGCAGTTCCAAGAGCATCCAAGTGCTAAACTTGGAAGAATCAGACCCGTGACTTACAACAATCCACATTTCTCTGTGACCACTTGACGAAATTCAATGGGGTTTTCAGCAAAATATAGCTAAGATGTTATATTTCAAGACCCTGAAACAACATGCAGATAGTTTAATCATATTAGACGTAATCAATGCGAAAATCCGGTTGTAATTTTTTTTGGGGAGACATACTGTACATGTACCATACCAACATCCCACTGCTGAATGTACCACACACAAACTCACCTTGGCCCGGTACTCTTTGGAAAAATCTTTGCCCTCTCCCTTCTCCTTGCCGTCAGTCTTTGACTCAATACTGCTGACTATACGCCACGATGCACGCCTCGCTCCAATCACATTCTTGTACGCTACTGATAGGAGATTCCTCTCTTCTACAGACAGATCTTCAGTTGATTCTGCTACGTGTTTCATGTTCTCAACCATTTCTGAGAAGAAAAGAAAGGCAAGGGGAACAGTTTACCGGTATGTACAATGTAGGATCGAGTCAAAACTTAACGATCCCAATAAATACATGTAGTGCCTTGTGCCACAAAAGTGAATAAAAATGTATGTTCACTCCCGACAAAAGGTTGCTGCATCATATTAAACTTGGTCCCTCTCTACAATCTCATAACACCTCTCACTCAACCAACTACATAATGTACCTGGTAGAGCAATTAAACTTTGAAGCCTCAACCTTCTTTTAGACTCATTACATTCTGCTATGTACAATTCAAATATTCAGGATTGTGCCTCAACTTTTTTTTTTCTCATAAAAACATTTGACAATCTTTTTGTAGCCACTATGCAAAATTAATACTATCAATGGACTTTTCCCTGCATGACCAAACATGACAACTTTCACATGACAATTTCAACAAGCGTAACAGGACTGCAATTGACAACTAAAACTTGAAAATCCTTTGGTAGGCCATCTCAAAATTTTGGTATCCAAAATGAGTGAACAGTTCACAGATTTTCCAAATACTTTGAAGACAAACCGGCCACTAACCACAACTTGGAATTATATTTAGATGACTAAAAATTTGTTGCTTTAGACAGTTTAAAATATCAGGTCAAATATCACAGTAAATCTCACTACACTGTATATCAAGTAGTCATACACACTGATACAATTATTAAATCATTATACAATCATACTCATGTGAAAAATCACAAAATCTTCTAGAATTGTCTAAATTCATTGCCTCATATAGTTCAATAGATAGCCTGATCAACATCTTGGGTGTACACTGTACATCCGGGGATGTAGTAGACAGAATTAATTTTGTAATAGTATACATGCCAGATCAATTGACCAAGCCATTTGCATTTGAGTGATATGGACTTGAAACTGAATACTGTATAAGTGGTTTCTTTCGCGGTGGTTTTATTTTCGCACTTTTCGCGCTTTGAGGTTGAACCGCGAATTTAACACCACGCGAAAATGTTTTGAACCCGTGGCTTGTTACAACGCTATCATTACCGACCGCGAATTTAAACACACGCGAAAAAGTCGGCACCGATGGAAACCGCGAAAGTTTCTGTACGCGAAAGAAACCACTTTTACAGTACCAGATATGTACCATCAGTATCACTTCACACATGACCTGTGACTCATCTTTTGTATCAAACACCGTATTAAAGCTTTTATCAGAACATGAGTATACATGTAGAAATACACACACACACACATATTTACATGTCCATTCAGATATACTGTACATGTACAATACATTGTATACATGTATGTACATGTATGTACATTATCCTCAAAGTCTTCACACGTCAGACAGTACTCAATAATATTAACATGCAGTTTTATCATGCCTAAATAGATGTTTCGCCTACAATTGTATTCTGCAACGACTACATTTGTAGGCAGTCGAGGGTTCATCTGTATACAAATGGCACCGGTCACACTGAGCATAATGCTCCATGACTCTCATGCATCAGCACACTGGTGAATCCTATGTAGGCAGGAGGCACTTATGCACGCTTTGAAGCCGTCAGTGTATGAATGTATAAATGAATGAATGCCCTGTGGGTGGGTATTACTGTGCAGTACTCTGACATCAGGGGGGAACAATTTTCCAGCACACTTCCTCAATGCAGTTTAGTTTCAATTACAGAGTAAAAATTTCATAGGAGAAGAACAGGTAATCACTGCAACCATCTTTAATCATGAATATTTCAAGTTGATGTTCAGTGTAATACCAATTCTCAAGGGATCAGTACAATGTACCGCATATCAAACTTCTCCTTGGAGCCATTTCTATTTCCCAAGAAAATCAAACTTTTGACTGTTTGTTCCAATGAACATGCTTTATAACCATTTTGGCTAATGAATACACATTGTACACTGTAGGTCTTATTATGTTCAATGAATTATATACATTGTATATCTAAAAGTACACTGTTTTTTATACCCTGCAGGGAATAATTTTCCTGGTATCGCATCGCAATTTGCTATGCATTTTTACACCACTGCTACACAAATTAACTTTTGTATAGCAGTTTACTTCCATAGAAGTGTACAGGATACCATGTGAAATATTGTTCATCAGCTGAAATTGCTAATCAAATTTGAGTTCCAAAATTATTCCCTGCCCTGGTACAGATTATTATTTTACAGTATACAATGTACCTGTACAATATGTTTTAACATTACCAAAAGGAACATTTATGGCCAAAAATGAAACATTTCTTTTGTTTTATATATATTAGTATGACATACAAAATGTAACTGCCTTAATTTTCTGTCATGTCTACTACTGCATATTCAAACTTGTTTTTGGTAATTCCTCAGTAAGAAAGTTACTGCAAGGTTTTTCTGGTTTACTAAATCTGTGCGCCTATTAAAACAGTACACAAACATTTCACCAACATAATAGGAAGCTGTACCAGTATAAATGCTTTTCATGATGTAAACACTCTTGTAATGATGTAGGGTCTACATACATTGTACATACTGTACATGTACTTTGGTCAAAACACAATATACAAGGGGAAAGAATACAAATCTGCCAGGACACAAATGGGGTTGACTTGATAACTGCCTCCTCTCCCCCCAGCTGATGAGCATATTTTCAGAGAACGAGGAAGTGTCAGTTGGAGTGCATATTTTCCTACTGCTCAGCACACACTGCAAAAGAGCCCTTGTATGCATACGTAATTGTACTGTACATGTACAATTGTACAGAGACTACAGATGCCTGATGCCTTCCTCGAGTCAATAAGTACTACATGGTAACTGATTTTGGGTTGGAAGACATTTTTGCCCAGCTGCAGTCTCTGCAATTAGTGTCCCACTCTCCCATTCGTAAGCATGAGACGCTGCAATGCCAGTCGACTCACAGTCTACACTCCCACACTTAATATTGTACTTGCACAGATACCAATACAGGACTGGGAGGGAAACATGCTTGGTCTGTTGATTTGCTACCTGAATGCTCAATCACAGCTTGAAAGCTGGCAGAGATAAAACATGTACCGGTACTCTCCTTCTCTCAACACAGTTGGCATACTGTAGAAGTAACTGCTGCTGCCCAGCAGCTGTACAGGGCAAGGTTCTGTGGCAGTAATTTTGTCTAATGGCTGAAGAATGCGGTTTAAGGGATTGATTGGTTTAGAATTTTACTTTCAGTGCATACACGTAACCCCTTGTGAAACAATCTAACAAGACAAGCGACAGTCTCGTGCAAAGAAAAATTTTGACAAAGCAATCTCATTTACACAATTTTGTTTAGAACTGCCCTAAAAATCCAGCATTACATTTTGTCTATGAGCATGAATGATGGCAAGTATTGCACTCTTTTGCAGAAATGCCATGAAGCCACCAAAGTTCTACTACAAAACCCAACACAGTACCAAAGAAATGAAGGATTTAAAGAATATTAAAATATACAATTTTTATACTACTTTCAACAGCGTTATTCTTCACTCGGTATTCATCATTTTATCTGTACCCAAGAAGATGTTTTACAATTTGTATTTCCTTTTATAGTGTGGTCTGCATTGTGGAATTCACTACCAAATTACAATGTATAATGGCATTAAAGAGATGTTGTATGCTTTTACACGAAGATCATGGAGACCAATATTCAGATATCAAAAAGTAGAGACAAAACAAACACAAACAGGGAGTCTGACTTTACTTGTAACTTCTAAACCAGCAAGAGCTAAATGCACCTTGCATTAGTTTCAGAAAGAAAAAGAAAAATCATTCGAAGGCAGAATTCTGATTCAATGTGAAAGACGTGCTCCATAATCTGCATGCAGCAGCATCCTCGAAACTGGTGTACTGATGATAGAGCCGGATGCCTTCTCCCAGTTTTCCTCGCTTTTTGTAATCATAATCATGATTTCAGAGCAATAAAGAGTCTATTAAGTGGCTTTTCTGTCTGCAGATGTGCAATTTTATCATATTTTGTCTTTTGGATATTGAGTTCTGTACTGCATCTATTACACAAAAATGACCCGAAAAATTTTTGCTTGAAGTCGTGCTCTCACATGCAACATGTAAAAATCCACTTACAATTTGTAAATATGGGGAAATGCCTGCAAATCACTATCAAATTTGTAAGATTTGTAACACTATACAGAGGTGTTTGGGGTTTTTTTTTTTGTCAAATACACATACACAACAGTGACAAAAGAACATGTCAGTGAAGATGCATGTGGAAAGAGACCACAACAAAACAAATCAATCATCAATCACATTGATTTTTTCCCCCTTCACCTTGAATGCTTTATAGCATAATGTGCATTACACTGTATATTTTATGAAACCACTAGGCACAACTTTGAGACTGTGAATTAACCTGTTCCTTACGGGAACCTGGTCCTGTGGGAGTAACTATACAGCAACCTGGTATACCAGGTTCCCAAGATAAAGACAAGAGTGCCTGCTTTCGTGGCCTAAATTCATGTTTCTTTGTGTTGTAATGCCGAGAAAAATGAGTTTGATAAAAAGATAAGAGTTGATTCTATAACCATATGTTTTCTTTCTGTTGGAAAAGAGCGGATCACAGTATTATTCGCCTCTTGTTCTGCTATAAAACTCGTACAGCTGTATGGACTACGGACATGTACATAGCGATCAAAGCTGAGCTCAGTAGATTTCTGTGTTCGCTGGCCCCAGTCATCCCATTCAGGAGCGTGGTTTTGTGTAGAACAAAAGAGTTTGTGAGCGCATCAGCGCACGGTCTATTCATACCTCGCGCCTGATCGATATTTTCATTGTTTGACAGCACATGTACTGTACAATGTACATTACACACTAGCGCGAAAATAAAAGCACGCGAATATTTTTGCTTGCCATATGTGCCTGTGCGTGATGTCTTGATTCCGCGGAATTAAAAACACGCGAAACTCTTCCAACCCGGCCAAGCGCGAAAAATTAGTCACGCTAAAATATCCACTTTTACAGTATTTTATACATTGTAGGCATGCCCCCATTATTTAAGCAGACATATTTCAAATATACTTCTAATAGTTGGGACACTATCCACGCAGATATGAGACATCCACATGACTATCAAAATGTTATTCACAAGCTCCAAAGAAGTTGATTGTGACAAAATTAACTTCTATCCAGTATTACGGTACCTGTAATTTCCATTTTGGTACAAATCAGCTCTGTGCACCTTGTACATGTACTTTCCTTTACTTGTAGGTCTGAGTGTATACAACAATGTGTATGTCTATACTGCATGTGGGTAGGGAGAGCAGATACAGATTCACTATGGAGTCTACAGCTGTACACATGTTGTTCAGTGTAAATGCTATACGTATAGTGTTACCTGCAACTCTATATCTGTTTTGTTTTGTTTTGTTTTATTCTTCAGCTTCTGCTGCCCCACCTCTTCATCATCTTGGTCATTTCTGTAGCATTAAGAAAATCTCTAAATTGTATGTGGATTATGCATTCAGATGCACTTCTTAGCGGGGAAAAAAATCAGTGCATACATTTTGTACAGTTCATACTTTTTCAGACACACCTGTTGTAATGCCAAGGAATAGTTCTGTTTATCATCCCACGCAAAAATTAATTCTTACAATGTACATGTAATTGGTATGATCAAAGGTAATGGTGCAGGTACAAATGGTGTACACCATGGTATAAATTACACACAAACCCACTTTTCCCTTGTCACACATCATTACAGTACCTACATGTAATTGCCTCTAAGCACAGCAAGCGAAACCTACAAAATGTACTTCAAGTTGTAGATTATTTAACCTCATGGGCTTTTCTAGATTCATGGCCAAAGAGTGTAGCATTTACAATATACCATACAAACGTACATTTGTACTTCTGATCTTTTCATAAATGTACATGTACATGATGATGTACATGTACAATTGTATGTCTGTCAAACTGTGATCCTACAATGTAGTATTCACCCAGACGTATGGTAACAATGGACAATTCAGTCTAGATGAGTTCATTTGCATGAGTAAATCCATAAAGGTTTTGAGCAAAGTATTTCAACAGTAAATCTGCACTGATACTGATTCATAATGGTTCGATACATGCATCATTTCTATCATTTTCATCTCCATTTACGGAATAGCTTATTGTCTGATAAAACGTATGTATAATACCTACCAAAAGAGAATTTTTGAAGAAATTTGTAACTGCCATGAACCTCCATTCACAATTGAGAAAAATCCAACGACAGCTTGTAATAATATTATCACTGAGTGATGGAGTCAAAAGTACCTGTGACAATCAGATATTTCTCTACAATTCATATAAAACAAGAACAAAAATCAAAAGGCAGTTATACCTTGTACAAGTTCAAAAGGAAAAACAAAACAAACACAAGCAAACACAATTGTACATGTGTAGTTTTGATAGCATTTGACATCACAGCAAATGGAAACTTGATGTCAGAGTGAAGTCTGGTACAGGCCAGAGTTAATGTCATAACTCCTCGGATGTCATTATAGCCGACTGTCAACTAGTACAAGAGCATTACTCATTTATTACTAGTGTTCCTTGCTTTGTACTTCTCATCTGCATTATACAGGAATTAACATAAGGCAGTCACAGAAAAATATTGACATCCTCAGTCAACAACGGCAAGTGCACCTTGAAAGAACATTTTATAATAAAAGTGTACATGTTGATGTAATGTCTCCCATGCTTGTACATTGTACCTGTACCTTGAGCAGAGTTCAGGAAAAGCTTTGTTTGGTGAAAGTGTGAAATGCATTTGACATACAAAATAACTGGCGATTAATTCAAGTATGTATATTAATACTGAGGTTGCAAAATAAATCAATTTTTCCTACAAGCAACCTCCAACTTCTAGTAGCACCAGTGTGTATGCTTCTATCAACCCTGTACAAATGTTACTGTATATCGCCGGATACCCTAACATTCATGCTGAGTACAGTATTACATCATTTGGGTTTGAAATCAATCTGGTACAACATCTAAACTATCACACAGCTATGCTCAAGTAAGTCTTAGTACAACGCATTTAATACACAAGTAGGCAAAGATCCGTTCACAATCATGTGAGCGAGTCCATATTTCATGCAGTTCTCTTCTTTTTAAACAGGTACAATGTGAAGGGTTGATATCTGTAGTGCTGACTACTGTATATAGTAGCCCTACTACATATCCACCACCATCTTTTAAACCGACCGCGTATAATTCGCGCACTGAACACTTAGTACGCACTTCTCTGCGCGCAAAGCACATAAAAATGGATTGGCTTTGAATGCTAGATGAGGATGGTGTGGGAAAACGCGATAATTCACTGTTCATTAATGGTTTTAATCAAGGACAAAATTTCGAATGAATATTTTCACCGAATCGTAATGAGGGCACAATGTAATGTCTATGGAAGTTTCTAAAAGGCTTCTAAAAAGCTTCGTACAACACGGTGTTCAATGCAACTCGGTTTGCGTGCATTGTCAATGCAAAAACAGCGGTCGATCCTAATAACGCGATTTACCGCGGGGAGCTGAAACGAGGCAACGCAAGTTCGTCGGCGATATTTTTGCACTGAAACTTCGAATCGAAAAGGGAACAACGGCATTTGATAGAGCTGGATTTTCTCAATCACGTAGGTCAAGTTTTTCACGTGAATTTCAGTGTTAAATATTCTTATCAAGCAAATAAACATTAGGCGGTCCATGAGTACAGCTGTAGTAGGTCCAACCCTACTAGTCACCTAGAATGAACCATGGAGATCAGTAGCTCCATGAATGAACCATGAGGGGTATGTAGGCAGTACTTGCCCATTGTGCATGTGTGAGGACAGACCACAGCATCAGGTTTGCATCTTCTGAGAGAAGTGACATGGAATCTTTTTAAAGTGAGGCAGTCCTCACGAATTTGAAAAAAAAAAAATACATGTTGTTGTTGGTACCTCTAATGAACTTCTTTCACCAAAAACAAACTTTCAAATCACAGAACAAGCTTGTAAATTTTGATTGAAAAAGTGTGAATCTGCATGGTGAATATGCTGATGAGCAAGTCTTGGCGGAGAGTCAGATGTTACCGAGGCACAACAAAACCTCTTTCTTCCCAGCTGCATTCTGCTCGTTATGCGTGAGCTCACTAGTTACCCGGATGCATGAAAAAGGCGATGGCTACTGTGTGTGTGTGTGTGTATGCAATTGTGTACTGTATATTCGTCTAGTACACGTGTGGACGGTACTACAGTTGTACTAGACACACAAAGCGCTACATGGAAAAAAGATGTCGCACTAAGCGCTTTGAGAATAGTGCAATTCCTGGGCTCACAAGGCTGTTGAATTCTAAATTAATGTAAATTATTTGGAATTGTTATCCCGGGTTAAGATTACTGACAAGTGTCTGTGTGGTGAATGATGACACGCCCCTCATACTCATTCCTTACAGTTTTTTTTTCTCTCTCCTTCAGCCTTTTACTTCTTTTTCTCCTTTTAACCTCCTTCTTTCTTGTTCATAAAAGGTCATCAAAGTCACAACTTTTATATCATTACCCGATTACATAATAAAAATGAGTTTTATTATGTTATCTTCTTAATGGACTACTTTCCCAATCACGTCACTATTGGACTTCTGAGTAAGGTTGTACATGCATCTATGGCTGTGTTTGTATATGTATACCTATTTGTGTATACACACATTCACAAATTCTTTTCTTTATCTCTCCTTCTCCCTCTCTATCTTTACTAGACCCCTCATTTACAGTACCCATTCTACCCTGGTCTTTCCATCTGTTCTACCATCAGGTGAAAGCCTTCATTGACTCTGTAATCATTTTGATGGGGCCACCTTCCCTTTCATGTTGTTGTATTTCTTTATCTTTGCAATTTTAAAATGTGCGGTCCATGATATGTATGTATGCATTTATTACTGTGAAAGCTAAATAGGATATATGTGTCATTTTTCCATTCTGCATCCCTATACAAACGTCTCCATTTATGTACATGCATATGACTGTGTATGTATGTACAGCTGTATATGATTATACCTATATATGCATGTATCATATAAACATCCAAATATTTATTAGACCATTTTTATCCAGTTTGCCTCGTCCTTCCCATCTGCTCTGGCAGGCGAAATTTTTCACTGATAATGTTATTATTTTGATGGGGCTACTTTTCTGATTATGTTGCTGTTCATTGCCGAGTGTTTTTCTATTTTTTTTTCAATATCTATTAAAAATATGTGTGGTTTATGATATTTGTTTTACTGAGAAAGCTATGCAGGACATAAATATGTTATTTTTTTAACTCTGCCCCCCCCCCCCCATAGAAAGGTTCATTTATTTGTGTGTACATGCCAATGACTGTGCATTTGTGTGTATTGTGTACACCTGTATATGTATTGTATACACATATCTACTTATTCCTATCTTTATCTCTCCTTCTCCCCTATCTCTCTCGTATCTCTACTCCACATCTCTTCCGTATTGATACTTACGTTGAGAATAACTCTAACAACGTTATTTTTCCCCATATTTCTGCAAATTCTGAATAGAGAAATATGAAATTTTTATCCATATTTTTGGACAGTTAGACGAATTTTTCTGTGAATGTGATGTTGTTATTTTGATGATGTTTAAAGAAGAATGTGGGTCACGGGGCTTTGTAGGGGTCGGTTGAGAGTGCTAGGGTGTATAAGTCACATGTGATAATTCAGCCATCAGAATGAAATTTTGTTATGAAATGTAAAAACAGTGATTTAATTATATTGGGGGTTGTGCAATCACATTTCTAAATACCTTTTATTTATCAGTCATGTAAACCTGATGTTTTGTGTATGATGTTTTGTAGTTTTATTGGAGTATCTAGAGGCAAATCAGTCGTCACAGTATTTTTTGTGTAGTTCTGTTTGTTTTGACAAATGCGGAATATGTTCTTATCTTGCATAATGCTCAACTTATTGATTTGTGCAATTATGATATTTTCCACTCATTTCTACCGTATCACACGTGTAAATGCTTTATTCTGTAACTGTCTGAATGTTTGAATTTGTATGTACATATTTTATGTTATATTATACGCAATTTAGCCCTTGGGCTACGAGATGTGATATGAATAAATAAACCTTTCAATAAAAATAAATAGATCTACGGTAGATACCGCGGCTAGCCTTGCCCTTCGCGCACTTCCAGTCTATCATCACAGTGCAGCTACAGCCCTGTCGCGCATGCCGTGCATGCAGTTAGCTTTATATATTAGCTGTTTATGCTCTACGTACGTAGAAACGGTTCTACCGTTACACATTTATTTACACTACAGGGGCGACCGAATGAAGCTTCGTCTGGTCGCGCTATCTTTTATCATGCCGATGTGTCAAGCAGTATTTTGCTTGAATTGTAGAGAAAATTGCCCAGGAAAATCAGGGTTTTTTTTCCATCCCAGACCCAAAAAAGGATCGTGAAAGGTGCGCTGTATGGCTGAGAAATCTCGGTACAACGAAGCTGAACATAAAAACCTACCAGCATTCTCGATATCGTGTTGTAGGCCTATGCGAGGAACATTTTGAGAAGCATTGTTTTGACGTGGACAGGCAAGCTGTGGCCCTCGGTTATAAACCGTGAAAACTCCTGAAGCCAGATGTAATCCTGACCATATTTGCTCATGAGTTATAAAGCAGAAACATCTCGAGCATCAACTTCGAAGAGAACAGGGGAGAGGAATTGTAGAGAGGTAAGGAAAGTGCCTAGCTATGTTTCATTTACAATGCATGGGGCTGCAGCCGGGGTTGGACTGCAGTACCACTGCCAGTGCCGACTGGAACTGCACGGCAAAGTGGAGCGAAATCATATCCCTGTAGCCCCCTGTTTTTACCCTGCCTGGCAGAAAACATATATCGTTTGATATGTGAGTACTTACAGAAATATCGAGATAGAAACAATATTTTCTTTGAAGAATTCAAGTCTCTTATGCCCAGGTAATCTTTGGTTTGAACGCCGAACTCAGCTAGATGGAGTATGATAAGTATGCGTGCGAGAGTGGTTTGTACACAAAGTAGTATGCAACAGGGACGGAAGCTCGAAAAGGACCGTGCCTACACAATGTACATGTATTTGTTGGTATATTCGGTTTTGAAATATTTATAAATTCATATTTACAATTCTATTTCATACTATATGTAAATAAGCTTGAAATATTTTCCATCTCATTATCATTGTGAATATTATGGATATAGCCATGCTCACGTGTGTACTTGGCTAATTGATGTGAAAACAGAGAACAAAGGTGTGTGGCAGTGCACGCTCTGACAGCCTACTTTATAATGACATAGAGTTTCTAATCCTCTTTCATATGGAAGAGTTCATAATTAGCTTTTCAAGGAATTTCAAAAGTTAGAAAAATACTCCAAACACCCACCCTACTCGTGGTTTCTAACTGTGTTACATAACTTGCGTTCTAAATCGCAATATCCATAGAGTGAGTGTCCCGGTTTGCGGTGGCATAAGGGCTTTTCCAGTCTAAAACGCAAACTTGCAAATTGCTTTAACCCAGGTTATATCACAGAGGTTGACCACTTGCCAATTCACATTATTGTCACCATCCAAGACCAATGCCCATCGCGATAGTAACAAAAACCACGGCCGCGACCCGGTACAGCGTCTGCCGGTTCGCGACAATGATAGATCGGTTCACGGCCTGATGTACAATTCCTATGCGATATGCGCATACTTCGCGATCTTCTGCTGAACACCTTCATTTGGCTCGCAAACGTTGGCATAAGCAACAAGTCCCATTGCGAAAGCACGTGAAAAGGGCTGGCGCGCGTGCACTGACTGTGAACAGGGATTGCAGTTGTGGCGGTGTTACTGTTGTCTTTCTCATGTTTTTTGTATGTTTTTCGATCATTACATCCACTTCTGGCAAAAAATGGCGGCCCACGGCGGCTCGCGAAAGTTCTATTTCTATGCGAGGACATATACTAGTATTCAAAATCCATGAACATCAGGAAAATGAAAAAAAAAACACTTTCTTAGACCCTTGTTCCTTAATTGTGATGTTCAGAAGTAACGAAAATGAAATTTTGGATGCGAGATGTCATTTTAATCCCCACTACCCCCGGACATGGGTGCGTCATGGTCATTTTTTGACTGACCACACGGGGTTTTTGACGGACACCACAGTCACTTTTTTGACGGACAAAACGCTGCAAGTGACGAACACCACAGTCACTTTTTTGACGGACAACACGTTGAAAGTGACGCACACCTCGGTCA
Source organism: Diadema antillarum (assembly GCF_040938485.1). NCBI lineage: Eukaryota > Metazoa > Echinodermata > Echinoidea > Diadematoida > Diadematidae > Diadema > Diadema antillarum. The sequence goes on along the minus strand of NW_027271001.1, from coordinate 3,555,907 downwards.
CTTTTTTGACGGACATCCCCGGTACATTTGACGCACCCCCGTAAATACTGAAACGATTTTTGCATACGTTTTATTCACGCAATTTCATTTTCTTTTGGTTCGTAAACATAATTTGTAAAAGTTTCGGCAAGTTTCCCTTACCATGGCCCTGTAAGCACCGTACCGTCATTCATCGTACATCACGCTGCTGCTACGATATTCCGTACAGTAGTATGTATTCTGTGCATGCAATCCATACATGACAATCACATGTGTGCAGATGCGCTGTGTGTGTGCAGATGCGCTGTGTGTGCGCGGCCATTGCTAGTGCGGTGGATGCATACTGCTGCAGCGCAGGTACACACCACGCCACGGCATTCCCCCGAGTAACTACATACAGCCTAGTCGCTGTACGTAGAGATTCGCACAGCTAACAGCGTCGCACGTCATGGTCGGGCTATCGCGCGAGCAGAAAATGGCATGCTGCAGGCAGTTTCTTCTGCTGCCGCCTCTTTTACTGTCAAGAATTCGCCTTTGTCACCACAGATTTCATGGGTTTGTTGGAGGGAAAATGTAAGGAGAAAGGGTGGCTTTTAAATTATGTGCTTACCAGATTCTGGCAAGCATTTTTCCCTCTTATTCCAAAACACTTCCCGAATTTGATTTTCACTTGCCGCGGGACACCGCTCACTGTAATTTCACTCGCGGTACGTGTATCCGGGGTTTAAAATAATGCGTGTTATTTTCCATAGCCAAGTGACGTACCATGACGCACCCCTCGGTCAAAAATTTGACCGACAATGAGGGGATTTTGACGCACCCCTCGGTCAAAAATTTGACGGACAAAGCTGGAGGTAGGAATATTTCACTTTGGTTGGAGATTTTGCCCATGTCATTGGTTGATTTTTGTAGATTAGCAGTGTGTTAGTGAATGTGTGGTATACATGTACAGAATGCGTCGTTGTGTTCAGCATTATATTACCAAATATGCCGCAATGGCCGCAAACAGGCGCCCGCAAACTGGGACATTTACTCTCACCAGCATGTATAGTGAGGTGCCTGCACCTCGCCAGGGGCCCGAATACCGCCACCCTGTTTAATTTTGTTACAAGCGCACTGAATCAAAATTTATGCCCGGGACTGTGTTCAGTATCCCTTTAAAAACTTGAAACTTGGCAGGGTTACCACAAACAAGCAAACTGTGGTGAAAAAACAAGCAGTTTTTCGCACAAATTTGAAATTTACATGTATATTAGGAATATGTGTTATGTGCTTGTCTATGGGAGCATCACGGTCACCCGCACACATCTTTTACATGCTTTGTCTATGGGAGGGCGAGTGGCAAGTTGCAGGCCCCTTCCTTAGCGCGCAACTATTACGCATCGCCGTTCGCGTTTGAGGACGATAGCTGCAAATTTCCGGTTACGAACAGTGAACTTGTGGTTCCATTGGAATCTTCAGCATTTTTCCTGTATGTGAGTGGGATTTCATGGAATTTCAGTGACGAAATCTGATTCAAATATGCATAACAGGCTAAACATTAACTATGGCGAGGTGCGGGTCACCCAATGTATACATCATCAAGGTTATTTGATTCAGCGCCGTGTCATGCTCACTCACTTAGGGACTAATGTAAAGACTAAGAGACAAAAATTATCTCAAGGGTCACAGTGATGGTGATCCCCGGCCCAAAGGCCAAACCCTTAAGTCACTGTGCTGTGAACACCCAGAACAATGCACATGCTTGATGCACGATGTTGGTTACTCACATCCACCCACCACTCACTGTATACACTGTCCTATATGACTATGTATGCTACACTGGATGCTAAAGCAGAGTGAAAAAAGTGTCTGCAGTAATATGGCACTTTTCAAAACATTAAGACATCTATTGATGTACAGGCATTGTATATGTGTTATCCAATGATAGAAATTGAAAGGTAAGTGAAAAACAGCAGCGAAGTACGAAATGGGCGTAGTCTCTCCCCTCTCTTTCCCGTCCGAGCTACGAGTCTGCATGTCAGTTGTCACACATACACACTCTACTCGTGCATGCTCCACTACACTGTAGTCTATGTAAGTAGCCAACAATGCTATGTCCAAATGACGCGGTCTCAGGTGAGCGCTCATCTGTATTAGTAATATGTTGGCCAGAAGTCTAGTAGACATACAAATTTAGAGTGTAACGTAACAGCATTTTAAATATTATACACAAACAGTCAACAACTGAACGGAATAGCATGCAGGCTTGCATTTAATCCATATATGAAAACATTATTCAGGTATCGACGAGATTATAACCGGACTGCATCCATAGCGCACGCATATCATTCGTTCTTGCACAGCACAGTGCATAGTGTTCAGAATTCACCGCTTGCCCGAGCTGCCATTATGGAGCGTTTACGTACCTTGGAGATGAATACAGCTTTGGTTCATAAGCGTACAATGGGATTAAATAACAGTTAATATTTACCATCGTATCTCTCTGCTTGTTCGGCTAGTTTAGCCATGTATACGTGTTCATCCCTTGTAGTTGCCATGGTAGATGTAATTATTATAACACAGATTCAGCACGATTTTAGTTCAAGATAAAATTTCACCGTAGTTCACAAAATGGCTGCACACTCACAACACCCGCGCTATCGTGCGATCGTAATCGTTATCGGAAATGTAGTTCCGGTTATCGATATTTATTTTCTCGAGTCCTCTTTTCTGTTTATTTCCAATTTCTCCGCATTTGACATTGCTTTTTATGACAAGTCTCAACACTACATAGTACACACAAGCATACATGTTTATATAAAAGAGTACAAACTCATCCAATGTCAATGAAATAATATAGTAGGTTATGATATAATTATGATCGTTTGCTTCTTACATAGCGGATAGCAATTCAAAAGACCTCCCTTATAAGCCCCGATACCAATTACCATACATTTGGGGGCTCGTTTTCTTCATAGTTTCTCAGGCAGCTGCCTTAAAAATATATATTTAAAGAAAGATTGACTTAGAGTATCACAGCAATTAGGACAAATTACTGCAGTAAAAATAACAATGAATTCTTGTCCGATACGTGTAGACTATAAAATGGATAGGAATACAAAATTTGCGCTGTGCATAGTCTTCATTGGGTGATGTTCGTTAAAATGAACTACATTTACACGCGTACTGTTTGTACTAGTACAAAAGTTCGCTATTCCGATGAATCCAAAATATCAAACAAACCGAAAAAAAAAAAACAACAGTGCGTATAAAGAGCCATCGGAATCATGCACGAACTTCATTTCGCGGATTTGGTAGCCATAATATAGGCCTATATAGGCATTATGTTCACATTATCAACCTTTTGAACAAACGAACTGTAACCATTACCTTTCGTCTTGTTCGTTGGATAGAAATAAAGTAGGCCTACTACTGTAATATGTATATGTTACTGAATTGATTGAACTGAATTTATATTCCTCGAAAATATGTAATTGTTCGACATGTTCATGACTTCCTTGGTGACTGTCACTCGACTTCCTCTACGTATGGTATAGGGAAGAGTGGGGAGAACTGGGACGTGGGACACCTTGATCTCATATCTCAAAAAGTTTTAAACTAATCTGATTTCAAGTCTTTTCGCCGATTAGGCACTTGGCATTCAGAGTCGCAAGCACATAGGTAACTGCTCTGCAACAACTCTGTTGGAAAGTTTAATTTTGAATTATTTTTTTCGGACGCTTTTTTGTACTTTTTTTTTGCATTCAGTATGAAGTCCTTTCTGATCGTAAGTTCCAATAATTTGCATTAAAAGATTTTGAAAAAAATAACTCAATATTGTCAGTATTGTGATGTTAGTGATTGTGAGATATATAGGTATACATATATATATATATATATTATAATTAATCTAATAAAAAAAAATTTTGAAGGCTTCACATTTTTCTAAGGACATTGATAATGTCGGCCACAGGAAGTCGCACTATGTAGTATGAGAATTACATATAAAAATTATGCGCAGTACACCCCCAATTCTATTACAGATCAGGGGCGGATCCAGGGAGGACCGCAACCGGCGCACGCCCCCCCCCCCCCCCGCCCCCTTTATTTTTTGTTGAAACAAAAGAAATAAAAAGAAAAGAATGGGGGAGGGATGCGTGCGCCCCCTTTAATTTTGTTAACGCGCCCCCTCTTTACGGAATTCCTGGATCCGCCCCTGCAGATTGTGACAAAGTTAAAGGGATGCTACAGTTTTGGTTGAGATGGTGCTTCAACGGTTTCCAACGTTGTTTAATTTTTTTTTTTTAATGGTTGTTTGAGATCAAGCGAAATCTTTTATGAAGTATGATAGAGGATATAATTCTAAGTGGAATTCAAAGCTATACTACTTCATGAAAATAATGGTTTTGAAATGGCTGAGATATCCAAAACAAAGCGATATTAATAAAAGTCAGTGGGACCTACCTTTTTATTAGGATTGCTTTGTTTAACTCTGTGTTTGGATATCTTAGCAATTTCAAAACCGATTTTCATCAACTAAATTTTGAATTCCTGTTAGAATATCAGTATGCTCTTTAACGTTGTGGTTTCTACGTATCTTACAAAAAGTTATAAGCTGAATCCTCACCTCAACCAATGTACCATCCCTTTAATGTCTCTTTTCAAGAAGAATTTCAGCATCATGAGCAATGAACTATCTATAGCAATGGTGAATTTGTAAAATGGAGGGGATATAGTCGCTGAATTTTTGCCCAAAAAAAAAAATATGTGTTTACTGTATCTGTGATATCTATACATGCCTTGGGCAAAGTTGCAAGATGATCTATTTGATTATGTCCTTATCGTAGAACATGCAGGTTAAAAAAATAATTCTATTCCCACCCATATTTCATTTCGACTTTGATGAAAACTCAACCTTTTTTAAAGTAATTCTAACATGGAGCGTCACAGGCGATGTAGACCAAGTTGTTTGTACATATAGGCCCCTATCTTTCTGAGCACTGTAGTCAACAATAACAACAACAACAACAGACTTTGAGATGCCAAAGACTGTTTGATAGAAGTATATAAGATAGCACTATATCCTCACTGCCATGTATTTCATCAATCTACAGCTTTCACAGTTTCACAAAAAAAAAAAATCGTCCCTATCTCTCTAAACAAAATCGAGTGAAAATATTCACTCTTAAGGAGTAAATACAAAAAAGAGTGAATTCATAGTGAAATTGCAGTGAATTTTGAGTGAAAATGTCCATTTTCACTCAGGGATCACTCCAAAATCTTCGAGTGATCCTTGAGGTCACTCCAAAACGAGTGAAAATGAACATTTTCACTCAAAATTCACTCCAATTTCACTCTAAATTCACTCTTTTTTTGTATTCACTCCTGTAAGAGTGAATAGTTTCACTCGATTTTTTTAGAGAGTATGTATTATGTATATAGGCCTACTGAGGATATAGTTTATACACACGACCCATCATGATGTGCCCCCTCCGATAACCCCCTCCCCCCCAAAAAAAAGAACAAAAAAGAACAAGAAAACACACATTGAACTTATACCAAATGCGAAATCTGTTCTTTTGACGTCTCGTTATAAAAGCCACCGTGAGCATATTTCTTTTAAAGGGATGGTATCGGTGACGATGCGATTGGGCTTTTAACTTCTTCTTTTTTTTTGCGAGATATACCCAGAAAGTACTTATGAAATATATAGGATTGAGCATATACCATTTCAAGAGGAATTCAAAGTTTATTATTATGAAAATCGGTTTTAGAATCTCAGCCATTTCAAAAACAATTTTCATCAAATATTAATGTTGAGTTCCTCTTGGAATTACATACTCTTTCACATTTCATATTAGGTTTCTCATTATCTCATCTAAAAAAATAATAATAATAATGTTAGAAACCTGAAGTTATAGGTGTCAGCCAAAACTATACGATCCCTTTAAAGACCGAGCCCCTCCACCTCTAGACCTCCCCACACATTATAAATGCAACACGTTCGTACCATACACGGTGACAGTATAGGATAATAACAATAATAATAATAGCTGGTTTTTATATGTTTCACACTTGTTAAAGGGACTGTATTACAGTACGGGTTGAGGTGAGGATTCAGGTTTATAACATTTTTGGTGAGATAATGAGAAACCTGCAATGGAATATGAAAGAGCATGTAATTTCAAGAAGGATTCAATGTTTATTAATGACGAAAATTGGCCTTGAAATGGCAGAAAATATCCACAAAAAAAAACGATCCTAATAAAATTGACAGGTCATTAGCACGACTTTTATTATGATTTCTTTGTTTTGCACCGTTTTTAGATATCTCAGTCATTTCAAAACCGATTTTTATCAAATAAACTTTCCCTTAGAATCACAAGCTCTTTAACATTTTATAGAGCGGTTTTTCGTTTCTAAATATCTCTCAAAACGTTGCAAGCTGAGGCCTCACCTCAGCCAGTATACACTGTACAGTCCCTTTAAGTATCTCAATGCGTATACGCATATACGGTGTATTGGTTTTTACGAGCAGTTGCACTTTCTTCGAATCGCGGCGACACTTTATATTAGGGGAAAAAAGAAGAAGAAGAAGAAGAAGAAAACAACAACGGACAAGTGGGTATAGAATTGGTTTGGAGACAAGGCTGCGACCTGGTCAATGGCGACTCGCAGTGGTCTCGCTGGACGCGGCGATAGAGACGTCTCCGTGACGTCTCCACGGCGTCTCCTGATTGTCCTGGGCCCCGTTGCTAGACGTCGTCCTGGAGTCACATTCGTGGTGAGAGAGCAAGAGAGAGCAACTTTTTTTTTTTTTTTTTTTTTTTTTTTTTTGTCTTCCGAATCGCGACGATGTCTCCTCCCAATATTGCTTGGATGGATGATGACATTTAATGTGTTGTCTTTCTATACATTGACGTGATTGTCGTAGTATTAATTAGGCCTAAGTAACAGTTTAGTTGTCATATGGTATAGTTTTACCGAAAAAAAAAATCATTAATGATTACTGACTCATCCTTTGCCGGTGAAAACATGTCATATTCCAACCAAATTACCTGTTAGCGTTGATCTCTAAGATGACTCAGTGAATAGCAGTCAGGATACACGTTCATCATAATTACGGCGATCCATGTGTGTGTGTGTGCATGTGTGTGTACACTTACCCATGGTGTAAAACGAGGACACACATAATAGTATTACGAACTTTACATTTAAACCGAGGTAACAAACAGAGAACCGAGGACGTCCTCGGTATACGCAGACCATTCCAAACGGTCTGCTTTTGCATGATTTTGCATGTAGGGGTATAATTTGTAGGTCCTCAATTAGCATTATTGTAATAAGTCCTCGGTTGGATGGTAATATACGAATGAGTCCTCGAGAGTGACAAGAGTCCTACTGAAACACAGGTCCTTTGTTATATACGTGGTAAAATTCTTATGGGTAAAACAGGTCCTCGGTTTCCACCATAGATGCGTATGTGTGTGTGTGTGTGTGCATTATAATGGCGATGCATGTCCGTGTGTGTTTATACATACACAAAACACACATCTACATTGCCTTTGCATACGGTGTGTTATCATGTACATTCTTCTTTTATACGCATACATAGTATCATGATGATTGTGATAATATTACGCACATCCCTTGCACACGGAAGTATACTAGATAGCCTACCAAAGCAGCTACTGTTGATGATCCTGCTGTTCATCGACGGTGTCAATCTGCATAAGATTGTACAGGCCACGATAGAAACCCGGTATGGGGATACTTGGTATATAATAGGAAGGCTATCCCGGCGAATTCAATCCTAAATAAACTCCCTTAAAAAATCGAGTGAAAATATTCACTCTTGAAGGAGTGAATACAAAAAAGAGTGAATTTAGAGTGAAATTGGAGTGAATTTTGAGTGAAAATGTTCATTTTCACTCTTTTTAGAGTGACCTCAGGGATCACTCCAAATCAGAACTAGTGATCCCTGAGGTCTCTCCAAAATTAGTGAAAATGAACATTTTCACTGAAAATTCACTCCAATTTCACTCTAAATTCACTCTTTTTTGTATTCACTCCTTCAAGAGTGAATATTTTCACTCGATTTTTTTTTTAGAGAGTACATGAAGGCGATCATGGTGACCGCCTGTATGAGGCGACCACGGCGATCTGTGAAAAAAAAATAAATCACAAACATGACAAATCGTAACATAATCGCCCTCCATCTCCATTTTTGGCCTGTAAGGCGATTACACTAGGTTTCTCTACGCTCAACCTGCAATAAAGGCAACAGTGCACGATGATAGTACGACTCTGCCACGTTTTTGTCGCTTTTCCAGGTCGACGAGATGCCCTGGCTTCTGCGATCTGATCGATCGTAGTAAAATGATGCGATGTTCGTACGCTTATCAAGACCTCGCTACAGCGTTGATGCGATCGGAGCCACTGTGTTACGTTAAAGGAAACCAAAACCCAAATAGAAATGCGGATTGAGTGCAAAGCAACAACATTAGTAGAACATATCAGTGAAAGTTTGAGGAAAATCGGGCAGTCGATGCAAAAGTTATGAATTTTTAAAGTTTTGGTGATGGAACCGCTGGATGAGGATCCACATTGGGTTTGGGTTTCCTTTCAGAGCACCGGGCTCGTGCCTTAGTGTACGATCTGGAAAGCGATCGGGGCATTGGGCTACACGATTGAGTTTCTTCAGTCAGTGCTGTCAGTGTCAAACCAACATGGATGTGCAAAATGGTTTCACTCCTACATCTTATAGCATTCTAGAACACGCACCTGTTTAGAACCCGGTGTGAAATTGATCGGTTAGTTAAGTTATCCATTCAATTAAAAGGGTAAATTGTATACACCTGTAGAACAGGCATAGAGTAAACTATACACAAGTCATAATATCAGACAACGAGTCAATTTGATATTTGTAATGATTGCATTTTGAACTAATTGCATTGAGTCAAAAGTAATTTTAAAACGAACAATTTGATAAACAAAGAAGAGTCATGCGCGTGTACGTCTATAGAAAGGAATTTTATACGTGTTTCTCTCTGCATTTCCCTGGTTTGGTGCATTTTTCACGGTCGGTTCCTGTTACGTAATACTGTACTTTTAGTGGAAGTTTTCATGGGCGATGGGAAACACTTTCAATGCGCTTAAAGTTACCACGTTAGAGCTATGAATATGCCGCTTATATTGACCTATTAAAGGCCTATCATACGCTCGTGTGGCGGTACGCTCTAAAACGGGTCTAGGGCAATTACCCCCTGTGCAATTACCCCGGACCCTTACCCTGGCCTTAATCCTAATCCTGATCCTGAACCTAATCCTAACCCTAACCCAAACTCCTAACCCTAAACCTAACCTTAACCCTAATCTTTACTCTAACCTTACCACTAACCAGTATATTTAGTCGGGGGGTAATTGCCCTCTGTATGGGGGTAATTGCCCGGATACGTCTAAAACCACTGCGCTCTCTCTACGGAAGTTTTGGACATTCATGTTCAAAACTTGGCGGCGACGATAGAGGCGACCCTCCGCTCAAGCCACGATATGCCGCGCTTTGTCGATTTGAGGATCGTAGCGGAATCGCCGTCTACATGAGATAGAGGTGCAACAAATCGTGAACAGCTTATACACACAGCCGATGGGCGTAGGCTCTACGCTTCGATGTATACAGTCGCTCGACCGGCGCATTCTTAATAAAGGACAAGTTCACCTTCAAAGAGTCATGAGGGTTGAGTGAATGCAGCAATATTAGTAGAACACATCAATGAGAGTTTGAGGAAAATCGGACAATCCGTTCAAAAGTTATGAATTTTTTAAGTTTCTGCTCAGTCACGGCTGTATGAGAAGACTACTATAGCTTGTGATGTCATAATGAGTACAACTATCAATTATAAAGAAAGTATAAAGAAAATTCAAGATATACTCACTTTTCTCACATAATAAAAAAACACTCGACTTCTCTCTTTCAGAAGTCAGGGGGAATAATTTTACCCCTAACATAAGTCAGTAACAAGTCGATGGAATGTGCACTTTATTCAAAAAGTCCAGTTTTGTTAAATTCTCTTTTCATTTTCCTTATATCGTTGTACGCATGATATTGTGACATCATACACTGTAGTAGTCTTCTCCTCCAGTAGTCTTCTCCTCCAGCAGTAATTGCACAGATATTTTTAAAATTCATAACTTTTGAACGGATAGTCGGATTTTCCCCTAACTTTCACTGATGTGTTCTACTATTATTGTTGCCTTCACTCAATCCACACGTATATGAAGGTGAACTTGGTAAACTTGAACTTGGTTTTGATCGAATGTACCATTACCTCGCCGATGGGCAGCGAACACCTGGCGAATGAATTGGGCCATCCATGGATCCCCCGCACGCAATATCGGGTCTTAAAATAATAATTGTGAACTTATATATTGCCTAGTTTTTATAAAGCATAATATTATATACTCAACTGCGCATAACAAAATGATATAATCAAAAGAAAAAACAACAACAAATAGATTGATAAGAAAATAACACAATCTAACTCTTAACTGAAGATCATACAATAGAAATTATGAAATTAAAGGACTAATAGTTACATAATTACTCATAAAGGGTATCTGATATCATTTAAAGGCAATAGCACATTGTAAATGGTAGTAGAAGTAATAATAATAACAATAATGATAATGATAATAATAATGGTAATGATAATAACAATAACAATAATACATGAAAATCTGATGAGCTAACCAAGAGCGAGAATCGGTGTGTGAACGTTTTCTCGTGCTGTATTATAACAATGAGGAACACACGTTAATGCATTAAAATGAAACCAAAACCGAGTTTTATGTGGATTGAGTGGATTGAGTCTTTATAGGCCCATTGTTGTTCACACTTGACGTCATAACCTCTAGTAGTCTCCTCATCCAGTGCACATGGTTCCAATGCCAAAACTTTAGAAATTCATAACTTTTGCAACGACTGTCCGATTTTCCTCAAACTTTCACTGATCTGTTCTACTAACGTTGCTGCTTCCACGCAGTCCACATTAAATACTCTTTAGATTTTGGTTTCCTTTAACCTGCAGGAAATGATTGATCAATCTTAATACTTGGATATCATGAGGATTTTTTTTTCTCATCTATCACAAAATTAATGACAACGGATGTCAATAATTTACACTATTTTCACTTATAATGATCATTGTATATTCCCTCATTTAATTGGGTCTCTGATTAGATTACTAGAAATGTTATGGACATTGATTTCTTTCTTTTCTTCTTTTCGACGCATTTTTATTGTCTTTCTCTCTCCACCCCCTTGCTTCTTGATGAAGAGACATATTTTCTAATGGTAATGGTACTAACTAAGTCTCGTTCAGTGTTCATCTCAAGTTAAAACAAAACAGAACAGGAATGGTGCGGACACACACACACACATAACACACAAATCAGGTGTTAAAATAGAAATTATTTCAACTGGAAAATATAAAATCAAAAACAACAAACAAACCAAGCAAACAAAATATGGAGGATGCCATATTATATCTAGACATGCCCACAAGCCCTTATCAGTACACACACACACACACACACACACAAATAAAGGTGAATAATTCTCATATCCGTCTATTAAATAAAATACTGAAAATACACAGCCAATCGATGTAATCCTAAAATACGTCGAGTTATTACTAAAATCTGTGACTAATAAATGATAATTATGTTTGACCACTACAAAATGTCTTCAAAGGCAAGTATACCTCCTGTTGTTCCTATTAAAGTTACTAACTCGCCATTTATAGGGCTACATTACTTTATTTTACACCTACCGTCGTATTGCTCCGTCATCTCTGCCATTTTGGCTCTCTGGACCCAGGACCAGCGATCATTGTCCGTGTAATAAAGTTTGTCAAAGTCGCACAATTTGCAAAATTCTTCCTCCGTGACGCCGTCATGTAGAGGAAAAGTCAAAGTGCTCGCCATCGCAAAAAATGTTAATATAGGCCAAGCTTCTCCTTATAATTGACTGCAAAGTGGGTACCCGAGTATTCCGAACTTTTGTGGTCTTGCTTTGAACTGTTAATGCTTTCAATCGAGAGCCGAGTCGCTTCTCTGGTAGCACAGGCTGCGAGTGGTACGACACTATATATCAAATTGGCCAGCCACGCCTGCTATAGTGAATGCCAGCGTACTTTAAAACGTACACTAACTGTGCGTGAATAGTCAGCGTTCAATCATTATGATCAGATTCTGGTCTTGCACAGAAACGTGAGAGTTCAGTGATGTATATCAAAGCCGGATACATCGTATTTTTTCCCCGCGTCCTTTTTCTTTGCTTGCTCTTTCGCCTTTTTTTTTAATTACATATCCATGCAGTTCCATTCATTGGTTGTGCCCTTCACTCGAACTCCCTCTACAACTCCAACAGCCCTGTTATACAGCCTTAGAAAATCAACAGAGCGAAGCTTGTATCAATAATCCCACTCATATTCATTTTGCATTATGGGGTTCCGTACATAAAACAGTGATATGTGTGGTACATGGCCTTTGTAGATATTCGCGACGATTTCAAACACGGGGTGATGGAAATAATACATTTGTGTTCAAAGGGCTCATCCAAACAGGTATGTAAGGTCGAGGTCTAGAACATTTGCCTCCTTGCGTTAGTTCATGTAAGAACAGCAGGAGACACATTCAAGTGGAGCATTGTATTGTCCTATCCATATATTATGCTGAAAATATAGATTTGATATAATTGATTTGGTTTGATTCGATTCGATTAGTCTAAGTTATACACTGGGTCAGAGTAGATATGATTTGATTTGACTTGAATTCTGTAGGCCCTTATACTGTTTTAGGTAAATATAGGTAAATCAGAATCTTACATTTAGTTTCACACATTATTAGTTTGCAAACAATGTCATATGCAGTACGAGTTACTTTTAACACGGGCGCGATCAACAAGGTTTTTAGAACACCTGTCGTAAGTAATGTACTTCCTAATCGAAAACAAAATCTGCCTCTCATGCTTGTGACAAATATAATGATTATCATGATTATTATCAACAATGTGCACTGTCTTATAGTATTGTTGGCAAGATATTTTCCCCCAATACAATAATATTCGCCACTAATGCCAATCACAGACTTTCCTGGACTCAAACTTTATAGGGAGGGGGTCGTTTTATATACTCTTCCACTTTAAAATAGTCAGCTTACAAGCAGAAGGGTACTATATCGTATGATGAGAGTATACAGTACATAAAACGAAACAACTATTGTTCTGGTGAAACAAAAGGTTTATTTGATCAAAAGTGGACAAATTTATAAGCATTGTTCCAAATATAGGGTAAAACACCCCTCGTAGTTTTAATCTTTAACATTTTGCTTAAAATGAAAATGATTCAAAATTTACACGATTATGTAGAGGAATATAATAGAGATCTCATCACAATATGATCCCAATAGCTCAAAGCCCTTCTGGTTCTCAGCTGACATTAGGGAGTTTTCGCAAGCACGACGCGGACGGATTTGAGCGTGCCGTGTGCAAAATTTGCTTCTACGCATGATCAAATCCGAGAAACGTCCCGTCCTGGGGAAAACGAGTACGGTATTCAGCCAAAATAGCGTTCGGTCCCGATGCTGGGCAGGAGTGAGCCAGTGAGCCAGCCAGCCAATCAGCGATCTTGTCCCCACGCCTCCGTCCTGTACAGGAAAGCAAAACTGCTTAGTTATGGGAACGGTAGTCCGAGTACGGGACTGTCACAGGTGATTGCTTCCACGTATTCTCGGTCTTCCCGTCGTGTAGCGAAAACTCCCTAATATCGCAAGAATTTGTTGTGTATGTATAGAAGAAGAAGGATTAGCCTTGGGAGATCACCTATGTTCAAGGCTGAGATATCATTTTTCGTGGCAAATTATACCTCCCTTTCTTCCCTCTTTCGTCTTCCTCTCCTTTCTTATTTTCTTTTCATTGTCATGATCTTCAAATCATTATTATCATCATCATCATCATTATCAACACAGCCACCACCATCACCACCACCTTCACCATCATCACCACCACCACCACCACCTCCATCACCACCATCACCATCATCACCACCAACACCATCATCACGGTGGCACCACCAACACCGCCATCACCACCATCACCATCACCACCGTCACCATCACCATCACCATCACCACCACCACCACCATCATCACCATCACCACCATCATCACCATCACTACCATCACCCCCATCACCACCATCATTACCATCACCACCATCATTACCATCACCACCACCACAACCACCGCTGTGACCACCACCACCATCACCATCACCACCACCACCACCACTATCGTCACCATCACCACCACCACCACCACCATCATTACCATCACCACCACTACCACCATACCATTCACCACCACCACCACCATCACCACCACCATCACCATCACCACCACCACCACCATACCCATCACCACCACCACCACCACCATCACCACCATCACCACCATCATCACCACCATCATCACCATCACAATCATCACCACCACCACCATCATCACCACCACCACCATCATCACCACCATCATCACCATCATCGCCATCATCATCATCGTCATCATCATCATCATCATCATCATCATCATCAATATCTTCACTACACATAGGGATTATACCATCAGTCGTCTGCTCTTTTAACATCCTCTTCTTCACCGCTAAGTACTCCACTTTTGAAGTACATGTATATGTCATATGATTTGGGAGCAAGGACGCCTGGCTGTTATCATGTGCATATCATAAACATAATGCATACCGGGGATTTTATTATTTCTGCTGCAAAATTTTGCGTTCATACTTCCGCGATTGAATTGAATGGGAACTCTTTGAGACCTTTTGTCAGTCCTCAAGAAGTTGTAGTTTCGCTTTTCAATTGATTCATTATGCAGTCCTTCACAGATATCACGGCTCGAAAGTGTAGGCATAACAATAGGTTGCGAATAGGTACAAAACCTCTTAAAGTGAGTGGTTCTACCAAGGTGGTCTATGGACGAGGGTTCGCTCAGTAGGTATAGGCCTATACCTTCTTAGTTCTATTTTATTCAACGTTTGGCATATTGTGTCACGGACCTAGACGGTAAGAAGTATTGTGTGTGGGAGGGGGCTGTTTTTTTTTCGGAGTTATACTGTTATAACTGTTACCGTTATATAGTTATACTGCTGATCTCATACATGAATCATAATGAGATATTCAATTCACTAAAAATAGGGATCGAATCTCTGGCGCCAAATTCAATTTATCATAGATGCGAACGGGTCAAACAAAACAAAATAAAAAATTAAACGAAAATGGATGACCTTGAATAAAATGCAATTATGTGTGACTTTGAGTGTCCATCCTGGCATATAGAGGGGTGTGGGGAGGGGTGTTGGGAGAGGTGTGGATAAGGGTTTTGAGAACTAGGGGTGGTGAGGATGGGATGGGTTAGGAGGCAGGGAGGGATGCATGCTGACGAGCTCATTTTTCAACGAGAGATATCATTCCATATATATTATATATTCACTCGATGGAGTTTGATAAATATACCTAGAGGGAAATCAAACATTACTATCGCAGAAAGAAGGTTTCATGAAAATGGGACAAAGACGAAAAGAAGTCATAGAATTTTTTGGGATTCATGCGTTCTTAACAAAACAATGACATCGCACACACTACACATCATTATGCAACTTATTTCATATCCCGGAGTCACACGGTGCTTCAAGTCTTGCATTAATTCCACGCTTGCAAGTCAAGCCATTTTGAAACGTGCAGACAACAGTTAAATTTATTTATGGAATGTGCCGATAATCTTTCCGAAAACTCAGAAAAGATTGTTAACCCTTAGTCGAAAGGCAGCATCAAATCAGATCAACAACGTGACCGATGAATTCAGCAAGGATTGAATTTTGTGCGATAATACTTTTCATATTAGCAATGTAATTCGCAAAAGTGCCAAACGTAATGGACCTTTGATTGGATTTATGCAAACGTGTTTACCTATAAGTTTGTTTGCCTGCTTGTTTGTTTTTTTAATGATTTTGATTTTTTAGTTCGTCTTGTTTTTACTCCCTGGCAGGCCAAATTCACGAAAATACAGACTACTATATATAGTACATCGAGTATACATCTGACTATCAAGACTAATTTCATTTGTGTGTGTGTGTGTGTGTGTGTGTGTGTGTGTGTGTGTGTGTGTGTGTGATCCCAATATTGTCCATTAGCATTGATTCTTATACTGCCTCTTTAATTTTTATTAATTTAAGAGCTTAATTTTACCGACTTTATCTGCACGTCTATACACTATATTTCCGTCTAAGAAAACAATAGTGTGAGATGAAATGACCAAATGAAAAACTCCAAAATATTGGAATTTTGAACAATAACTCGATTCATCGCATATACACTAATTGCATAGGCCTATCTATGTCTCTTGCATTAACTTTCCAAAACGATGAAGACAATTTCTTTTTATTGGGTTTTCATTTCCAACTTCAAATTCCATTCAACTGTGACATCTGCAAAATGGTTTCACCCATGGTGTCCAAGGATTACAAAATGTATTAGAATGAAAAAAAAAAACAAATGATAAGTTTAGACTTTATTCTTCACTAGATCCATATACCAATATGGTATTCTACTGTAATATGATATTATGATTTAATGTAATATAATACAATATAACTTAATATAATATAATATAATATAATATAATATAATATAATATGATATAATATGATATAATATAATATAATATAATATAATATAATATAATATAACATAATATAATATAATGTAATATGATATAATGCAACATGATACGATACAAAAATACAGTGTATTATAGTATTTAAGTCTACATGTATATTTACATACATAAGCCTATATATACATACATAATTCTATCAACATATACTGTATACACTATTTAAATGTGTAAAAAAGTATTTCATTTCATTTCATTTATTTTCACTTAATAAAACATGCATTCATCAAAATGTAACAATGGTATGACAAGTATAACATGACAATGTGACAAAAAACAAACGAACACAAACAACCAAAGATATCAAGTGAAGGGGTTAGTGAGAAGGCAATGGGCCTTATTTAAAACTAACCCCGGAAAAGTAAATACAGCGTCATGTCTCTTCTTTCTATAAGACATACACTCACATATACACGCATGCATACACTGACAAAAATCATACACCAGCACATTAACAATACACAAGATGCCATTTTCACAAACACACCCCTAACATGGTAATCTCTTAAAAATTCTGAAAATGATATAGATAACTTCCAGAATACCTTTCAAGTAAAAAACGCTTGAAAACTTTCTTAAAACTTGTCACGGTTTTCTTACATTTCACATCAGAGTGGATAGAATTCCAGATTTGAAGAAATATTGACTTTTTGTAAGAGGATGTTCGAATCTGAGGCAAGTAAAAATTTCTAAAATTTCTTGTGCCATAATTATGATTATCTCTGTTTAGTTTAAAATAACCAAGTAATGATACAGGTAAAATACCATCATAACATAAGAAAATATATACTGCACTCTGTAATAAATATATATCAGTCATCGTAATACTAGTAGCCATAAATTTGAATGTATCAGTAAATCGTGCATGGCTGATGCTGAATTTGATCTATAGTAAGAATGAGAGCTAAGAAGTCAAGAGACTGTGATGATCATCCATAAATGTTGTACAGAAAGGAGACTTAATTGAGCGTGTATATAGAATAAGTAGCGTTTAAAGGACAATAACATTGCGTAGTGCACAAGGGCCCTGCTGGCAATTTGTTATGTGGATTCCATGTATATGCTACATTCTTCCTAGTGAAAAAAGAGTGCGGTATTATGATATTCACATGTCCTGTCCTTATGGGCTTACTTTATTCTCATATCTGCAACGGATGAGTATAGGGCCTACATGGACAATTACCATTAGTTTCGCTTCCGACCGAGCATTTCCTGTATTCTGTAGCTGTAATACAGGATGACTATACGATAGTATGCTTATACTTTCCGAAAGCCCCCCCCCCCCCTCCCACACACACACACATTTTATCCCTCTACTCTCAATTCAACTGCATTATGATGTCGTGGTCAGGATATAGACCCTGTTGGTATGTATTCAAATTCTATGCATGTTTTGTCCACAAAAGTAAAATCCAGATATAAATGTGGATTGAGAGAAAGCGGCACTATTAGTAGAACACACATCAGTGAAAGGTTTATTGAAGAAAATCGGACAATCGATTTAAAAGTTATCCATTTTATATAGTTTATAGGGCGCCGCCATTGCTGGATAAGAAGACTAAGCCTACTAACTAGGCCTACTACAGTTCGCGACAACATTATGGACATCACTGTATAAAGAAAATATTTAGGAGCCTATATAGAAGAATATTTCACAAAATTTCATTTTTCATGAGAAGTACACATTCCATCGACATCCCCCCCCCCCCTGCTTTCTGGAAGAGGTCATTCAAGTGCTCTTTCATTATGCCATACAAGTGATAATAGCATTATGTTGATTTTTCTTTATATTTTCTTCATATTGATTTGTTGTCCAAATAATGACGTTATAAACTGTCGAGTCCTTATCGATGACGGAACGGAAACTTAAGAAATTCATAACTTTTGAAACAATTGTCCGATTTTCCTCAAACTATCAATGATGTGTTCTATATACTAATATTGCTGCTTTCACTCAATCTACATTTAGGCCGAAATGTTGGATTGAAGCTTGCCGGAGACTTGCCCTACCAAGCAATAATTAAGTGAATTCCTGCCTACATCATAATGGAACTTATTGGAGGGATTAGGTAAAATATTTTTCTACTATCCAAAAATGTAGTCTGTAGGCTAAAAGACAATATGAATTGTAATTTATATAAACGGTCTATTATAAGGCGCGCTTGTTCGAGTGAGAGCGTACATACGGGTATGAGGATCTGAGGAACATTCATACCCGCCACGCAGCTAGGCGACAATTCCATCACACTGTATTAAATTCCATTTAGACAGCTGGTGATCTTAACTATCATTCATGTACTTCAACACACCACAGGAGCGCTAGCCAGCTAATGCAATGGTCCGTCGATCAGTGTACAACGATTCAAGACCTCTTTCAGGAAGTGATTTTCAGGTTGATATATTGGTTTTGTCTCAGTCTACTCATTTTGACTCAGACCGTAGACTCCTATGTCTCTTGAATTACTTGCAAGCGCTGGCATAATTGACTCGTTATCTTTCTGATACCGTATCCTATCCAGTCATTGTCCTTTGATACCGATCTTGTCTAAAGGAAGCCGTGGGCGGTGCCTTTTTTCGGTTTTCACCTCTTTTCCCGTAAACAAGTGTTGCTGCCTAATCTGCACCGGTGTATGAGGACTACGCATTTTACGGTCACCTCTAAGCAGTCCTGTAATTCCCGCGCTTGAACAGTCATCGTACACGGTCGTATGAGTGTAGCGTAACAAGGCCTTGGTCCATTGACAGGTAACAATCGACCACAACCGCTCGCTCCGCCGCGCGATGCATAAGCACACCGTGTAGATTAGATGCTCCCCCTTAGTGGTGACGTCGTAGCGGTTGCTTAGTAACAAGGTGAGTCATTACGAAAGAAAAAGAAAGAGAAAAAGGAAGACTGGCAAGCAGTAGCCTGGACTCAAGGCGTGTGCTTGTTTATGTGCATGTGTGACGCGAAGCCTTGTATAAGTGGGCATGCATGTTGTATGGCCTACCATTATGTGCACCCATGTAAGCTGGCCTCCGACCTGTTATGTGCATATTCTGTATGTAATGTACGTTTGTATTTTATTGTCTGCAAGTATGTATGTACTCATGTCTGTTACAGGTTGTATATGATAATCTCTGGACATGTCTATGCACACACATGCACACACACACACACACACACACATATATATCAAATATGATATATATATATATATATATATATATATATATATATATATATATATATATATATATATTTATATGATACTTTTTATTCGATATATTATATAGATATGTATATATATATATTATATATATATATATATATATATATATATATATATGGCGTATTTGAGACTCGTTCTTCTTATATATGTATATATACACACACACATATTATATACATATATATATACATCAAATAAACATTACTGAAAAACATTTCCCCCCTAGCTTTTTATATCTCATTATTCAGTTCGACAATATATATATCATATTAATATTTCAATACTGCGACATCTATTATGGAAATGACATGTCGGTGTGTGTGTGTGTGTGTGTGTGCGTGTGTGTGTGTGTTTTAACAGAGGGCAAACAAACAAACTCAATCAGCTTTTGAATAGCCAAAGTCTGCATAATTGCGTCTTTTTTTCTGCTTTTTTTTTACTTTGTTAATTGCTATGATGAGAAGATTTCCCTGGCGTATTGTGTATGTTTTTTTTTCCTCCGAAAATCTCCGAAGGTTCCGGATCCGATGTCAAAGTCACGGGTAAAAGGTAGAAGAGGGCGCCATCTACGAATCAACTCCATCCAGATTTATCTTTTGGTTGCCCGATCGGTCAACAAAGATTCCAATTGAATTGTTTCTTTTACTTTTATTTTGGGCCACAAAATTATCTTTTTCGGGAGACCAAAACTTGAGATTGAAAGATTTTAGTGGCCCGAACGAGTCAACAGCAACAAAAATAAATAAAAACAAATAGTGTCGAGATCTATTAAAGTGAAGAGCTTAATCGCAGAACGAGTTGAACTCAATTCGTGTTAATTTGAGATTGCGATTATATCATATATTTGAAAGTTGTTTAAAAAAGGAAAATCAAAGGAAAAGATCTTAACCTGCTCTAATGATGGACTTACATGAAATACTTAAAAGAGGCATTTAACTCGTGTTGCGATCAAGTTCCTCATAATATTATATAGCTGCAATCGCACACAAAACCTGCAAATGTATCAATTTTCTTTTCCAATCTTCTGGGATCTTCTGCGAAACTCCGTTTCCCCCCCCCCCCTTTTTTTTTCTTTTCTCTTTTGAACATAATCAATTTTCATTCTAGATTGCAATGATTGCAGTAGCCGTACCAAATGCAAAACGGTCGTGATTTGATAAACCAAGGGTTTAGATGAATGTACCTGTATAGCCTTTTTAGCTTGACTCCGATGTGCGTCAGTATTCTGCGTTGATCGGTACGTCCTTCAAACCATTTATTTTGACGCGAGATACGCAATCGATTGATTAACTACGTATCTGTTTGCGTTCCATATGTATCGACGTTTTCTCTCAGGCGTAACCAGTTTACTTACTAGATCAGAGGGATCAGAGCCGAAGTGGACTCGATGAGCTGAGGAGCTTACGCCAGGACGCCCTCTCTTGCTAACTGTGCTCAAGTATTTCCTCTGTGTGTTTCTATGTGTTTTTGTGCAGAACAGTTACCACATAACTATCTTCACTCGACCAATTCCACTTGGAATCTTCGTTTGGTAAGTTTTGACATTAGTGATGAAAGAGGTTTAAAAAGCATACATTTTTGCAAGTAAAGAGTCCCTAAAGAGAAAGAACAAAAAAAAAAAAAAAAAAGGAGGAATGCAAGAAGGATGATGGAAACTAGTGAGAATGGATTCCGCTGCCCCCCCCCCCCCCGAGATCTCGGCCATCGGTGGTGTGATCGCGATGAAATTTTGCATGCGTGAGACCCGCGTCATAATTTACAAGACTGTGTCATAAGATTTTTTGAAACAATCAATTTCTAATTTTAATTTATTAATCATGCAAATTAAGCTCAGGATGATATTTTAGCCTAATTAAAAGCAATGAGAGTCTAATTTCTGATCTGCAAATCTGTTTTAGCATATTCAACAATTGTACATCACAAAAACTTCCAAAACTCATTTCAATTCTTATGTATTTTATTGTTTTCAGAATTTCTTATGTATTTCTTTGTTTTTCAACTTTTTTTTCTTTGTTTTTTCATTGGAAATTGTCACTGACTGCTTTTCTACCATAATTAGCACAAAATTAATCAATGAAAGTGATTAATTGTAAAAATAATCAGGTTTTTATGACTTTCATGACAGAGCACTGTTTTCCATAGGAAATGTACACGAAATCACAAAATTGTGCCCGTTTGGGGCGACATTCCGTTACAAAAATGGGCGTGGCTTCGCAAAAGTATGCATGGACGTTGCAAATTTGGTCTCAAAAGTTGCGCGAGACTTGAATGAAGAAAGTCAAGAAGTCTCGCGACGAGGCCTTCTCGCGTTACAGAATTATAGCGAGAAACGTCGGGGGGCGGATTCCGCCCCCCCCCCCCCCCCCCCGGCCCTTTTAGGGTTAAAGACAGCCAATCCCTTTTGCATGCAAAATTTTTGAAAAATTGGTGAGAACACTTCATACTAAAAGTATTGAAAAAAACACTATTTGGAAACCTCCTGTAAATTTTGAACTCAAGAGGGTCTTTATTTGTTTAATTAAATTGACCGTTAAGATTTGAATAATTTTTTCGTACTACGGAAAAAATTACAAATCTAAACTACTAGTCTAGTTTTACACACCTGTGTGATGCACTTAGTTGCACATGTAGTTCATGGAAGTGGTGTGTTGTTATTTGCCATCGATAACAAAGTAATAGAAGCTAGTGAATTCTTCCTTTCTGACAGCTTTAACATGCATATCTTTTGTTCAAAGTATAAGTATCATATTACAACCATAGGAGGATTAATGTATGCAGCTGTGCCTAGTACACAGAATACGCTACGGTGAGCATTTGGTGCATTATTTGAATTTTAAAGGCTAACAACCTTCAAAGATCACAGAAATGTTATAGCTTCACAATAGTCTTGTCACTCTGGTGGAATATACCATGTTCTGTGCTATTTGGGAAGGAATGCAAAAGGGAAGGCCCATCTTTAAAAATCATTTGTCAATCATCTTTCTAATCACATAATACAGTGCACTCCCGTTACAACGAACACAGTTATAACGAAATTTTGTTATAACGAAGTAAATCTTCTGGTCCCAAAATTATCACCATTAAAGTCTATGGTGCAAAATTCGTTTATTACTAACACGGTCACATAGCGAAATTTCTGTTATAACGAAGTCTTTTCCGAGCGCCACAGACAAAGAAAAACAAAAGAAATGTGCTCCGTTATAACGAAATGCGAATTGCTTTCGAAAATACATAGCAGAACAAGCATTTATAGCGTCTCTGCATGGGTGAACGCTTCACACCGCTGTGTGTTCGCTCCTTGTGTCATGCACAGTTTCTGAAGGGAACTTGCATTCATTATTGTAAAATGTAATACAGTTATCCCATCATATTTCACATAGCTTTCCAGTGTAAGATGAGTATTCACCAAACAGAATATGATATATATATACGTGGTTTCCTTGTTTTCGTTATATATAGTATTTTGTTCGTTTATAACGAAAGAAAACCGCCGGTCCCAAGCATTTCGTTATAACAGGAGTGCACTGTAGGCCTACGAAGAGGCTTGCAAAATGTATGAAAAAATTGCACAATGGTACAATTTGGTGAATTTTTTTGTTTCACTATCCTTGCTTTACATAAACTGCAGGTTACGTAAAAACAAGAGTACTAACACACAATTGCCTGTATGGCAGAATTCATCAGTCACCCTCTTACGCAATTTAAGACTAAAACTGTCTCTTCTTCTGGGCTCGACTACTTCCAGAAATGTTCCTTTCTGTCCTGAGTTCAGCTATGAATGGTGCATTATGGGAATGCCTGTTCTCACTTGCCTTGAGCCATGTTTGAGTCATCGCGAGGTGTCACTAGAGTACTGATAAGAACATTCCATCCACACACACACACACATACACACACACACACACACACACACACAAACAAACATACCTGGCTGTACAAGCTATTGAGCTAGTACACTGCAAACACCATATATTAAGCAAGTCTAATTTTCGCGAATCGGGACTTCCTGACAAAATCACAAGTGGTTACAATTTGCGATCATAGATTGCAGTACTGAGTGGAGAAATGTATGCATGCACGTCATATTCATGTGGGGATAAGAGTCAATTTTTTAGCATGTCTTTAAAGTAGCAAACAGCACCTGACTCACGGAATATTTTGGGTATACAGAAATTGATAGGGCAAACACAGAGCACACACCTGCAGACTTACTTTTTCTTGAAAAAGAATAAAGACACATAGTAAATAAAAAAACACAACAGGACAGTAAAGAAATCTTTGTCTTTAAAACACTTATCCTCTTTTTTTTTTAATGCACGTTTCAATATTTCACATTGACACTTTTTGTCTATAGAATATTCTTTCTCTCATATGTCCTCATATTTTCATGGTTTTTTTTTCATCAAATTTGAATGCATGATAAGATGTCACAAAATGGAAGCAATTCATTCACTATTTCATAATTATTTTTGTTTTTTTTCTAAACGACCTACATGGAATGAATGTCATTTTCAACAGCTTGCAAATGTCTTTGCTGTAATTTCTCTAACACTTCCAACTCATCACTCATTTGAAGCCATTCAAACTGCATATACCGACTACAACCCAAATACTCGCAAATACACATGGAATATCAATCGCAAGAACTTGATTTCACATCTTGTGCAGCAGACAAAATTACAGTCTTCCCTTTCATGTTTTTCTTTTTGTAGTCTTCATTTTTTTTTCCCCCATCACAGAGTGGCTACTACAAAGCAAGACTTTTTTTGTGAGTGAAATGGCTCACAAAAGTACATCCACTTTGAGAGTTTCATTCACAATAATTGAACATGATTTTTATCATCACAAATGTCGGCTGGCGCGCTTTCTTTTTTTGTCACCTTCCTCCCTGAATCGGACGGCATGGAGTTGACTAATAAAAAGGAACAGTAATACATTTGTTGGCGGAAAAGCATCGTTGAGTACTATAGTTATACCCTGGGCTTGGAGATGAAATTCAGCAAGCTGCATTAACAAAGGCAAAAAAAAAAAAATATCATATTCCCTGTATAAGCACTCATTGAAATTGAAATTGAAATACTTCATTATAAGAAATGACATTCAAGTTAAATCTTGTATTCATGCTTTGTAAATTCCAGGTAAAGCAGCTTTATGAAGAAAAGCCCATTAGATTGAGCGGTTTAGAACTAAAATGCATTATAAGTTAGACCCACACCCTAGGCTAATAAAACTTGCGAATATGCAAACAGAAGTGGAAAATTTATCCACATGATTTCTTTCTTTTCCTCCTTTCTTTCTTTGGCTTTAAAGCACACATCTACATGCTCAGGCAATATGACATGCACTTTATGAGAGCAATACATCATCATCATCACCATCATCATTAGTATCAGTTTCATTTAAAGGGTGTGTACAGTTCTGGTCGAGGTGTAGATCTAGCTTTTAACATTTTGCGAGATATTCAGAAACCACTCTATGATATGTCAAAGAGCATGCAGTTCTAAGGGGTATCAAAAGTTTTTCCGATGAAAATCGGTTTTGAAATGGCTGAGATATCCAAAAACAAGATGAAACAAAGAGATCCTAATAAAGTTGGGGCATGTCGCCTTTTATTATTAGCACTTTTTGGGATATCGCAGCCATTTGAAAACCAATTTTCATCAAATAAACGTTGAATCCTTCTTAAAATTACAAGCTCTTTCATATTTCACAAGAGGCTTTTCATTTTCTCACTTAGGAATGTTCGAAACATGAATCCCTACCTCAACCAGTACTGTACAGTCCCTTAAAAGTATCTTTATTTGGCCATATCCATGAATTTCCCATCCCTCGCAAAAGTCAAGATGTAATCTGGATGACGCCCATTAAAGATATGATGCGACAGACTGTGCTTTGGTATTCAGCTAGTCGCAGCTAGTCCTTGGGGGTTTCTCTTGCATGATGTGTCCGCAGGGATGAAGTATCTGACAGATGATTGCCGACGAACACACACACACACACGCACCATAGCTTGGTCCCATGTGACACCCCCCTACCCCACAAAATTGTCAAATGCTGCTAGGGTTTGGATCACATACAAATCGCCTATACCAATACATTTCATGACATCACTATAGTCATAGCTGACTGAGCTTGCGAATTATTGCCATCACAACACATGCTTGATTGTCACATGTAGTCATCATACAGTGTCTGGATTTAGTCTGTCAGGCCACTTAACGTTACAATAGGGTATGTCAAAATAATAAGTTACAAGTAAGTGACAAGTCCATTACGTTACTTCTACCATCCCTCTTTGTATTATTCAGCTGCAGATGGGAGTTACTATAGCAACAGATTTATGCCTTCAATCTTCTCGTTACACTGCCTTATCTTGCACTTTGTGAGAATGACAATATGTCAACCTTGCTTTTAAAGCCTGAACACTATTTGGGAGCTGCCACTGAGAGTATCTGAAATATCAAACTTGCAGGGTAATCAATGTTAGGTGATGTGTGTTGGGGTAAGGAACTTTTCTTTGTTGTTGACTACATCATTTTTTTTTTTCATAAACATGCTCTTTCCGTTAAGATCATTTTCCTCTCATTGCAATGTATTAGTGTGGCTGTGAAATTGCAACAGTGATTTTTCATTGTATTTTGTTTTTTTCGGTGCCTCGACAGTGCCATGGAAACTGAGGACTTCTGCCACCAGGAAGGGTACACTTCACCCTGGATGAAAACTCGCATCATGTCATCCCCACTGCTGCTAAAAATGCACAAAAGATGTTGTCCCTTGGAGGTCCTGAAGCATGCATCCAGTGTATGCTACGTCAAGTTTTCATTCTGCCCCCCCCCATTCCAAATTCTCATTACATTACAACACAGACGACCCACTGACAGAGTGACTGTGATGACTTCAAAAGGAATCAATCTGCTAAGTACTTAACAATAATCGACAGGCTTGTAGACAACTTTTAGTCCAGCTAGTGCAAGAATACTGCACAGTGTCATACCAACCATAAAAAAAAGTATCTGTTATGTGTTCCCTATCACTCTGTGGCCCAACTGCATCAAGGCTTACTTGACGAACGAATCAAAGGATGCATCATCTGAAGAATGCTGCTTTCTGATTGGTTGATTGAGGAGACAGGAATGGGCTCGCAGGCCATGCAATGATTGACACAAGAACTGTGCCTCCTCTACAAGTCGATAATGTGCTTCCGATTCTGACATCACTCATATTGACTAGAATACTGTAAAACACAATATCGTCAGCTGAGAATGAAAAGGGCGTTAAGTTGTCTCGAACACTATGGGTACAGTGGCAACTTAACACTCTTCTCATTCTCACCCGATGACACATTCGCGGCACGAAATTTTCGCGAATTGCCACTGGCATTCAATGCATACAGTGTAGGCAAGAACTTTCGCGTGCATTTTAATTTCATGAATCTTGGCTCTCGCGAAACTAAAATGCACGCGAACATTCCTCATTTTACAGTAATGTCTTGATGCTTGATGGTAACCACTGTAGACAGTTCAAGAATGCTGTGTGCGAAATATGCAATCTGTCAACCTCATCTGAGAATACAGTGCACTCCCATTATAACGAAATGCTCGGGACCAGCAGTTTCCTTTCGTTATAACGAAATTTCGTTATTACCGAACAAATACAATATATAACGAAAACAAGGAAGCCACGCTTATATCAAATTCGGTATGTTGAATACTCGTCATACACTGGAAAGCTACGTCAACAATAGAACAAATAGTTATTCAATTTCAGATTATTGTATTACAATTTTAAACGCAAGTTCCCCTCGGAAACTGTGCGTGACACACCAAGCGAACACACAGTGATGTGACGCGTTCGCCCATGCAGAGACGCTATAAATGCTTGTTCCGCTACGTATTTTCGAAAGCGATCCTCATTACGTTATAACGGAGCACATTTCTTTTGTTTTTCCTTGTCAGTGGTGCTCGGAAAAGACTTCGTTATAACGAAAATTTCGCTATAAACATGTTCGTTATAAGCATATTTTGTAACATAGACTTTAATGGCGATAATTTTGGGACCAGAAGTTTTACTTCGTTGTAACGAAATTTCGTTATAACCGTGTTCGTTGTAACGGGAGTGCACTGTACCAATACCACATCATCTGTGAATTTCAGTTAGCATGAACTGCAACAGTGTTATCTGTCTTGGCACCTCCTGTCGAAAAGAAGTCTTTCCATTTCTGTTATTTTTTAATCATTACCATGGATATTCAGGGCTCTTTTCGTTGTATATACTGTGATGAGTATATCTTCAGAGCAGTCAGTATTTGTATATTACGGTGCCAGGGAGTCAGCTTTACAGATTCCTGTGTATTATCTACCAGGTAGTTGCTTTCTTTGCGAAGTTGTTTGCCGTTTGTTTTTGTTTTAGCTTTTTCACCATCACAGCAAGTCTTCAATGCAATTGGGCCATTGAGTTTTTTGTGCTGTTGTGACATAATACTTGCGACCACACTCTTTTCATTATAGATGATTGTGAGGTTACCTAAATCTGTAGACAATAGTCATTAGAGAGCAAAATAGTAGGGAAGGGAGAGAGTGCAAAAATCTCCCCCTTGATGTGACAGTCTACTGGATTGGGAAGAGGAAAGTCCTTGTTTGTGGCGCGCTACAATGGATCAAGTCTCTCTCTTAAAGCGTTTGTCCGGCAGTGGGTGTGTGGACGTCTAGTCGATGGAGATGGCTAACTGGCTGAGGCGGTAGTCCACAGCACAGTTGCCCTCCAGTCCCTTGAAGCGGCGGTAGAAGCGCTGCTGGATCTGGGCCCGCAGCTGCTGCCTCTCGTGGCTCACTGTCTTGTGCTTGGCCTGGAAGTTGCGGATGTCCTCCTGAGAGATACGGAGGTCCTCCTCCTCCTCGTCTGGCTGGTGACAGTTGGGTTGCTAGGCAACGGAGACAAAGGGAAAGAGTGAAATAAAGGAGAATCTCTTGACAGTCAACTTCCTCTTTTGTTCAATTAGACTCAAATAAGCAGAACAAAATCTAATAAACAAACCAGTCACAATTTCCATTAAACTTTTACAGTATATGTGACCGTGCACCTCAAAACGAACATAAAGTCGCACACACTGATTTTGTGTGAGGACTGAAAATAAGTGAAATGGGTCAACCTAGCCAAACTTGACTTTTTCATATTTTCTGAAAGAGCGGGTCTTCTTTTACATTATGCTAAAATTTGGTATCATAAGACGGGCAGGAAAGTGTGCTTTTTTAGCAGTTTATCTCGAACATTTTTGGTAGAATAGTGTGATTAGGTGTGTATTTAGAATCCCTTTTTCATTTCTGAAAAACCTTGTCCACACTCTTCACTTTCAACTCTCATAACTTTTGAAAGGATAGTGCTACTGCTTTGAAAGTTGGCATTAATTATGGACAGAATGTGTTAATGAGGCATGCTTAATTTCAGTTTAATCTGATAATCCCTTCATTGTTGATACTCTGGTGGTTTACTTCCTGTTTTTTGTCCCATTCATCGCACAGCCAGCACGGTTTGGTAAAGATTAAGCGCTTGAATAGACACTGTACTTCAGAGCCTCTTTTCTCAGTTCACACTTTTCCTGAGTTTGTGCTTTCTCTCCAATATTTAGATAGGTTAGGAGAGTCCATTTGATTTGAGTTAAACATCATTTCAAAGCTTAAAATCTGCTCTTTCAGAATATGGTCTTAACTAAAAATTCATGTCTGGCGACTTTTTGTTTGTTTTGAGGTGCAGGGTCACATATAAGAAGTAAACATTTCAAATTTGTCCATATCATATTCAGAGGAACTCCTCATTTCATGACCGTTTGTTTGATCCATAAAGTTTTCATTCTCCCGTTTCTTTAATTTTACTCTGTAATTAATTGCATATGGAGTGGATATATCAATGATTGGCAATATGCAAAGCTTGATTTTCAAATGGTGCCTGCTCTGTTCTGTGTAGCCAGAAACTTCCTATGAAATCATCATTTCTCTGACATGTGTGCATTTACAGACTTGAAACAAGAGCTTGCTCTGTTGATGAATCACAATATTTAGTTTGCAACATGAAACTTGAAGGAAAATCAGTTCCTCCTGCATCCCTCCACATATGTGCACATGTTACTTGTAACAGATATTAGATATTCATACTGAATTGTAATACTGTAAAACCACAAACACTTGCAACATCAAACTTTTGCTAATTGGAGACATCCGCCATTTTCACGGCACGAAACTTTCACGAATTTGCAACTGGCATTTGATGCATTTTGTCTAGACAAAAAAAAATTCCTATGCATTTTTCTCAGCAAATCTTGGCTCCCTGTGAAATTCCTGAAAGTATCGTGCATGCAACAAATTTCTGGTTTAATAGTACTGTCAAGGAATTGTAAAAGTATCAGGTGAACTCTGCCATCGGTGGTGGTACTGTATACGCTATAATTTTTGCGTACATAAATTTTCGCGAATTACCGCTGTCACACATTTTCGCGAGTGGCTAAATTCACGTTTGGGGGACCAGAGAAAATATGAAATGGCAAAGAAAGTGAGAATTTTCGACTTACAAGCAAATAAGAATGATATTAGTTATACACTGATTGAAAAAAACTTACCAAACTCTGCAAACTAGTAAGTTAGAATTCAACATTTTTGAAGTGGTTAAGTCCATCGCGATAGATTTCTGACGAGTGGTCCCCTTGCGATAATGGATTGGCTCTCTACAGTATTCGTAAGTAGATGTGGACGTGCGTAAACAAGCTTAGCCAGTATGGTCTGTTCGGTAAGCCGTGACATGGTATACTAGTACTGAAATGTTCATATCATCAAGGCAAGGGATTCATTTTGGGAGGTAATATTTTCGCGTGTTGTTAATTTCACGAATAGCTCCTAACTCGCGAAATTCGCGAAAATAAAACCCCGCGAAATATATAGCGTATACAGTAAGTAACTGGACCAAATCTAGATGAAGCTTGATCCTCACCTCTGTCAGCATGTCTTGTAACCGGTGAGTCCATCCCACCGCTCTCCGCAGCTGGTCTTCATTCGCACACTGACATATCTTCCGAACCTGTGAGTTGCCCACGTCATCCTGATATTGGGTATGGTGGAATTTAATAAGAAATAATAAAGCAATTTGAACTGGATTTAGAAGTAACTGAGAGAAGGAGAAAGAGTGAGACAGAAACAAACAAGCAAGAAATACAAGACACACACTACAGACAAAGATATTCTTCTAGACTCTTTTGTATCAGATAAACACGCTTGCCAATCATCTGAAAACAGTGTGACTAATACATCAGGTGCAATATAATCATTGACAGTCATAATTCTGAGAAATGGGCATCAACTTCTGCCCCCTGTCTTTTCATGTCAGAGCAAAAGAAGCATAAGTGAAACATTTTTTAATATGCCTGCTGACTTCTGACCATTACGATATTTCCACATCTCTCCCTGGGTCACTCAAAGAATGTTCCTCCACATAGTCTTGCAAACTGAAAAGAAATGAATTGAAAGATGTTAACTTTACCAACGACAGCTGCAATCTAACAACTCACCTCGCCGTTGTGCTGCAGTGGTTTCGCAAGTGGCTGACCCCCGCTGCATTTCCCCCTCCCCGTCCGCACAGAATCCCCCTGGCCCTCTCCCTGCGACACCTCGCAATCCGCACAGATTTCGTCTACTGCTGCAGAATGATCTACATCCTCGCCTGGAGTAAAACAACAATTTTGTATTTTGGTCATCCTCATTTCAAAATTGAAAGGTTATGAAGGTTACTATGGCTCACAAAGTGTATTTGACGTCAGTTCGTCAGAACTGCCACAATTGCTCAGTCATCAACAGAACAAACAATTTGCAAAGTCTGCCAAAATGGAATGCCTGTCTCTATCAATGTTCATGCATATATTACGCATATGAAAGTTTGAGGCAAGACAAACAAGGGTAAGAGACCTAAACATTTTTTTTCCCACATCCTTTCGCCTCTGTTTTTGGTGTGAAATGTAAAAATACTAGGAGGTGAAATAGTTTAGGCTGTAAGAGCACAGTCGATAAACTCCTGTCTTGCAGTACAGTACTCTCCGCATAATCGGGTAGGCTCGGGCAGAGGGTTTCTTACCCGATTAAACGGAGTACCCGATTAACAGAAGAACACGTCTCATTCACAATTGACACACACAATGTGTATTTACATGCATTGTATACTGCACCAAACACCTACACTGTATGCTTACCCGTTCTTGCACGGCACATTATAAATACCTTACACTTGCTCAGTCACGAGCAATATAATTTACTCTCTTTTTTATGGACAAATATGTCTTCAGAACACTTTGTCCTTTGACTATAGCCTCCTCGCTAACACACAGACGTTTTCCGAAATGAACACGTCTCTTTGCGTGCACAAGTCACGTGGAACGTTGGCTTACTTTTCAAGAAGTGACTTGGGAAAAGCAAAATTATATGGAGCTAGCCAGATGGTGCATGGCCTGATTTTCGTTGCAAACTTCTCGTATTGTGAGTGTTGTTGCGGAGCAAGGCAGGAGCGCAAGTGTGCTCAACTCCTGTCTGTCTATGCAGTTGTGAGTGCCAGCTTCATTTGTAATGTTCGTTTTCGTGTAGCAAGTCGGTATGTGTACAAGTGTTTGCATGTTTAATTACTCCCAAAACGATCGGTCTTCTTTGCAAATTAAGCAGAAAATGTGGTTAACTGTGAAAGATTTGACATGCATGATTTCTTAAAGTGTTATATCTTATAATTATATATAAAATGTGGGTAGAAATTAGATTACAAAAAAATTTTTTACCCGCTTATGCGGAGAGGCAACCCGATTATCAGGTAATTTTAATGTGCATTGGAACTGACTCTGACAATACTACCCAATTAAACGGAGTACCCGTTTAAGCGATACCCGATTACGCGGAGAGTACTGTACTTCCATTCTGAAGCAAAAGCTTCCTCTAACAGTATTGATTCATTGGACCCAAAGTTATCAGCATTGGACACACATGTCAAGAAAATGCAAAAACAGACTACACAAGTGCGATATAGGCAAACCTTGTACAATTATGCGTTCATAATTGGATATCTGTTGATGTATGCTATGTGTCATACCCATATAACCCAATCATGATTTACATAATCCCTGGACTGACTTACACTGCCTACATGAACTCAGGCTATTCTGCCTGGCTCAGTTCACACTTGCAATTTCCAAAATTTAATCAAAAATCCAATGCCTTATAAACATGTAGACCATCACACTTATGCCATTTTGTCATGACATGACACCTATGCCCTTTTGTCACAGTATTACACTTATGCCCTTCTACCATGGCACAAAGGGGGAGAATTACTGTAAAAGTGGCTATTTTAGCACAAGTAATTTTTTGTGCTTGGCCGGGCAAGATGGATTTTGCGTGTTTTTAATTCTGCGGAATCAGGACATTAACTACTGGAATATATGGCATGCAAAATATTCGCATGCCTTTATTTCCGCGCAAGCTTCTGGTTGCGCGAAATGCGTGAAAAATTTCCACTTATACAGTTACACGATGGGAGACAAGTCAGCGAGGAACTCACCTTGCATGTCATCGTTCTGGCCCCAGTCGTGGTTGCACATACCCTCTGAGCACGCCACCTCGGAGCTCTCCCGTGAGCTGTGGTTACACTCCTCCCCACACTCCACTCCGCTGGAGTAGTCCCCATCACAGCGGTCTGCCGACACGAAGGCGTGGAGCACAGAGCCGTCCTCAGCCAGTGAACACTCATTGCATGGAAGGACCGCCTTGTTCTCGTTGAGATCTGCCTGTTGCTCCTCACACTGCAGTGAGCAAAATGTTGGCAGATACACGTAAAACAAAAAGTGTTTAATATAACACATTCTGGGATACCTTACATCGGAGAACTTTCAAGTACATCATGAAATAACTAAGTCCAAGCTCTTGTCCAACCTAGGAAATATCTAACTGACATTAGATTTGTTTTTTTTTCTCTTAATTGAAATCTAAAACCAATCATCTTATGACAAACTGAAAATACCTTTAGTACAGACTGAAAAGAAAATAACACTCATTGCCAAACCCCTGGGTACACTGATCTGATAATTCTTCGCACTGAACAGTTCAAAAAGATATTTGCGGGTTCTTGAATTCGCCCTGCACAACTGCTTTACACTGGTATGTTTTCATCCAATTCACAGAAAAGACCAAATATAATTTTACATTTCCCTGCATAAAAATTGTTGCCTGATCAATTCGAATGCATATTACTTGCATCTTACTGTAGAAGGTGGTAGGAGAGCACTCACAGATGGCAGCTCCTGACACATCACTCAAAAATTGCTGAGTCCTTTTCGAAAACACTCTGTTTTTCAACGCCATGTTACGTTTATGGAAGCATTCATGCTAGCAAAGCAGCAAGTCATACAGAAAATGCAAACTTTGCTGTGATGTTAATTTTTCTGACAACGTTAATTGGTTTGACAGTTTTCGTGTGCTTTGACATATTACAATTTATTGAGCGGTTTGTATGCGAGTGTGTGGATTTGTGAAAAATATGCAAAGTTGGCAAGAGTCAGGCATGCCAACCATGTCACACAAAGAGTCAAAAGAAAACCAAAGCAATATGCATCATAGTGCCTTATAGGACAAGTTCACCTTCATATACATGTGGATTGAGTGAATGCAACAATATTAGTAGAACACATCAGTGAAAGTTTGAGGAAAATTGGACAATCCGTTCAAAAGTTACGAATTTTTTAAAGTTTCTGCGCAGTCACCGGTGGAAGAGAAGACTACAACTGCCTATGATGTCACAAGTGTAGAAAGACATAAGGAAAACAGAAAGAGAATTTCACAAAATTTCATTTTTTGAAAAAAATTACACATTCCCTCAACTTGTTCCCAATGTATGTTATGAATAATATCATTCTCCATTCCTTCCGAAAAAGAAGAGAAAAGTGAAAATATGTTGAATTTTCTATCTTCTTTATATCACTCTACACACATGACATCACAAGCTTTAGTAGTCTTCTCATCCAGCGATGATAGCACCAAAACTTCAAACATTCATAACTTTAGAATGCATTGTCTGACTTCTCTAAAACTTTTACTGGTGTGCTCCGGTATTGCTGCATTCTCTCAATTCACATGCATGTGAAGGTAAACCTGCCCTGTAACTCCATCATAGCCACAGGCAAGACCAATAAATGTCTGTGGCATGGAATTCTAAGACTTTGGCGTTGAGAAGGCTAAAATCAGACTGACCTCACAGACGTTTACTGGTGACCTCTCCTTAGGAATCACCCTGACTTCCACCTCTTCCACTGCGGCCGTCCTAAAGCCGCCGGTCCTCCCGCTGTCCGGTGGACTGCCGGCCTTGTTCTTCTTTCGGGCTTTCCTCCTCTGCTTCTTCTGCTCCTTCTTCTCCCGCTTGGCCCGGTCCGCCTCGTTGATCTCCTCGCAGACGATCTCGAGTTTGGACATACCCTCCTTGGACTCTAGCGCCATCTGGGGAATGGGTATCAGTTTTTACAGCATTTACACTCAAGAACGTTAAAATGATGACAGAGTTTGACGTAAAGACATTGCATAACACTGGCTTTTAAATCATGGGTGGCAATACACAGAAAATAAGCCTGTACGCCAACTGCAATCCTAATCCTATCCACACTTTTAACTCTACCTGTTTCCATATCACTGAGACTTATGTCTGATCTAACTCTTTTATAATCCAATAAATACCCATAACATTACCACCACCTATATCTCTGACCTGAACATTACTCTAAATGAGTAATAATCAAACACAAAAGCCTATAATTTTGCTCTCTGTTACCAGAGATCTCATCAAAGCAGCAACTGCCTCTGAAACAAATGCCAATCAGTCGGGACAGGGAACTCATGAGATTTCTTTAGGATACCCCCAACTCTCATTCCAAGATACCGTAAAACCCGAAATTTTGTATGCATGAAACTTTAGCAATGAGGAGCCAGGATTCGCGAAAGTAAAATGCACGCAAAATTGTTTTTCGACACAATGCATGGAATGTCAGCCGCGATTGGCAAAGTTTCATGCTGCAAAACAGGCTGTAGGTTCCAATCAAAAGTTTCACGCTGTAAATTCTTCTGCTTTGACAGTATGCAATCACTTATGCAATCACTGAAGTATCAACCTCTGGTCAAACTAGATACATAATCACCATGGCAACCGTATCCTGAGTGTACAAACATGACAACACCCACCTCAAAGGACTTCTGGAGGCGGTTCATGCCGACGTAAAGCAGCAGCCGCCACGTCTGCTCCTCCGCCATCAGCTTCTGGTGGATCTTCTGCAACCGGTCATAGAGGTGTAGCCCCAGGCAGGTCAGCACTTCTTCCTGGGCAATGTCCACTGTCTTGGCGTGACGTTCTCGCCTCCTGCAGGTTTTGGTGGGGGGGGGGGGGGGGGAACAGGGAGAAGAACAGTCAGAATCTGAATGAGGTGTACGTATGGGGAACTTTCTTTCTCTGTTATGTCACTGTCACATACCGAGTGGTAGTTCAATCTATCTTGCAGGTTAAAAAACAATATCTGTTCTTTAAAAAAGACATACTAATCGAAGTTTTTTCTACCACATCATAGCACCACGGTGCTACATACATTTCACAGAAAGTAACATTTCAAATAAACTGCACTCTGTTCATGTCATATATTCACAAGTACAAAATTTAATAGGCTCTACATTTGCAGGGACTTGTAAGACAGCTTTGCAAAAGGTTGAACTCTTGAGAATCCCACATATGGAATGAAGAAAGAAGTATGATCACTATGCAAAAGCAAAGTATGCGCTTTCCCACCTTGCAGAGCATATACATGTACAATGCATTTTTGTTACAGGAGGCAATATATCTTTGTGAAATTCAGAACAATTGCAACACTGTACAATATACAATGCATTTGTGTTACATGAGGCATTATACATGTACAACACCTCAGAATGATGTTGAATTGTGACTGGCTAAGAACATGTCACATGACATTCAATAGAAAATACCTATCAAACTCATTGACAGTGAAAGCCGTGCATTAGGCCCCTGGCATGGGCCTAATGCACGGCTCCTGCAGGTACTAATGCACGGGCGCTCGACTTCACGAGCAAAGCGCCTTAACCGAGCAGCAAACTACATGCTGGCTGCGCTGCGGTAAGTTCATTCACACAGCAGGCGCGGCGCGGTTGTCGGGCGTGTTACGTACTGCAACATTACGTATACGTGTACGTGTGCGCCCAGCTGTCTTACCCGGCCTGTAGCTGCATGTATTGCGTATTATATTACGGGTTATGGCTGTGTTTTTACTTTTGACTCGCATCTGCTACATGGACCACAGTGATCTCAAAATCAAGACTTCAATTCAAGTTGAGAAACTGTAATTCGATTAGTTTTCCGTGTTTTTATACAAAATCATAGTCGGAAATAGACATAGTCTAGACCTCTAGTCTCTAACGTGGGAGATCTGTAGTCTAGATCTACTGACATTTCAGATCGGCCTAACGTTAGGCCTAACATTAGAACGTTCTCGATCTAACGTTAGTGTAGACTGGGTACAGACCCTGCAGAGTTTGCTTTGATTCCTGTGTGGTCGAATCATGGCGAGTGTTTGAATACACTGGGTGGTTTAGAATTCTTGGCCTGATTGTTACATTTATTTTTGGGCCTTCCCGAGTTGCTGGTCATTGATTTACTGTGATTATGGACAACGTGTTGTATAAAACGAATAATTTATGAATTTGGTCATGCATTGAGGCACGTAATATCGCACTCAGCGCGAGATTCGCCACTGGTCTATTCAACGCGTCACTACGCGCCTTGTTGAATAGACCAGTTGGGTTATCTCGCGCTTTGTGCGATATTCAGGCCCAATGCATTCACAACTCATAAATTATTTGCATAATATCATTGTGAAATTCAGAAAAATTGCAACACTGTGCAATATACCACATATGCAGTCATGCTTACACGCCATTCAAGTCGGGCTCTGCCCGGCTTATGAGCCTGGCGATGAAGTCAGTCTCTGTGGAGAGGTGCACGTGCCTTTCTTCACGGCACAGTCTGAGTCCCTCATACACCACGGGGTTGTAGCCTTTCTCGCAGCAAGGGTCAATGTCTCCAAACAGGATGCTGAAGGCAGTCATCACCTTGGCCTTGCAATCCGTACAGAACCTGCACAGAAAGTGAAGCGAAGCATAACGACAGTATTGCTTATT
Organism: Diadema antillarum; assembly: GCF_040938485.1. NCBI lineage: Eukaryota > Metazoa > Echinodermata > Echinoidea > Diadematoida > Diadematidae > Diadema > Diadema antillarum. The sequence goes on along the minus strand of NW_027271001.1, from coordinate 3,517,689 downwards.
GATTTCTTCCTTGACTTTAACGATAATCTATTGCTACTGATTGACAAATTGCCCTACATCGACGTAAATAAGCACTGAACGATGTAGGGCAATTTGTCAATCAGTTGCAATGAAAACATCTCGATGGAAGAATTTCATGAATTTGAATAATTACGCACTAACCGCTGCATGCTATAAGGATTAGAACCAACACTTGCTGTCTGGCGAAAGCTTGGTGGTCTAGTGGAAATGACGCCTGTCCGGTGATCAGGAGGTCATAGGTTCGAATCCTGCTCGAGTATGTACACCCATGATTTTTTATCATGGCTACTACTAAAACACTGATCAATTCAGTGCTTATTTACGTCGATGTAGGGCAATTTGTCAATCAGTTGCAATGAAAACATCTCGACGGAAGAATTTCATGAATTTGAATAATCTATTGCTAATTTGAAACCTTTTACAGCATGAAATCTTGAAAATTTGCAAATAATCATAATGACCTAACGAAAATCTGTAAAACAATCACAACAAGGAAAAGTAGAAATTACGCGGTGAGTAATATATGTCCCCGCCGGAAGTAGCATTTAGTAGCAAAATGTACAATATAGCTAAAAAGATCAAGGTCAAAGGTCAAAGAAGTCAAAGGTCAAAATTCTATGTAGAAGTTTTGAAGCCCTAACCTAGTGCCATCACATAAAGCAAACGGAATCGAAATAGGGTTAGAAATGGCGAAGGAGTAGCATTTGGTAGCAAAATGTACAATACAGGTCAAAAATCAAGGTCAGAGGTCAAAATTCTGTGTAGAAGTTTTGAAGCCCTCACCTAGTGCCATCATATAAAGCAAACGGAAGCAAAATCGGGTTAGAAATGGCGAAGGAGTAGCATTTTGAAGCAAAATGTACAATATAGGTCAAAGGTCAAGGTCAAAGGTCACAACTGAAATTCTGTATAGAAGTTTCAAAGCTCCCATGTAGTGCTATCATATAAAGCAAACAGAATCAAAATCGGGTTAGAAATGGCGAAGGAGTAGCATTTTGAAGCAAAATGTACAATATAGGTCAAAGGTCAAGGTCAAAGGTCACAACTGAAATTCTGTGTAGAAGTTTTGAAGCTCCTATGTAGTGCTATCATATAAAGCAAACAATCAAAATCGGGTTAGAAATGGCGAAGGAGTAGCATTTTGAAGCAAAATGTACAATATAGGTCAAAGGTCAAGGTCAAAGGTCACTACTGAAATTCTGTGTAGAAGTTTTGAAGCTCCCATGTAGTGCTATCATATAAAGCAAACAGAATCAAAATCGGGTTAGAAATGGCGAAGGAGTAGCATTTTGAACATTTTGATCACACACGGACGCACGGACGGACAGAGGGACACACAGACGCACGGACGGACAGATACACGGACACACACACGTATGGAGCCCGTTTCATAGTCCCCTGCTCGAACTCGTTCGGCGGGGACAACAAGGTCAAAAGCATGAACACCTAAACCTATCACACTTTGTCATGTAGGGTGATATAACTTATTGTAGAGTCACTTCATTCTTTTCATACAGAAGAGCAAACCCTTCTTTTTCCGTATGTGTTCTCAGGAATTCAATTTCTTGTGTAGATTGTTGACACCATGTCCTCGACACATCAGGGCCCCGTTTCATAAAAAGTTGATATGATAACAACTCTTGCTGGAATGTCAATTGTCATGGTAACGACATGAATGCAGCTTCCTGATTGGCTGTTGCTATAGGAAGTTGTCATTCCAGCAAGAATTGACATCCTAACATCTTTTATGAAACGGGGCCCTGAAAGACGGTTAAAGAAGTATTTTGTCTTTTTCTGAGAAACAAAAATTTAAACACTTTCTTTGCGCATAAAAATCTACGACTAGAGTCATCCATGTGACATTGTACTTTTGTGACTTAAGCCTGATTTCAAATTCTTCTGAGCTGCCATTTAATTACAGACTAACATTCACTAACAACCACACTGTCCAAACTATCCTGTGTATGAGTCTGACTTCACTTGATTTTGCACCAACCACGGCAGCGTTTCATGAAACTTGTCAGTCACTGACAACTGTTCTAAGCTACTGAAATTCTTGCATGTGATTGGCTGGGATAAAATTTGTCCGTGAAAAAATCTGACAAAAAGTGGTTGAAATGCTCCTCCTGGTGAGTTCACACTACAGTGGACTCCAGTAACACCGAAGTCCTCGGGACTGGCAGTTTTCTTTTGTTAAAACCATACAAATAAACAACAAAAAACATAAAGCAGATACTGTTATGGTCTGAATTTTTACTGTGTAACCGGATTTTTGTTATAACAAATGTTCGCTATAACGGGAGTGCACTGTACTCCCATCCTTCGAAAAGAGTTAAGCCATTCGGGGAAGATGTTTGATTTGTAACTTTGTGTTTTACATACTGTGCACCCTGTCCTCACATACAAGGAGGACAAGCTGTCTGCCGAATTCTCTGACCTGTGTTTCTGGAGATATCCCTCCGTGGTCTGCATCAGACCAGCTTCCGGTACGATGGTGATCTCTTCCCGACATGCTTGCTTCATGACCTGCCACACGTCCATCCACACTCTGCAGCGGGTGACAGGATACAACAAAATCCCACATCTCAGGCAATTTACACGATAATGCATGATAAAAGTGTCTGCCCAAGGACTCACAGAAATCGCTCTAGTAAAGGGGCATTCCAGACGATTTTCATAATTTCACATCATGTAGTATTAAATCAACAGCTCTGTGTATAGATTTCTAGAATTTATTGAAGTTCTTGAGCAGAGAAACCAGTACTTTGAAGAACCTCAAGCAAATCACACTGAGCAATGATGGTGACGTAGGAGGCTCACATATTTCAGAAATGAAGCAGTCTAATTCCATTACAGTACCGCTTGCTTAGCAAGTTCACTTGTGTAGAATCTATGCATGCCTTCTCCTTCTGTTGTGCTTCTTGAGCCCCAACTCATTCATTCTTATGGTGAGGCTGCGATGTCATCATCCTTGTTCATTGCAATTTGCTATAAATTTAGAACACATTCTTATTCTTCATCCAAATCACTATAAATTTGGGATCTCTGTACTCAGTATGACTACTTTTTGCTTGTTCAAATGTGAAAGTCTGAAAATCATCCGGAGGTCTCCTTTAACACAAGATCGACTTCAATTCCCTTCAGCATTAAACCCGTCTTGCAGGCCTACCCAAAATATCACAGATATTTTTGTCTATTGATCAGTACGGGGTCAGATGTGAGAACGCATCACACACACCACGAAGAAGACAAGAGCATTGGTTTGGCAAAAAATGTGAAGAAGTTCCTTGAACTATTGGTACATCTCTCTAAATTAAATCCTGGAGATTTTCCATCATAGAACAGCATATTCTGTATTTCTCCTGTTAATTAGACATGAAGACTGTATCTTAACTGCCTCAAATCATTCGTTCTGTCCATCTCTTTCTACTCTCCAACAATGTACCATCCACTCCTTCCCCCTCTCTGGACTCTTCTCTATCCTGTCTATAGTCACCTTGTGGTTCTGTTCCCCTTTTCCACTTCATCTGTTCTCTTGCTTACTTGTGCATTCTTCTCTGGCATCATGTTAACTTCATTTTGATAAAAGATTTGCTTCTTCTTCTTTTTTTTAAAATCAAAATCACATACTATGCCCCCATGCCCCTACTACCCATGCCTCCAAAAGCTGTTACTGCAACAAAAGCAACAATCTAAATGGGATCCTCTAAATTTAAAGCTCACTCATGCAGCTGGTACAGTACTTACGATATCTGCTTGGTCTTGTGGCTATCAAGTGAATGCAGCTGACACCGACGACTCTTCTTATTTTTCTGCAAGGTCTCCAGGATGTTATCCAGTTTGGTCCTAGGAATGCCATGAGCAAAACATGTGGAGTTTCACATGAAAATTGGTGCACATTGCTGTTGTAGGCTCTCACACAATTTAAAAAGGCTGAGTGAAAGCTTGACAAATGGTTTATGGTCATCTGGTTGAGTAATGTTCCATTCCAGAATATAGCAGTTTCCCATTATCGTAACTTTCTGAATACTGTTTGGGACTTCCCAGACAAAGGTAATGACATTACAAGAGCTGCTTACAAATGTAAGCAACCTCTGAATATCCACACACTGATACACCATAACCACACATACACACGCACATATATTTCATAGGGGGAAAATCATATATTGGTTCAAAACTTGGGAAGATTGCATGTTATCACGAAAAATTAGATATTTAACAAATATCAATTTTTATGGGAAAATCACTTTGGTTCCAAATGGGAAAGAATGCATTTATCATGCTAAATCAATAGAAAATAAAATCACTTCAAATATGTTTGTTTTTAATTTTGAGGAAGAAACATATACTAATCCCGTGTTCACACTCCTCAAAAACCATAATGTGAATGCTCGCTTCGACTTGTCCCCTCAAAGCAAGTCGGGTCTGGGGACAAGATTTGGAGGGGGGCAGTGACCTTGGGGCAAAATTGATAGCATCCAGCTGTATTCATGAAATGTGCGCATGCGCTATGCCTGGTTTAAAGTGGCAGAGCTTGCCCCATGCCCCAATTGCCCCCACAGCTTGGGGACAGATGAGATAGCAGTGTGGACGGTCAGTCGCAAAAAATAAGATCTCTGGTGACTATCCCCGCAACGCGGAGTCTAATGTGAACGGGGGTAAATATTTCATAAACATACTATTTGGCAGCTCTCCATTACTCAAGGGGGTGTAATATATTTATTACAGCGAGGTAAAAAACTACACTGACCTGTGTGTATAGAGAATGTTGTGCAGCAGTCGGACATCATACAGGGTGCAGGACGTGACGGAAAGTTCTGAATTGGGTGTGATGACCAATGGCTCAAGCACCCGCACATGTCGCTTGTTTCGTAACCTGGTAAACATCTCCTCCATACTGTTTGAGGTAACATAGAGAAGATAAAAAGATTGTCAATGATTTCAACGTAACATCACATTTTCAAGGACGAATTTAAAAGAGCATTATTCGGATATATGGGAGCTAAGCCTAATTGCTAGATGTAGCATGTCATCTCTAATGTTCACAATTTCTACAGTTCTACTTTACATTTAACTGACACTACTTTCACTTGCAACTGTGTTGTTTTCAGCAATGCGCTCTTGACCATTTACTGATTGCCATGTTGGAGAAGCATGTGACTTACCTCCTCCTGCAACCGACACAAGGCACACAGTCCTGCAGGGACTGGCCAAACATTTCCTTGCTTGGAACCATGAGGGCAGCAGCCAGCTCGTCACGATCTAGAACACTGCATTTCTGATTTGGGGAAAGAAACACAAACCCATGGATGAATATCACAGAACTTTTCAATCATACCATCTGACAACACTCATGTATCACAGGTAAGTTTAAGCATTTGGAGGTACATGTATATGAGCACATCAGTCAAGAGGACTTGAAAACAGAGATTCAGTGAAAGAAATAAATTCCATGTACTCAGAACTCTGCCTATTTCTGGATGTAAGCTGACCAAATATGAGCTCATATACTCAGTAAAGTAGTATCAAATATACGGTCTTGAAGAGTATTTGCTGGCTTCAAAACCATGACTGCACATCTGAAAACAAGCTAAGTAGTGGGTCATGCAAGGTGAAGCCTGAAGTCCCATTGAACTTTGTGGTTTATTGTCTTTAAGAGACTACAAGCACTGATTAGTAAATAGCTATTAAATGTTAATGTTGCCTACATACACACTATCCATGTATCTGCTGTGTGTAAAAACACCTTATAAATTACTCTCCCATATTAAAACACTGTATTTTGTAACATTAATAAACAACAAATGGGCAACAAAAGCTTGCCAGTCCAGCTTTCTCTTACTCTATGACCCCTATATTGATGAAATGCACTGAACAAATAATGTCACTCACATATTAACATTTAGTGTATCACAAATTTCACATCATGTTTTACATCACTGAAAAATGCTAAAAAAAGAAAGCTGATTCAATGCACCTGTGTTGTCTCTTTTTTTTTTTTCTTAAGCAGATGTAATTCCAGTAGAACAAACCCTTTCACTATCACAGTTTATCTTTTGGACATCTTCACATTATATATTGTAAAAGTGGTTTCTTTTGCGTACAGATTCTTTCGCAGTTTCCCACAGTGCCGACTTTTTCGCTTGTGTTTAAAATCACGGTCGGCAAAAACTGTTTTATTTTGCACATGAAAACCCAAACTATAATCCAACTATTCTTTTATTTAATAAATAGAAATTAAAATTGAATGCAGGCTTACCTGAAATCCCGTCTCTCGAGTACTTTATAACATGCTTGTACCTACATTGCGCGGTAATGCTGTGTGTGTGTTGACCATCAATACACTCAATGCGCGGAATCGTCGTGTGTGCATGTGCACAATATTAGCGTTGTAACAAGTGGCGAGTTCAAAACATTTTCGCGTGATGTTAAATTCGCGGTTCAACCTCAAAGCGCGAAAATAAAACCACCGCGAAAGAAACCACTTTTACAGTACTGTTTCTGATGACAACGAGGTTTGCCTGACGTAAAATAAATGGGTTAACGAACACAGAAACGACTATATGTGAAGTGCACGAAAGCTGTGCTGATGTGTTGAAACACAAAAATGAGGACAAATTAATTGAATGACTTGTTTCCAACTCCTCAGGCGGTTGGGGGTAGGACAAATATGCATAAATTTGAATACATTACCAAAGGTCTATTTTGTTTCTCAATGAATCTGACTTACCTCCCGGAAGGCATCTACAATGGCATGCTGAGACTTGCTCTTTCCCTTGGAATGATCACATGTTGGTTGTTCCACGTCGGGAAGCTCCAATACCATCTGAGACATTCGGAAGAGAGAAATCAAAACATGAACAAAAGAAGTGATAATATGCATTTACAGCCCCGACAAAATTTGTTTGCTTCAGCAAGTAGTATACCTGGTATGCTGATGACTCGCTCCATAGTCCTCTTTCTGATGGGCTTCAAATATTTAATAGGAACTATGCCTTCAAAAACTTCCTGTTTTGCAGTCTGTTAAATCCACATACGTGTATATGGTACCTATATGCATTCATTAACCCATAAAGTTTAAGTCAAATTTTTGTGGTCCATTGCTGCATCTTGAATCTTTTTTTTATTTCCTATGCTCACACTCTGAAATGTAGGATAGAAAGTGGTCATGCAATTGAGCACTTGTTTGGTAATTGATATCAATGTTCATATTGGACGCAGAATCATCGAACAACTTTAGTATATATTCCAAATTTACAAAAGTAATTCCAAAATTGGCAACACGGTTTTCCTGTAATCAGTTACTTCCTACATTGTACATGATATGATAAGCTCTATTCCTGCAGCACCCAGCAGAAGAAAGAAACAATGAATTTTAAGTCCTTGAAAAGGTTGAACTCACTGTTTCTCCCTAAAACCTGCATATTTTGTATACTACATTTGTATATGCCATATATTTAGCGAGTCTAAATTTTAGCGAATCGGGACTTCCCAACGATTTTGCGAGTGGTTAAATTCACAGCCATGGAGTACAGTACGGAATAGAGTATATCTACATGTACATTGTACGTGTGTGTCACATTCATATTGGGATCAGAGTCAATATTTTTTGAGAGACATTAAATCCACAAATAGCACCTGACTCGCAAAATTTGTGAAAATAAAAACCTTGCAAAATATTCGGCGTATACAGAATTCTATATATTTACAGTATGTATATACATAACTATTGAATCTGTGGAGATTTCATGAATTTAATCAGTCTCATTTAATCTTTGTCCAGTAGAAGATATGGAATGAGTTCCGAGTTGCCAATTTGAGGAGGCAAGATGATGACTGCTGCAACAGAATTCCCAAGAACTTGATGGGTTAAACTGACTCATTGAGGCAAACATATCAAATAAGACGGTGAAGGACACAGTGTCTGCAAAAGTCAATACACCTTATATAGCCAGCCTGTCGTTTCAAAAAAGTAAACATTCCTGTTCACACTTTGACAGGACATAAGTTACCAGTACTCATTGAATGAGGAAATATTCACATGCACACATTTCCGTTTATTTTGTTGAACTCATTACAGTGTACAAAGTTTTGAAATTTATATTATTGCTTCTTCCTTCTTTCTTGGGTGCTGTGTGCTACAGGAACAGAGCTTATCATCTCATGTAGGAAATTACTGATTAAAGGGCTTCATTCTGCAGAGCTTTGGGGCAAATTGTGTTTTGAGTGCTTCGAAGGACTTGTATGAAATGACAAACAGACAAAGTTTCAAGTTTCCTTGAAGTGATCTTTCTGCCTCCAAGAGTGATAGGTGGACCACAATGCATGAATACATGGTGCATCAATAGATGAGTCTTGAACAATCTTCACGATTGAGGCAGAACTGAATGCACAAAATATACTGATCATCAAAAAAGCAAGGAACTGAAAGAAGAACTCACCGTAATTTTGCCCTCCACTACAAACGGCATCTGCCTCCGTTGATACTGGTAGATGGCCTCAGAGCCTGGAGGGACAACTGCTACAAGTTGTGCCATTTCTTCAGTCGATGCACCTTTGGCGCAGTCAGACTCAGGGCACCTATGACTGAATATCACAATTCAAATTGGGTAAACTAATTATTCCATAAATCAATTTGTACATTGATCCACATTCATTTTGTATTTATTTGCTTTTTTATAATGCTGTAAGTCCCGAGTTCAATGGTACTGTTTTTTTGTTTGTTTGTTTGTTCGTTTGTTTTTAACAATCAACATTAACAACACACACTTCTGTTAATTGACCTGTGGGCATTTCATGAAGGAACTTGTCGGATAAAATGTCTGACAAGTCAAGTACAATGTATATCCGACAAGTTCAGAGAAATCAGCCAATCAGACTAAAGAATTTCTCAAAACTTGTCAGATATAATTGACTTGTCAGATATTTTATCCGACAAGTTCTTTCAAGAGATGCCCCCCAGATATGTAATGACGGCACAAAACTGCCGACCTTATCATGCACAAAACTGCCGACCTTATCGTGCAAATCATAGCAAAAAGGGATGGTACAGTATTGGTGAAGATGAGAATTGGGCTTTTAACTCTTTGCGAGATACCAAGAAACCACTTACATTGTATGACATAGTACAGAACATACCATTCTAAGAGGAATTGAAAGTTTATTTGATGAAATTGAAAATTGAGTTTGGTATGACTGAAACACCAAAAAACAAAGTAAAACAAAGCGATCGTTAAAAAAGTGTGGGTCCAACACTTTATTAGAATTGCTCTGTTTTGGATATCTCAGCCATTTCAAAACCAATTTTCATCAAATAAATGTTGAATTCCTCATGGAATTACATGCTCTTTCATATTTCATAAGAGGTTTCTCATCTCACCAAAAAATGTTAGAAACCTGAAATTAGGTCTCAACCAAAACTAAACAATCCCTTTAAAAGAATGCATGCCATACCATATACATGTACACCAATTGTACACATATACTGTAATTACACTCTAGAGGTAGCCTTGTCCGTGAATATTTAGATGCAAACTACAAACTGTATGAATTTTAGCTTTGGGGCATTAAAAAAAAAAGGGGAAAAAAAAGATGACTGCACCAGTAAATCAGTGAAAAGGTCACTACAGAACCTGCAGAACTACAGAACTTGTGGAGTAAACATGGTCAGAGTCTTGCAATATGTTCAGTAGGGAAGTCATGACAAACAGGATACTTCACGCATTCCTGGAGAGATACACAAACAACACTGAACTCTTCCACACCTAGTTTTTTCATACTCACAATTTAAGTAGTACGATTATATTTCTGTGTACTTGTGTTTGCTATGCCAATCACGTTAAAATCTGAGAAAACTGAAAGTGGGCCTCAAGAATACTACTGTACATGTGCATTCTTTTACAGTGTACAACCAAGAGGGGATTTCTCTCACTAGAACAGGCTTGCTCTCATAATATTTAAACCAACATTTAATTCCAAATCCAATTTATCCCTCACTGAGGTCCACTCCATTCACACAAGATTTCTCTGTTAAATAAACCCTTTTCGACCATTAAAACATTAAATTCATTTCACAGTTGAATCTCAGAAAACTAAATTGGTTCTAATCTAATTTGGTAAATTTTAGTGTTTTACTGATGCTACATGTAGATGCTGACCTTTTCTTTGAGAAAGAAAAGAAGGAGAAGAAAGTTGATATATGCTCTTGTTCTGTTCCTTGTTGACATTCTAGATGATTTGAAAAACACAAATGTAATGTATAAATATGTTCAAATGATACCATACCAGGAAACTTTTTGTAGCATGAAACTTTCGTGAATGGGAGCCAACAGATTTTTTTATTATTTTTTTTTTTGCATGAAATTCTCGTGAATTGCCATTGCATTCAATACATTCTGTAGACAAGAACTTTCACATACATTTCACTTCTGCGAATCCTGGCTCCTGCAAAATTCGAAAAAAATTCATGCCCATGTTGTGTATGTACGTGTAATGAAATTTTCTGGCTTTACAGCAATCTGAGTATTGATGTGACAGCACTGGTTGTGATACTCTTGTAATTTGTATGACCTGTAAAAATGTACATTCACATGGGAAAGAGGATTGTACAGTAACCAGGTACAGCATCCTTGCTATTTTTCAACATGGTTGAAAAAAAAATGATAAAAAACCCTACATTTGTTATTTTGTTTTCCTGTCCAAGGGACAAAGGCTTAACACCCCTACCTTTCAGGCATTGTGTAATAGGTCACATGAATGCATGCATGTTCAAGCTCTTGAACAAAGCATAAAATCATAACAAGGAACTCCTTAGGCATTAACAATGAGAATTTATGATTCAACTTTGGACTCCTGAGTTAGTCACAAAAAAAAAACAACTCCTATTTTAAACAGTAAAGAAAGGGGGTATTATCTTTCATTATTCATTTAAACTAGAACTATCACTGAAGGTGATTGATACCCTGCTCCAGCTGGCATTGCTACACTGACAGTTGCTACATGTAGTCAACTGCAGGTATACCACAAGGGGTCAACATCAATTGCCAAGTTTGTGGTGTTCAATCACAAACACACAATTGTACATTGTATGATAATGTACACGTGTGTGTGTGTGTGTGTGTGTGAGTGTGTGTGTGTGTGCACAGCAAAAACTACCCAGTATTGTACTTTTGCCTACAGAGCTCTCATTTCCTACACCATGTTATATTTCTAAATTGCCATGCATGGGACTAACTTACTGTATACGCTATAATTTTCGCGTACATAAATTTTCGCGAATTGCCGCTGTCACACATTTTCGCGAGTGGTTAAATTCGCAATTGGGGGACCAGAAAAAATATGAAGTGGCAAAGAAAGTGTGAATTTTCAACTTACTAGCAAATAAGAATGATACTAGTTATACACTGCATGCAAAAAACTTACCAAACTCTGCTAACTAGTAAGTTAGAATTCAACATTTTTGAAGTGGTTAAGAGTATATCGCGCTAGATTTCTGACGAGTGGTACGAGGGGTACGAGTAAATTCAGCGGCAACCAGCTGGAGCATACGAAGCCCCGGCCCCTAAAGTTGACATACAGTACTTGTAAAGACGTAGCGGCATGCAAACGCATGAGCTATAGCGCACATGACTGTAATCAAGGGTGACACGCCGCGCGTTTGTAACGTGGTGGCGCAATGAAAAAAACAAAAACAAAAGAAAGTGGAATTTCTCGCAGAAACAGTATTGCGCCGTCTACTGTGTGCTGTGCGAATGCTACTTACAGCGACTGGGCTGTGTACTAGTAGTTCGACGTGGACGTGCTATATGTACATAAACAAGCTTAGCCAGTTTATATGGTCTGTTCAGTAAGCCATGACATGGTATGCTAGTACTGAAATGTTCGTATCATCAAGGCAAGGGATTCATTTTGGAAGGCAATATTTTCGCGTGTTGTTAATTTCGCGAATAGCTCCCGACTCGCGAAATTCGCGAAAATAAAACCCACGCGAAATATATAGCGTATACAGTACACTTTTGTAACCATACTATTAATGCCCATGGATCGACATACTGTATGGTTGCGCAATACCTAGGCCTACACTCTACTCAAAAGCCGTGGGCCAACACAAGCATAGAGATAACTGTATATAAGCTGTAATTTTCTCGCACAGATATTTTCGCGAATGAGTAGGCCACAGACATTTTTGCAAGATGTTGCTTTCACGAATTGACACCGAGGTTTGGAAATGTGCACTGGTAGCCTATAGCACATGGCGACATTTTCACATGTTGTTAAGGGCGGACGTCCACTTGGGCGCGGACAAGCCCCGGAAGGGTTGCGGAAGCAAATTTTGTCATTTCGGCATCCTGTCCGCGACAGACGCGGAATAACTTTGTGAATCGGCTTGTCCTAGGACATTCCTAGGACTGTCCGCGGACTGTCCGCGGACTGTCCGCGGACTGACTGCGGACATTCCTAGGAATCACTCCGGAAGAGCGCGAAATACCTCGGAATATGCTAATCGTAGCCGGGCAGCGCGGAAACATCTAGGATTACACCAGGAATGAACGCGGACAATCAGGATGCCTTCCGGACAACACAAGTTAGGCATGCGGACAAACTGCGGACAATACCAGGAAAATGGAAAGGTATAAATTTGGCGCCGACTTTGACTTTTCCTCATGTGACTGCTAGCCGTCATTGATGCTTCTTGTTGTGCTTCCGCAGTAGCGGCTGATATTATATTAATATGATTGGTCAATATTATTTGATAAATGTGACCACCAAAGTCGAAGAATAGGATTGTCTGCATGTGGGCTGACGACTCTTTTTTTATTTTTTTGATTTGTCTCATCTGGGAGAACAATTTTTTCTCTGCCTACAGTCACATGGATGATATTCGCAAACTTTTTGAACCATATATATATATATATATATATATATATAATATACATAGAAATGTAAATGCATATACATATATATATGTATATATAATCATGTTGATAAGGTAGTCCACGTGTGGGCAAGATGAAAAGAAAAGTAACAAAACTGCAACAAAGTTCATGGTGTATTCACCAACGATTTATTACTTCACAAGAAATAAACCGTTGGTGAATACAGCATGAACTTTTTTGCCGTTTTGTTACTCATATATATATATATATATATATTAATATATATATATTTATTCTTTATTTCCTTTTTTTAGACCTGTGCTTTATCCATCGTGAAGTATATACATGTTTTGTCTGATACTTCTGTAGAGCATGCCAAAATGATCCTAATCATTAAATTTGTTTTTCTTTCTCTGATTTTTACTCTTGTGCATCTCTAACCCTCTCTTGTTTTGATCACTTTTGAACATTTTCAAGTCCGAGATTTTTTTTTTTCATGCTTAGAGCTTACTAGCCTATTGTCAATGAAGTGTAAAAATGGGGAAATATTTGTAACCTACTTTAATTTTCTTTTTTTTGGGGGGGGGGGGTTCAGCTGGGCTGTCAAATTGGACAATCGAGTTTATTTGCAACTAAAACAAAAAGAGAAGAAAAAAATATTTTGTAATAACAACTACGAAAATCATTCAGGTAAAGAATATTTCTGAAATGATTTGTGATGCTTAATGTGTACTTAAATATATACACTCAACAAAAAAACAAAACAAAAGAAAGCCAGAAATTTAACACTTTTTCGAGTTCATGATTTATTGCTTTTTCTCTCATTTCACTTGAATTTTGAAGTGACAGAAAATTCTTCATTTTCCTCCATCATCTGTAGCTTTCATTGTTATTTTGGGCTTCAAAGATATTACATTGTAATGACACCACAGGTATATCTTTGCAATCGAATTCATGCTTTTAAGTGTGATGAATTTGTCTTTTGTTCTAATATGTTGCATCATTAGAAAGCATTTACGTATGAATAACAACTTGTTCATGTTTATACAATACATTAACATTTAGCCAAAAATTCTATGCTTTTTTTCTGAGTGTAATTCCACCTACTTTTGTGATTTTTCAGCTGGGCTGTCACATGGGACAACCTAGTTTGTTGGCAAATAAAATACGAAAACAACATAAAGGAAAATGTACTATAGTAAGTAATAGGAACCAGGGAAGTCACTCAGATGAAAAATAATTTCTGAAAAGATTAAATCAAAACAAACTTACTAGGAAGTTAGGGGGCTGATTTCGCTTCTTTCTGGTTGCTTTTGGCACAGTCTCTACTATCTTCTTCTTTGCCTTCTGGGACCGGATATTCCTTAGATTTACCTGTTGTTCATCACTAGACGAAAGGAGTGCCTGTGATGGGGATATTTGCATGGGGGCCTTGCCTCCCTTCTTGCTCATTTTGCGTTTCATTGGCATGACGCTAGCGGAAAGTGTCGACATTTTCTTGTTTGGATCACACAATTTCCACATCGGTTCCGGACACTTGCATATATAGATCCGCATCGGCTCCGCGCTGTCCTAAAACATTCCTGGTGTCTTCCGCTTTCATTCGGGAAGCTTCCCCACACCGCGGGATTCTTTCCGGAGCGTGTGCGGAAGGAGCGAAAGGGTTCCGGACAAGCGGGACATCGTCAGGACATCGTCAGGACAAGTCGCCGAAGGTGTCAGGAAGTTCATTTCCGCGTCCAAATTTTGGTCTCGATCAAAATTTGGACGCGGAAATTTTTCTCTCTCCCGAAGGTGCGGAAACGCCCGGACATGTTTAGGACAGTGAGCGGACACGTTCAGGAACGTGCGGACAGGTTCCCGAAGGAGTGCATTCCGGGGCTTGACCGCGTCTTGTCCGCGCCCTAGTGGACGCCTGGTCTAAATTTGCCGTCCAACAGTGATTTGAGAAAGTCGCGAAAATTAAACCCCCGTGAAAATAACAGCTTATACAGTACAGTAGGTTGATCTAAAACATTATACAGTGTACATTCTTGTCCCGTGTTCCTGAATGACACTGCAATGTGGTGGGTACACCATATACAAATTTGTACTTGCTCATGATATAAAAAGAACATCACGAAGTGATGTGTAACTTTTATGCTGGAAGTACACTTGCATGCACTGTAAATGTGGAAATTTTTGTGGTGTTGAAATTTTGCGCATTTTGCGCAACCAGAGATTAGCGCAAAAATAAAAGCACATGAATATTTTTGCTTGCCATATGTTCCAGTAGTTGATGTCTTGATTCCATGTAATTAAAAACACGCAAAACTCATCAGTTACAAATGTAGGTCGCTAAAGCCCGCCTCACACTGCAGTTTTGACTGGTGACAGCTTGCTACGAGTTTCAACAAAATACTGAGCAAAATGGTATGCCGTTGCACTCTGTTAAGGATTATCTAGCTTCACAATCACATGCCATCATATTATTAACATAATAATTACAAAAAATTTGCCTCACGCTTTCGATTTCTTGCAATAAACCCAATGTAACTTTGTAAAAGATTGACAGCTGTTGCACAGTGTGAGGTCTTCGATACGCTAACCTGTAATTTTTGAACATCCTAGCTACAATGTGTAGCTATGTACCGGTATGCCTCCTTCATTATTCATCTGCTGCCGCAATTCACATAACCCACTGCAGGCAATAGTGTGTACAGTGGTGTATGCTGACAATTGTGTGTGTGTGTGTGTGTGTATGTGTGTGTGTGTGTGTACATGTGGTTGCTGCCTGCACATCCAGATGATAGTCACGTTTGTGTTTTTTTTTTCACTACCGGTATTTCAAAGAATAATCTTGCCAAGGACAGTAGACATACATTTGTATGTATGCCCTTTGCAATACAGAACGTGGAATCATCTCCCCAAACTCTCTACAAGCAAACTCTCATCTTATTCTTGAAAAAAAAAATCATCTAAAAAACACACTTGTTTTATTCAAAGGCATAATTTACCATTTGCAGATAAAACAAAAACCCAGCATTAGTGCTTCAAAATAGTTCTAAAATGTGAGTTCGGGATAGAAACAACCAATGTTAAGATTTGAACCAGTATAATTGATGTTTATTGTTAAGTATTGTCAACCCATTCCATACTGAATTCCGGATTCCCCATACCTGCAGGTTCCCGTATGGAACAGGTTAAAATCCAAAATGTGAACAATAGTTAAATAATAAAAATGTTTCCAGATTAAACCTTCTACAGTTATGGTTTAATGAGAAAAATGGTGAATATTTCCCTATATTTTAGGCTTTATTGCAATAATTTTATGTGGTAGGATGTTTTGTGATACATCTACATATATATGTAACAACACATTCTTATGCATCAAAAGTGATATCTTCAACATTTTTTAAAGCACTGCTCCCAAAGGTAAACAGGACATTTGATGATCCAATAAGGCAACGCGCATCCAAGAACATGTGCACACATAATGGAAAATGCCCTATATATCATATGTAGATTAGTCAGCCAATAACTTGAGACATAATCTACGACTGTATTCTTTACGAGTCTAGGTCTATATGAAAGTGTGCACTGCATTGCATTGTTGAGTTGCATTGAGCTCCACAGCATCCTATTCCTAGAACTAGATCCTGTCCCTGCTCATATAATGCAGCATGCGACACATGGCCCAGCATGACATGGGAAGGCATTTAGAGCAAATGCGCAGCATGTACACACATAATGCACATACAGATTCCATATCTGCCAACATTTCAAGATGAAATATCTTACTCGTGGATTGCAAAAATCTTATTTTATATGCAAACTGAAGTTAAAAATCTTACTTTCAGTCAAATCTTCAGAAAATACACATGAAAGGTATATCTAAATATTTTTAAAAAATCTTATTTCTCTGACAAAAAATCTTATTTTGCTATTTTTAAATGCAAAAATCTTACTGAATCTGATAAAATCTTATTAGTCGGCAAGTATGAGATTCACACTGACACACGTGTACACAAATTACACACACTACATCCCAACATGAACTGACAAACATACTCATACAAACTTGTATCGAACCCGCGGTGCCTGATGATAGAAGGTACTCAAATTCACATGGACTGATTGTCGTGCAGGCCTACCGATACGTGTTGTAGGCCCTTGCTCGACTAAGTTTAATCACCGCCGCCAATGGGGGAGGTTATGTTTTCGTTACTGTTGGTTTGTTTGTTCGTTCGTTCGTTCGTTTATCCGTGCGCAAAATAACTAAAAAAGTAGTTAACGGATTGGGATGAAACTTGCAGGAAAGGTTGAAAATGACACAAGTACCAAACGATTAAGTTTTGGTAGTGATCCGAGAATTGGGGGGAATTTATGAAGGATTTTTGATATTTTAGCAGGTAGGGTCAATGAACTTGCGAGTTCAGGCTGCGCGCATTTGAGGTTTGCATACGCGCACTAAAGTGCGTGCTCTAGTTTCTGTTAGGGCGAGGCGCGCCGTGCAGCTGAGTGTTTATGACGTAACAAAGGCTTCTATATTGGGATTCGGGCGACTCTGCACACAATGCAGTACGTATGGGTGGAAATAATAGAAGAACAAGATCAGTGGTGGAAATGAGCTGCATGCTTGGCGGAGGTCTGCGCTCTCAGAGTGCTTTTCTAGTTTACACTGTCACTCAAATGTTAAGTGCGCAATGCATGACTGCTAATGAATGTTACACCCGCCTCTGCAAAGCAGAGTAGTGTCTTGACTGAAAGATCGGTCTGTATCTGGTCGTCGGGGAAATGTTCCACGGAGACTGCGTCTGGCTTCACGGATCCCGTCCTTATACAGAGGAGAGCGATAACGTCATAAAAATAAAAGACTTCTCCTGACAAACAGATCAGTGTCATCATGAATGGTCATGGTTATCCAGGATTGCCCTGTAGGACTAGAAGTGCTGCCCCTACACTAGCTCAATAGTCGAATATAGTCTGGCTGGTGCAGTGCCAGTGGCAGTGGTCTACATTTCAGTACACAGCCCTGCCCTGCCTGTCACTGATGGAGTGGAGTGTGGCCTAACACAGAAATGTAAACTTACCATAACATTAACAACATGTCATTGTCCATTGACATTTCAATTTGTAACACTTAACACGCTAGTTAAGTAGGAAGGAAACACGGTAACACACCATCACACTAGTCACAGTCATGCCTCCTTCAAAACTCACTGCCGCATTTAGAAACCGTGAAACAAAACCAAGACATGGCTGTACATCCTGTAGAGATTAATTAGAAGATTCTAACTGTTAAATAGTGTTAGTGTTAGGCCGAATTCGATCATTAAAGTGAAAGCGCCACTCACTTGCCACCACAGCTTGCACACGTTGCAAGAGGCATGATGATACACAGTCACACAGATCACAGAAAGAAGACTTGTTGACACTGTGAGTGTTACACTCAGTGGACAAGTCCGGTACAGAAATTCTCCGAAGGCTTCCGTTGCAGGGACTTTCCCAGCTTCTCTGAGAATTCCAGCTCTCCTTTAAGTCTCAGGTCTATCACAGATATAGACTCTAATCTGTCAGTGCAGTATGTGCTGTTTCTTCTGGCAGAGAAAACAAGACTGTCGGTATTGACTAGATCAGCAAAACGGACGTCTGAATGGCTGGGCCTACGTTAACGAGATCAGAGTCGAGTTTGTACGTACACAGTGCAGAGTGTACAGACAGCAAGTTCGCTACGCTGTGTATACGTATTCAATAGCCAGCTACTAGCTGGTCACAGGCTAGGCGCAGGCTGCTGGTCCAACAAGCAGTGTAAAATCTTTATACGTGCGTGTGTGCGTTGCGCCTGCGTTGCGTATTTTGATTTTGTTCAAACTGTACAGAAGTCTCGTACGTACAGTCTAGTATGGCGCTCTAAGGATAAATCATAGATATTTACGTGCGTGCATCATCAATTCTTTAGACCGCGCACGCACACTACCAAACGGGGGGGGGGGGGGGGGGGGGGGGGGGCGGAGGAACTCTACTGGAATCCATGAATTGTGCCCTAGAAAGATGAGATGAATTAGAACAACAAACTTTGTAGGCTACACAGAAATGTAGTGTATACAAGTGAAATAACACCAATCAGAGAATTGATCACACATAGATTGTTCCTCACGCGGCCACGCTTACAAGATGGCCGCCAGATGCGCGATGTCCACTGAGCTCTAGCATTTACTTACCATCGATAGTACTAGTACCTGGATGGGACGCTACTGTATGCGATACATGCACAACGAGCGTGCTTCGAGATAGCCTTTTGTCAAGGCCCTCTCGGTGTAACGGGCGAGCGAAGCTAGAGTTCTCTGAGCTCAGCTGAGCGAAGCGAGCCCGGCCAGCCAGGCGCGACAGCGCAACCCCACTCGGCTGGGCTCTCTTCACCATACAGCGAGAGGGCCTTGACAAAAGGTTAACTCTGATGTTGTCCCATAGAGCTGTATTTTTTGTTTACCATTTTCTTATTGTTGAAATGTTTAAATATGTATATGCATGTAAATATATGATATCTTTTCATTTTTGAAGCGCCATGAGCACTGAAAAGTGGACCTGTGCGCTATACAAGTAGCCACTATTATTATTACTATTATACGATAATTATGTTATTGCAGCCCTATATGTTGTCCCACCGTGGTGTTCTAGCCAGTTCAGTGGTTATGGCTGGTTGAGAGCTTATGTACGCCTGTATGCGAACGGTCTAAACGCACACTTACTGGGCGTTGATAACAACCGGGGGTAACAACATAGACCTACAAGTCTGTAGTAACAAAGACAGCTCTTCTGCATTTCCAGTGTATTACAAACAGCACTTCTGGTTGTAAGTGGAGCTGGCGCTGGCCTGGGAATCTAGCCAGCGAAAGTGACCGCTGGGAAATGCATTCATGTCACAATTTTATAAAACAAATATTGCACGTAACTTGGCCTGGCATAAGTACTATAAACACTTTCCACTCTCCGTAAATCTGGAACCTTCCAAAACACACTTTCCTTCTCTCACGTGTCAATTTTTCCAAGCGCTACATTGTTGATGGGTGGACAATATTCTAAGCAACTTCGCCCTGTGTATATAATGTGAATTAATTTTGCAGTGAAATTCCGTTTAGTGGGCGGGCCCCGGGCTGGGGTCAGCGCTCATTTCTTGGGGGACTCAAAATGGGGGACATTGCCCGTCCGTCAGCTTCATCCAGCTGTAGGACGACCACTCCACGTCGATAACGTTAAAAGAGTTCATGGTGGCTCTTGAATTGCGGGGGGGGGGGGGGGTACACCCTCTTTTAGGGAGCTTTTGCTGTGTTAGAGTAAACTCATAGTTCGGAGTTTCCTCATAATTTTTCATGGTACATTGAATATCCTTTCTTTTTTTCCCCCAATATTACTGATTGGCACGCATTCATTTTCAAAGCAACATAAAATGCATAAAGCTTGCTCCGACCAAAGTAAGGAGGTTCAAGAAATGGAGTCACAACAGTCTTAACTAGAAAAGCACTCTGAGAGCGCAGATCTCCGCCAAGCATGCCAATCGTTTTCACCACTGATCTTATTCTTCCGTAGAGATATCAGTGATTTCCATCCATACGTACTTATAGTGTAATGTATAGTTGTGTATTATTTCCAGAGAGGTACTCGCAGTAAAAGATGAGCTCGTACAACATCAAGTTCTTCGTTCTGAAGAGAGCTATTGCTCCTTTATTGAAACGCAATGTGTATAGCCGGTGTATAGAGAAGGGAGCAACTCAAGAGAGCTTGTCAGACGGTGATTGAGAAAGGACCGCTCTCCTGAGTTGCTCCCTTCTCTATACACCGGCTATACACATTGCGTTTCAATAAAGGAGCAATAGCTCTCTTCAGAACGAAGAACTTGATGTTGTACGAGCTCATCTTTTACTGCGAGTACCTCTCTGGAAATAATACACAACTATTATACATTACAATAGCATTGTGTGCTGAAAGTTGCCAGATTTCCCAATATAGAAGCCTTTGTTACGTCATAAAAGGCCCCATGTCACAGTGGAAATTGACAAAAGTTGCCAAAAATTGACAAAATTGACCAAAGTTGCACAAAATTGTACAAAATTGCATAAACTTTTCACAAAGTTGCTCAAAATTGCGCAAAGTTGTACAAAGTTGCATAAACTTTTCACAAAGTTGCACAAAATTGCGCAAAATTGTACAAAGTTGCACAAACTTTTCTCAAAGTTGCACTAAATTGCGCAAAATTGTACTAAGTTGCACAAACTTTTCTCAAAGTTGCACTAAATTGCGCAAAATTGTACAAAGTTGCACAAACTTTTCTCAAAGTTGCACTAAATTGCGCAAAATTGTACAAAGTTGCACTAAATTGCGCAAAATTGTACAAAGTTGCACTAAATTGCGCAAAATTGTACAAAGTTGCACTAAATTGCGCAAAATTGTACAAAGTTGCACTAAAAATTGCGCAAAATTGTACAAAGTTGCACTAAATTGCGCAAAATTGTACAAAGTTGCACTAAATTGCATAAACTTCTCACGAAGTTGCACAAAAATGTGCAAAGTTGTACAAAGTTGCATGACCTTCTCACAAAGTTGCAAAAAATTGCGCAAAGTTGTACAAAGTTACATTAACTTTTCACAAAGTTATGCAAAATTGCGCAAAGGTTCACAAAGTCACATAAAATTGTAGGGGCAAGCATGGTGTCACCGGACACCATGGTATTACCGGACACGCACATTTTTGCGTACTAATGACATTCTGTACGCGCGAGACTTCGTAGATTAGCCTCACAGAACTTTGTGTGGACCGAAATCGCAAAAAACGCCACATAAAAATGTAAAAAAAAACGAAAAAATTCACATTTTACCTCAAATTTATAGTTGAGTGACCCGTACCTTGTTTATAGTTAATATTTATGCATGTTTGAATCACATTTCGCGACTGAAATTCTATGAAATCCCACTCACATACAGGAAAAATGCTGAAGATTCTATTAGAACCAAAAGTTCACTGATCAATATCGGAAAAATTGTAGCTATCGTCCTCAAACGCGAACGATGCGGAATAGTTGTGCGCTAAGGGGCACGCAACTCATCACCCGCGCGTGCAGCTCCCATAGACAAAGCACGTATACTCTAACCAGTTGTCGATTTCTCACAAGGTTTTATTGCGTGAACTGTTCGAAATGGTCAAGACGGCAGACATTTTACTGTAAAATACGAAATTTGAGCTTCATTTGCAGATTTTTTTGTGTGTCATCCGCTCGGTGAGAATGTGTATGGTGATTTGTGGGATGAATTGTGATTCTGGTGCAAGGATTAGGTGCGAAAGACCTCGATTATTCGATTACGAAAATAGCGTCCGGTAATACAATGCGATTTTGCACCGCGCAAAAAACCACTATTTTTAGAGGGGTATGTTTGAAGCATATTTTCTAAAAACTGGAACGAAGAAATGACGTAAGTTGGCTGAATTCGTAATTTCCATGAGTCTGTGAATAAGTGGTGTTGTTTTTAGCCGAAATTTCACTCTATGAGTACGGAATTCAAAGCCACAAAGAAAAGCGTCCGGTAATAGGATGTTCCACCCTACTAAGTTCCATTAACCCGTTGAAGACGAGCTGATTTTGCTATTACACGCAATTCTTATGACCCCAGCCCGATTATACCCGGGACTCGTCTTCAACGGGTTAACTTCTCACAAAATTCCACTTTAATTCTTCTCCCTTCCCCAAATGAGGTCCAAATGTGCTTGCTCCGTACATTCTGTGCGTTTTCCTATCTTGTTAACTCTAATATCTTTGGTACTATCAAAGAGTTAACAAGATAGGAAAGCGTGCAGTATGCATGGAGCAAGCACATTTGGACCGCAATCGGCAGTCAGGCACAAGATCGAAATACCGTTCTTCCCCAAAAGAACGGTTTATGGTTGTTTTGGGGCCTGATGAATAATACATAAACCTTAGTCCCGTCATGCTTTGCGATGCGTTGCGTGTTATACCTATGGCCAACAAATGTTTGGTTTGCAGTACCGTTTTTCAAAAAATATTTACGGAAAATGTCATGGCTCAATATTTTTTACAAAGCGCATGAATCATGAAGAATACATAATGATACTTCTCTGTTAATATAAAAGAAAATGAGCCATGACATTTTTGAGAATTTCCACTGGAATACGTAATTAGGCTCGATATTTTTGAAGATTTGAACGAACCGTTCCTTATAGACGTGTTCGAACAGGCGCTTTGTCAAATAACGCAATCTGGTAAGGGTATTGTTTGTTATCAGTTGGGTTGCAACTCGCTAATGTTTATCAATGTAACATCTTATCGTGAAGCTCAGAGACATAGAGTAGAAGGGGGGGGGGGTGGAGCAGAATAGATGATTTGGTAATGTAGACAAACTATGTATTCACCTGTCAAATACAACCACATCACAATAGTCAGAAGGCGAACTGCATACATTAGTATTGCCAAGTCGGACAAACATTGTAGCTTGTCAAACCTATAGCAACATTCACAGCGGGTGACGATCATTCCATCCATTACAATGTTATTGTTTGTTATCAGGTGAACAAATGTTTGCTTATCGAAATTTAACAAAGGTGTGTGCATAAAATTTGACATTACGAAACCCCTCTATTGAACCGGGGGGTAAGATTATGTAATTGTTCTTGTTTTGATTTCTTATATACCAAGATATGCAATTGAATTATGACAAACGAGCAGGGGAAAACATTCTAAAACGGTACTAAAAACATCTCCCGCTCTGCGTATGGGTCAACACCCTGTTTGGTTTTCAAATTATGGGGTTTGCTTCTCCTGCTTGACCCCCCCCCCCCCCCCCCCCCCCACCAAGCATGCACATCAGGCCAGGTAGTTTTTGGACCATAGTAATCGCGAAATGGAACTGCATTGTCTTAGAATAAAAGCGCTACATATTGAGACACTAAAAATATGTGTGTTTGTGTGTATGTATGTATGTATGTGTGTGTGTGTGTGTGCGTGTGTGTATACTACTAATAACGTAACAAAACTGCAATACCTTCAAAAAGAAACTATACTGAGAAATATTCTGTGCATGTGTGTGTGTTTGTGTGTGTGTGTGTGTGTGTGTGTGTGAGAATGAAGTTACCATGTCACCCGTTCACGTATACGCAACTCCTATCATTCTTGCGTGCAGATCGATTAATAATTTTGATGTTTTTGGTTGTTTTGAATAAACGACTGCGTAGAGTCTATGTAGCACGATCTCTACGCCATCACGCGGCGGGTGATTGAAAACAGCCAAAAACCATTCTTTTCCATAAGATCGGTAAATCGATCTTGCGCCTGACTGATCGGGCAGAACTATAATCACAGAGCTAAGAACACAACTCAGTCCGCCCGCAAGCATTGATTATTTATAAGATAAATGGTGTTAATATTATCTTTAAAAGATTTTAAAATTATACACGATTTTTGTGATATAAAGTGCTTGAATCGTAACAAAATATTTTAGAAAAATAAGGATTAATTCGTGTACATGAAAAATAGGCAATGCCACAATACGCCAAAACACAATCAGTGACAAAAGAAATAAGCGCATCAATCACCAATCAGTTGCGTCGAATTTATTGATCACGCGCCTTGCCATGATTAAGTTTCACTGCGCAATATATGGGTGATTGCGCACGCGTCCATTTGTATTGTACATTAATTGGATTTATAAAATGGGTTCAAGAATGTAGCCAATTGGAAGCGCTGAAATGAGTCACGTGTGCGTGCATTATTTTCTTCAGGTAAGCACTAAGAAGAGTCTCTCTTCCACCTCCCTGGCCTGACGTACGTCACAATAGCCGGGTTCACACGTACACCAATTAGCGGGATACAAATCTCGAGATTTGCATCGCGATCGTCATCCCGAGTTTTTTGCACGTGTGGACAGAAAAAACCCGAAAATTAGCGGGATAAGCATCGCGATGCTAATCCCAAGAAATCTTGCGCTGGTTCGTCAATTAGCGGGATAATTGGCCGCGCGCTGGTACGTGTGAACGGTCGGGATTACAATCTCGAGTTTTTATATCCCATCATGCAATGCGCACATCACAACAGCGAGGCCTCTGCGAAGAGGTCCTTCACCTCTTTGGAGCACAACAACAACAGCGCGCGAACCACACCACTGACGCGTAAAAGACAATGGACAAAGGTAAGTGCGCGCAAGCAGTGACAGAAGCCGGGTTCACACGTACACCAATTAGCGGGATACAAATCTCGAGATTTGCATCGCGATCGTCATCCCTAGTTTTTTGCACGTGTGGACAGAAAAAACCCGAAAATTAGCGGGATAAGCATCGCGATGCTAATCCCAAGAAATCTTGCGCTGGTTCGTCAATTAGCGGGATAATTGGCCGCGCGCTGGTACGTGTGAACGGTCGGGATTACAATCTCGAGTTTTTACATCCCATCATGCAATGCGCACATCACAACAGCGAGGCCTCTGCGAAGAGGTCCTTCACCTCTTTGGAGAACAATAACAACAGCGCGCGAACCACACCACTGACGCGTAAAAGACAATGGACAAAGGTAAGTGCGCGCAAGCAGTGATAGAGAAGGGCGGTGCGTGACCCAGTTTGCAGGCTTTGTTGTTGTCTCTATCGGCACTTAGCGGGATAATTCGGTACGTGTGGACGCTCGCCAAATTAGCGGGATACCGATCGCGATCGCCATCCCGCTAATTTGGTACGTGTGGACGCTCGCCAAAAAACTCGGGATGAGCATCGCGATCGTCATCCCGCTAATTTGTACGTGTGAACCCGGCTAGAGAAGGGCGCTGTGTGACCCAGTTTGCAGGCTTTGTTGTTGTCTCTATCGGCAATTAGCGGGATAATTCGGTACGTGTGGACGCTCGCCAAATTAGCGGGATAGGCCTACCGATCGCGATCGCCATCCCGCTAATTTGGTACGTGTGGACGCTCGCCAAAAAACTCGGGATGAGCATCGCGATCGTCATCCCGCTAATTTGTACGTGTGAACCCGGCTATTGTTTTACACTAGCAGTGCGCACTCAGTTGTTACAAGTGCGTCACGCGCTACTATACGCGCTGTCAATCCTGTAAACAACTTCTAGTTCGGGCCGCGGACTGCCACAACAGCCGGTGTAGCGGCAGATAGCGTTCCGCGGCGTTTTTTTTTGTTCTAAAACAGTATCCGCCGGCAGATCGTGTCCTAACACTGGCGGATACTGTTCTGAAGCGCAGGTATCGTTACTATCGTTGCTTCTCACTGTGGTTTCTTCTTTTCGCTGATTCTGCCAATGCGCCCCTGCTTGTTCGCTGCTTCCATTTCGAGTTTCACGTACAATAACTCTATATTTGCTGCTTCCGCCCCTCGCTGCTGCTGTTTCGCTGCCTCCACTTACACTCCAGACCGGTATTCCGAGGTTACAACAGCTAGCTCTGGTCCGCACGTATCTTTTTTTTTTCGTAGCCATGCGAGAAATTATCTTATAGATATATGCTTTTGAATAGCATTATGATCCCTCCCCCTCCCTCCCCCACCCCCTCCCCTCGGCTCCCCCTCAAACGAGAAAATGAAAGGGAGGCAGAATTCACTCCAGTGCACATGGTGCAGGTATCATGCCTAGGTGAATGCAGCACTTTGCCTACTAAAATGTCCGCAGATTATAAAAATATCAACAGATTATAAAAATGTCAACCGTGAGTCCCTGTAACGTATTCAAAGAGAGGAATAAGTCCGCCCTGTTGTGTATTCATAGGGAGGCAGAATTCACTCCATCTCGTGACGATTCATGCAGCATTTTGCTTACTAAAATGGCTGCAGTAGCCACTTGGAACCTAATCCGCGCAGCGCGGAACTCTTTCGACACAGTCCCTGACGAAGATCACGTGCACGCGGCAGGTTAAGCAACGCTATTACAACGTAGTAGCCTGTACGTACAAAATCCGCCGCTGTACAGTATCTGCCGTCACTAATCGCGGCAGATTTCAGCCCATGTCGGAACGATAACTGCCGATTGAAACGATAACTGCCGGCGGATACTGTTCTAGAACAAAAAACGCCGCGGAACGCTATCTGCCGCTACACCGGCGGCCTTTCTTGTGCATAACAGTACGTGGCGTACGTATACTCTTATACGTACGTACAGTACTTACAGTGTGCGGGATTTCCGAGTGCGACGTGCGTAAATGTTTGGGACGAACATCTTCGGACATCTTGACTTTTGAGCGAGTGCTACATGTAGCTGACTGGTATTGACCCACAAAGGTACGTGAATAATGCTGTTAGTTTTCGACCCATTTTATAAAACTAATGATGCACAGGATTATTTCGTGGCGTTAGTGAAGGTGCGGCTCACTCTCGAGTATTGACAACGGTTGCAAACATGCACTCGGCTGCGCCTCGTGCATGTCGCACCATTGTCAATACTCTCGAGCGCGCCGCACCTTCACTAACACACTCTATCCTGTGCATCATTAGTATATTATAAAATGGGTTCAAGAATGTAGCCAAGTGGAAGCGCTGAAATGAGTCACGTGTGCGTGCATTATTTTCTTCAGGTAAGCACTAAGAAGAGTCTCTCTTCCACCTCCCTGGCCTGACGTACGTCACAATGTTTTACACTAGCAGTGCGCACTCAATCAGTTGTTACAAGTGCGTCACGCGCTACTATACGCGCTGTCAATCCTGTAAACAACTTCTAGTTCGGGCCGCGGGCTGCCACAACAGCCGGCGGCCTTTCTTGTGCATAACAGTACGTGGCGTACGTATACTCTTATACGAACGTACAGTACTTATAGTGTGCGGGATTTCCGAGTAGTCCGAGTGCGACGTGCGTAAATGTTTGGGACGAACATCTTCGGACACCGTTTGAGCGAGTGCTACATGTAGCTGACTGGTATTGACCCACAAAGGTACGTGAATAATGCTGTTAGTTTTCGACCCATTTTATAAAACTAATGATGCACAGGATTATTTCGTGGCGTTAGTGAAGGTGCGGCTCACTCTCGAGTATTGACAACGGTTGCAAACATGCACTCGGCTGCGCCTCGTGCATGTCGCACCATTGTCAACACTCTCGAGCGCGCCGCACCTTCACTAACACACTCTATCCTGTGCATCATTAGTATATTATAAAATGGGTTCAAGAATGTAGCCAAGTGGAAGCGCTGAAATGAGTCACGTGTGCGTGCATTATTTTCTTCAGGTAAGCACTAAGAAGAGTCTCTCTTCCACCTCCCTGGCCTGATGTACGTCACAATGTTTTACACTAGCAGTGCGCACTCAATCAGTTGTTACAAGTGCGTCACGCGCTACTATACGCGCTGTCAATCCTGTAAACAACTTCTAGTTCGGGCCGCGGGCTGCCACAACAGCCGGCGGCCTTTCTTGTGCATAACAGTACGTGGCGTACGTATACTCTTATACGTACGTACAGTACTTATAGTGTGCGGGATTTCCGAGTGCGACGTGCGTAAATGTTTGGGACGAACATCTTCGGACACCTTGACTTTTGAGCGAGTGCTACATGTAGCTGACTGGTATTGACCCACAAAGGTACGTGAATAATGCTGTTAGTTTTCGACCCATTTTATAAATCTAATGATGCACAGGATTATTTCGTGGCGTTAGTGAAGGTGCGGCTCACTCTCGAGTATTGACAACGGTTGCAAACATGCACTCGGCTGCGCCTCGTGCATGTCGCACCATTGTCAATACTCTCGAGCGCGCCACACCTTCACTAACACACTCTATCCTGTGCATCATTAGTATAATTGCGTACCACTATAACTGAGAAACTACCCACCAAGTGCGACTGAGTATACCCGCGTATGAATTAATTAGCACGCTTGATGACCGCGCGCTGTCCATTTGTTTTGTACATGAAAATCGCGCAGTTCCCAGTCTTTTCAATTAAGCGTCTTTGGTACTATGCTATATCCAGTGGTTAGAGATCGAAGGATAAAACCCAAACAAACTAAGAGATGACGTCATTTCGATTCATGGTGCGCCGGACGTGTCAAAACTTGAACTACTTGAAAAACGATTCTTTGCAAATTTGCGGCTGTTTCATTGGTTGAAAGTTAAAATGAGGTCTGTATCGATATTCACAAGAGATATCGATACGCCATCTTCATTCTTTTTCTCAAGTCGAATACTGTATAGTCGAGTCGAGTCAAGATACAAAAATATGTCGTCAAAAGCGAGCCCACTGCTGAAGAAACTCATGGAGTCTCATTTAGATATTAGACCAAGTGACTTGATCATTATTAATGATAAACACATAAAACAAATTATTTCTGATTTACGCGATTTCTTTAATTTTAAAGTGTTTATAATTCCATTTGATCAATTTTTTTTTTTTTTTTAAATCATGATGATTATAATTTCATAACCCACATGTTACCGGAACAAGATAACACAGGAAGCCATGTACATGGCATCTGATATAAAGGTAAGCCCTAAGATTTATATTACTATTAGTCTATTCGAATTTGGAACAATTTAAAAAAATATATATTTATTTATTGTTTTGTGTTTGTTTTTATTTACATTTTTTTGTGTGTTGTGGTTGTAATAGAACGTGGCTCTAAAGGCAGTTTGGATTATTTAGGAATGGGGTGGGGGTTTTTCATTGCATTAGGCAGCTTTCTAACGCCAGACCGAACGTCAAGCTTAGTACGAGGTGACGTCTCAAATTCTTACCCTCGGGTCGTCTTCTAAATCTGAGGACGGGAGTCGGTGGAGATTTCCCCGATTCCACGTCGTCGCGACTTGTAACGACGTGAGTGACACTGTATTTCTTTGTAAGGCCTAGATCTATATGATTATGGATAATAATCTAATTCTGCTAGGTTTAATCTTCACGGGCCTAAAAGATAGATTGAAGTGTTAAAATTCACATAAGTTAAAGAGAGAGAGAGAGTGAGAGGGTGGGGGGGGGGGGGGGTTATGAGGCATTTCCCCCATCAGAAATGTTCCCCCCCCCCCCCCCCCAGTTAACCCAAACACTAAAAATGACCTCTAACATGTTGTTAGAGACTTTAGAGGTCACAGTCGCCAATTCCCCCGAAAATGTCAATCCAACTTAACACCCCAGGTTCTTCCTTCCCCTTGGCCTTCTTCTTCTTTCCTCTTTTTTTCTCTTTTCCTTTCCCCTTTCTCTTCTTCCATACCTAAAGAAAATTTGTGACAAATTTTAGACAAGTTGTCTGATTTTACCAACATCAGCAAAGAATAAGGGGAAAGCACGAATGACAATAAATCAGAGCGAAGAGATTGTGTTACATGCAGTCTCTTCGGCTCGATAAGAAACTTGACACCCCACCTCTCTCCCCTTGTGGAAATTTCCACAAAAGCAGGTGCCACACCCAGGTGCGTGCCAGACGAAAGAATGCGCGCGCTGGAATAAACAGCGTGTAAATATCCTGGAAATATCGATCGAAGAACCAGCTCATTAGTTGAATTAAAGGAATCATTGCAAAAATATCGTGATTCTATAGCCTTTCTTTTGGCGCATAGTAGGAGACATCAAACAGTCGAATATAGTGTACTTGATCGAATATCTTATGTTCCCTGAACACTAAAAAAAAAAAAGATCGATTAATCAGTCAATTAAAAATGCAATCACAGAAATAAAAAGGTCTCGTATGCCCAGAGAAATTCACTACGAGTAGGTTCAATGAGATGCAGTCATCACCTGGTTAGACAGCAAAATCGTGACAATTAATTTCAGTTCACGCTCATCATAACTGCTTATTACTTATCAAAGTTTTGGCCAGGGAGGTCTTTCTTCCACCTCCCTGGTTTTGGCTATCAACATTCGTTCGTACGTGTTTTTTGGTTGTTTGTTTGTTTTGTATGTTTTTCCTCAAGTGAAAGACGTAATGATTTCTTCGTATCGAACGTAGACTATGTTTACCGTTTATCCAAACAGTAGGCGCCTAGGCGTACTTTCTGAATATATTCAGAAATTTCTATCAACATTTTAAATATATTACAAGACTCCCAAATACCAGTTGAAAAAAAAATAAGAAATCGAATTTTTGAGATATGAACAACAACAAAAAATAACTAGATCTGTCGTCTTTGGGACACGATACATACATGGTATAAGTATGAACTTGATAGGCATATCACTTTCTGAGCTAACCTCTGCACAACTTTTTGGGGAGAAATAAAGAAAGAAAGAAAGAAGAAGAAGAAGAAGAAAGAAAGAAAGAAAGAATCCGTACAGATACAGAAGGTGATTCGAGAGGATACTCGGATCACCTAAAAATGCATAGGAAAAGACCACTTCAACTTCGAATGACTTCGAATTTCTCAAAACCGTTCCCTAGTTCATGGACATCCCATAGAAACGCGTGTTTTGATATATAGGCCTACACGTTGCTATGGCATGTCCTCGAACTATTATATCTAGTTTCGCGAAACTACGGCCTGGCATGGCCACAGTAATTTTTTTTCCGTAACCTCCCGCCTCCCCTTCCCCGATTCGAAAACAGCTTGATTGAAGCCCCTGCCTATATTTAAACACGAACCTTATTAAACCCTAAGTTAGGTACATGGTTTATATGGCTAGTGTTTGAATAGAATTTACTATTTTAAGTTAATAATAGACTGTCAGTATTGCAACTGATTAACAAATTGCCCTACATCGACGTAAATATTTTGTTCATAAATATGAATAAGACTCTCAGTAGTTCCATAATCGTTTGTGTGTCGATCGGCAGGTTAGGGTTACGGAAAAAATAATCGCGGCCTGGCCTCTGCTCTGCCATGCCTCGTCTTCTGTACACGTGTATGTACGCCTGTACTGTACGCCTGTACTGTATACATGTACAACACGGTCCACATCACGCACATGGTTTTGCAGCAGATTTCACGGTCGACGGTCGGTCGATGCTACACTACAGCAGTGAATGCGATTGAAGGATAGCGAGCTTCGCGATGCCGCGGGCTGTATGTAATGATTTTAATCACAAATCGTGTTTGGTAGTGTGGTTTTTTGAGCAAATTTGTGCTCAAACCTTCTGAAAAGACCTTTAGTCTGACATCAGATAGAAAAAGAAGACATACGAGAATGAAGTGAGTATCAGTATGTTATAATAAAACTGAATGAAAATTGTGTCAGTTTCGCGTTTTCAGGAGCCGGTGAATTTGCCCGGCTCGCGATCGCGAGTTTGTTTTATTCTGTTACGGAGGGATACCATGCAAGAAGCCTCGCAAAATTACATGACGGTCCTATTATAAAATGGGTTCAAGAATGTAGCCAATAGGAAGCGCTGAAATGAGACACACCTCCTTCCTTTACTTCAGTACAACTGCACTGCCTGTAATCCTATGGTAGATTGCCGATCGTCTGTGCGCGCGGCGGCTCCTTTGATGAATTGCGTGCATACGCGTACGCGCCGTCAATCCTGTAAACAACTTCTAGTTCGGGCTGCCGGCCGGCCGGCCTGTCTTCCCTTGTGCATAACATATGTGGCGTACGTACGTATACTGTACTATACGTACACTTTGTACAGTACAGTAGACCAAGCGTTATGGGACCGGACACGTACATGGAGTCACTTTGAAGAGCAAATCCAACGATTTAGCAGGTTAATTCTCACGCCGTTTTCAGAGTATGTTGTCTAGTAGGCCTATATGAGAAGTCTATATCAAGTCTTTAAGGTAAAGGGTGCATATTCTATGTAAAATAAGTAAGTTTTCATGCGGGTGTCCGGAAACCCAACCCCCCATTATACTTATACTGTATGTGCGGGACTTCCGCGAGTGCGACGTGCGTAAAAGTTTGGGACGAACATCTTCGGACGTCTTGATCCACAAAGGTACGTGAAAAACGCTGAAAAATGATGTTAGTTTTCGAATTTTCGACCCATTTTATAAAACAAATGATGCACAGGATTATTTCGTGGCGTTAGTGTAGGCGTAGCTCACTCTCGGGTATTTACAATGTACTGAGTGCATGTTTCCCAATTGTAAATACCCTCGAGTGCACTACGCCTACACTAACGCACTCTATCCTGTGCATCATTAGTATATTAACGAACCTTTTGACACACTCTGGTTAAATGACCGACTATGACGCACATAATGGGTCAGTATGTGACGGACATTTTGCTCCCGTGACGGTACCACGCATCATCAAATTGGTGGTACTTGACGCGACCATGACGCACTTTTCCCGGGGGTCAAGAGGTGCGTCATACAAATGACAGCTGCATAAACATATACACTCGTGGCTATCTGGTTCAATGCTCAGACACTTCTGCTTGGAGAACAGTTGCTCTAGTTTGCGTTCCTAACAAGAAATATTATCCGTAGTGTTGCTCCACATAACAAGTCATGATGTACAATTTTATTATAACTAGCGGGTACCCGTGCTTCGCAGTGGCCATGGCCACTGTGCACAGTGAACGCGTCGCCGCAGTTACCGTGCATTCGCGTCTGACGCGAGCATCACCGTCATCGCGCGTATAACATGACCCTGATGTTGCAACGCGTAATCCATGTGTAGGACCGCATAGCAACCGGCTTGTGCCGAAAGGGTGGGTTGGGTGGTGGCGCGTCGCGTTAATGGGAACACCACCCTTCGTCCAAAGCCCCCCCCCCCCCCCCGGTTTTGCCGAAAGGGTGCGTTGGGAGCGTTGGATCGCGTCGCGTTGACTGGAACCCCACCCTTCGTCCAAACCCCCCCCCCCCCGGTTTTGCCGAAAGGGTGCGTTGGTACTTTTTCTCTTTTTCTCATGTAACCCTATAAAGCCCAAGCTATCTTGATGTTATTGTTTGATGTTTCATCGTCACATTCGGCACATGGGTAGAGCAACTCATAGTCTACATGACCGCATACTTGATTTTTTTTTTCATGGTGACACATAGAGGGCGCTATTCACCAAAATATAAAGAAATACATAGGAAATATGCTAAAAACATGATTTTTCTGTATAATTTCTTTATCCCCACTATGTGTTATCATAGACCAATATTTTTCATATTTGCCACAAATGATTTGCAAGTCAAAGCTCATTATTTTTTATGGTCGAAATTTCTCAAGGTCACTACATGGGGGCGCTATTCATAACAAAATAAAGAAATACATTATGAGACCTGTGATGTATCGTTAGGAATAGGTACATGCATATAGTTATCATATTTCATATACCAATAATATCGGAATTTTAAGTTTGCAGATTGATAATGTGATAAACAAATGATATTAGAGGTATAACTTGGGTGGAGGAATCAAAATGACACAAAATAGAATGGCAATCTTTGGAAAATACTGTTATTTTCAAGTACCTCTATTATATCTACTGTTTTATGGCATTGTCACAGAAAAACAAAGGAAATAATAGGAAGAACATTTCAGGGCCATAATTACTTCACATTTTGCTCCTTCAGCAAATTTCAGCCAAGAAACGCCCATTTTATACATTATAATATGGGTAATTGGAATTGGAACAGAAAAATATGCAAAATCTGACTGACATGGTTGTCAGTTTTATTGTTGCCATGGCAACCAGCAATATCAAATATAGCTTAATCATATGTCAAAATGTTTGGAATAAGATTTTTAGAAAAGTCACCAAATTTGGTTAAAACTGAATTAAGGGCGAAGGAGTGGCGAATGAAAATCGGGTAGGGGGCACAATGTGCCCCCCCCCCCCCCCTTGGGCTTTATAGGGTTAAAAGACGAGTTTTGAATTCATATCTAACCAACTGATATTAAACAACAAATAGCAATTAGACCAAACAGTAATTGGACGAAATGATGACTAGACCAACTGGTATATATTAGACCAACTGATATTAAACAGTCTATTAGACCAACTGGCTGTAGACCAAGTTGTAATAGAGTGTAAACCGATCCGGACGATAGCCTCTTTGAAATGGTTGTTTGAAGGTTAAATATAAATTCAATTCTTTTGATATTACGTAAGAAAAAGTACCAACGCACCCTTTCGGCAAAACCGGGGGGGGGGGGCTTTGGACGAAGGGTGGGGTTCCAGTCAACGCGACGCGACCCAACGCTCCCAACGCACCCTTTCGGCAAAACCGGGGGGGCTTTGGACGAAGGGTGGTGTTCCCATTAACGCGACGCGCCACCACCCAACCCACCCTTTCGGCACAAGCCATAGCAACCAAGCTGTTTATTATTCATTTTTTTTTGTTATTTGCATAGTAAACGATTGACCCCAGAGCTACTCTAACCTACCCATTGCACATCTTAGATACCTGTTCTATCATTGTACGGGGTCAGTTCAGTATGAAAGTACATCGTTTAGGAGCCTATTCGTGAACAGACAAAGAGAGAGTCTCTGATTTTATTAGTTTAGATTTCAAACGGGTTAAGTTTGCATCATGTTTGCTCTAAATAGTAGGTGCCAAAAGAGGTGTTGCTAATGAGTAATGACATCCAAATAGTAGGCCTAATAATGTTACTTCTGAAAAACTGTTGCTGCTTATTGTCAATTAGAGAATGAAGGTATTGTTTTTAGTTGCTGACGTGCATCTGTCGTCTCATATAACACAGGCGATATCAAGAACTGTGAGGCGTAGCCGAACGGTTCTATCAGAGACTCCAACCCAAGCGCCTTCTGATCTGGAGATTCTCCCGCCTGAAACCCCTAGCAAACGGGAGACTCCAAGTTGATGTGTGAGAAGCGCGAAGTTCCTAGGATTCTAGATGTTCTCTGGTGCTATCAAAGGCTTGTTTTTTCAACATACGATAGAAATAAGTAAGAAATCCTTTCCACCGGGAGACACAGAGCCAGGGCGGGAGAAATCAAATCTCAAACGGGAGAACGGGAGATTGTGCAAAAATGGGCTTTCGGCGGGAGATCTCCCGTCGAAAACGGGAGAGTTGGAGTCTCTGTTCTATGCTAAAAATAATGGAATCCGATCGCTTGTTATATGATATATAGATGCAAGTCAGCAGCTAAAAACAATACCTTTATTCTCATTCTTAAACACTTCAATTCAAGATTGGTTTTAATTTTAAAAATAGACTAACTTTTAGACTAGGCAATTTTTACATTTTTTACACAAAATATTACCTGGGCTTTAGAATCGATCAGTCCCGTTATTACTATGCGGCTCCAATTGGTTCGAGCAGCGCGTGTGCGCATTGCGTAGACGTGCACATGCTGCAGCCATGTGTATGTAACACGGCCAGGAACCAATGAAATTTCAAGAACTGACTAAAGTGTTTAAGAATGGTTGATAAAGTTTAGTGATAATGTTTGTGAGACAAATATTTCACCTTTATAAAACATTGTTAGAATTACACGCTTCATATAAACTGTGAAAAGTGTTAGTCATGATGAGAAGTACATAGGCTTAGGACATGATGATTTTGATTGGTGGGGGGGGGGGGGGGGTTGGGACTGAGATGCAATGAAATTTCTGTCCAATGTTATGCATTCCAGGAGGCAAAGCTACTTGGCAGGGGTTCCAGGGGGAAAGCCCCTTATTGAGGATCATGGCAAAAATGTGACCGTCCACAACGAATCACTCGTTAAGTTGGTACCAAGGTGAGTCTGGTTTCTGGGTTCTGTTCGTTTCCAGTGGAAGAATTGAACAGGTGTTCTCTACGATAATGTGATCCATGGGCGTTTGTTTGCATTGATTGAATGAAGTATGTTATACATGACCGACCCAGTTACCACCCATTGCCTTTTATCGTTCTTCGTAATCAACAATGCCCAGGGATTGCACTATGGTACAGAACACCTAATCAATTCTTCTACTGAAAACAAACAGAAACTAGTCTCAAGTCGGTGCCGACTTTACAAGCGATTTGTGGTGGATGGTCACAAATATGCTGATGCCTTAATGAGATAACGAAGGTCTAGTAGATTTGTTCATAGGGTCTTCCTTTGCATATGAAGTGATGGCTTGAGAAAACTACTGGTAACCACAGTATTTCATGTGTTTTTACTACTATGTAAAGTGTGCTTGTGCATGTCAACCAAAATCAGTATCAGGTAGCCATTGCACATAGATATACCACTATTGTTATTTATATTAGGCCATATGAGCCGACCCATTCATTTTTAACAGAATTTTTATTGGACTTTTTTTATGGGAGTATCCGCTACAGACCCTATATGCATTCCACCATGCGGAACAGCATTACAATTGAAATTGCCGCCATCGTGGAGGACATGGCTTGTCATGTACACCATTTCGCTGGTTTGCATCAGAGTTGACAACCCATTGATACCGGGAATCGGTTGACCAGGCAACATTTCAATATAACCATTGTTTTCTGGCATCTTGTAGGGGCAGAAATTCTATGCATAGGGTCTATTGCATTTGCAAATGAAAGTGAGTCAGAATTCCCAGTTACACCAGCCCAAATCAAATTATTGTCCCCTGGATTTACATTTGGAAAACTGTTTATAAACAATGTCCCTGCTGTACATGTATCACAAGCAGTGGTGTGTGTATTGTGTAAAAGTATATTTCTTATATTTAAGAATCCCTATATTCCTTAGTTTCTTTTTGTTTGTTTGTTTGTTTTGTTTATTTTTTAAAGATATCGAAATGACAAAACTGGCTCAAAGCCTGTTCACTTACTCCTTTATCTAATTTTTATTTTCTTGTGACAGCTTCTAAAATCCACCAAGAACTAGTAAGAGAACTTAAGTCTGATGGAAAATGGTCAGAAAATTGTAACAAGCTCCTCTGCAGCACAGATGCTTCGTTTCTCCTTTATGAGTTTGACCGATTCAGGAGCATGACTGGCAAAGTTTATGGCGATAAGACCTATGAAGTACTGACAATAAATCCAGTTATGTTCTGGTGTCCAGTGATGGACTGTAAATCAAAGAAAGGTATGATACAATTATCTATAATGGAGCTCTAGGGTCATTCCATGCCAATTCACCCAATGAAAGTGCAATTTTGCACCCTTCCGTCTCAGAATTTGCTCAAATTTGGTACACATAAAGTTTAACATTACCTTCCCATGAAACAAAAAAAAAGCCATTCCGAGCTATGGCCCGCCCTATTTGATTCGTTTTGGCAAAAATGGTTGTGACCTTCCATTTCAACGGCACAATGCGTCTGAACTGGTTGACCAATTTTTGTGAAACTGGTACCATTCAAAATGAAATTCAAAGAGGAATTCAAAAATGGTATCAAACATATTATTGGAGAAAGTTAAAGTGCTATGACCTTTGACCTTTCCTTTAACCTTGCTTTTGCCCCCCAGACGAATAATATTTTTACTTGATTTTTATGTATGTTAATTGTCAGTATAGTATTAACATAACATGTAAATATCTAGGATGATATTTTATTTCTTCACCTTTAAAAACTCTTTTTAATGCAATTTACAAAGTTACTGTTACCCCCACATACTGATATTTTGTTGGTAATGTGTGTACAAGACTCCATTATAAATGAATACTTTCAAACTAAAGTAACATTACAATCAAATGCAATAATGTATTCCATATCTGTTGCTGATGCTTCAAAGATCTCAAGGATGTATCCAGTTTGGGACAGTAGAGCTGACTACATGTAGGAAGCATTTTGTTTCTGTCAAAACTGCAGATTTCTGATGATTTGTATATGTATACCTATTGCACCCCAATCAAAAGGGCTAAACAAATGTCTCTCTTCATAAGCAAATGGAGTCTACGTACATGTATACATTATCATTGTGTTTAATGTTTCCTTTATTACCTGAAATGTTTAGTTTTCTGTTTTAATTGAATGTAATTTAACTTCAGTTTGGAAGTATTCAAGTAAGCCTGAAGACACGTGAAAAGAACGTCGCTGCATTATTTTTTTCGCAAAAGTTCTTAATTTTTTTAATTATTATAATTTATGCAAATGAGGTGCATCAAATTTCATAAAATTCACAAATATATCAATATTTCCTTCAAAAATTATAATTGGATTCTAATTCTTTGCAGAAAGTATCCCAGAAGCATTGTCAACAAGATTATATGGTAATATTTTCAAATTTCAAAACATTTTCTTTGTATTGTATTGTTTTCCGAATTTCTTATGTATTCTATTGTTTTTATTTCTTATGTATTTCCTTGTTTTTAAGATTTTTTTTTGTTTTCTAATCTAAAATTAGTTGATGTGAAGTCACATAACATCTTTTAAATGGCCTAGAAGATTGAAAAAGCTGTGTTTTAGAGCAATTTATGAAATATGCTGCTTTGCACACAAACGTATGGGAAAAGCAGGTTTTTGCCAAATTTTGGGCAGACATGCACTTACGAAATGTCACGTGACCTCGCGACCGGTGGTCGGATTTTCGCAAAATTTATTTCAAAAGAAAAAAAAAGTCACCAAAAATTATCACGCGATCAGCGGCGGTCGCGCGGCAGCAGAAAATTTTTGTACGGGGGGGGGGGGGGTCAATTTGACCCCCCCAGTGGACATAGGGTTAAGGGAATCTCTTAACCATGATTAAGTTAAAGGAAGCACATAGTTTAAGGGACTCATGGCGAGTGTTTTATTACACAAGTGTTAATGGTGAAAATGGCCACAGGACAAAAGTTCCTTCTAAGTCAGCAATATTTAATTCTCCATTTTCAGTGCCACAAAAATCTTCTTAATGTGTGTAATTATGGAAGTTATATCTCACTATAATAAATGCTTTTTCCTGACCCCCCCCCCTACTATACTTCATGATCAATTTTGCCAAAACTGGTTTATGTCATTAAGAGACAATGCCGACGAACTGTTCAATACAGTTAGAGGAAGGGTGGTAAACAAAATCCAGCAGTCATATCACATGTATCACATTTTTAAGTATAATAAATTGTTTCTTCCATTACAAAATATTTTTGCAAGCAGGTCTTTTTATTTTGTTCACTAGTACCACATAAAATACTCCAGGCATTGCATGTCATCGTTAGATTTGCGATAGTATATTTAATTAGTTAATGCTAGAGTTCCATGTAATTATCTCCCAAAGAATTTAAAAGGTGGGTGATCCGTTCCACAGCATCATCCCCCACTTTACCGTATTGCATATATGGAGATTTTGGAACCACATGAATGTTAATATTTTCTCCATGATCCCTTTAGATATGAACAAAATATTATAGAGGGCTAGAGGATTAAAAAATTAATAAAGAAATCTTTTATATACATGCACATCTGACATTGCACCATTCTTGGTGTCCTCATACTCTGTGACTGAAGTACATGTATGAATACAGAGTTTCAAAGATGATGTTCAACTATGTGATTGTTTGGCAGAAGTGCATGACCACAGGAAAGATGCAATAGTATTATTATAAAGTCCTGATATTTGAAATCATATACAAGATAAGATTTTGAGACGAATGAAAGAGAGCAGGCACCAAAAGTCAATATATTTTGAAAACCTGCTCAAAGTGGCATTGTATTGTGTGCAGGTGCTAAAAATTGCTAAAAAATGTTTGATATTGTGCAAAGTTCCCTTAAATTGTGCAAACTTTTCCAAAGTTTCCTGAAAATGTGCTAAGTTGCACAAAATTGCTGGAAATGGCGCAAAGTTGGGCAAAATTGCCTAAAATGGCGCAAAGTTGTACAAAATTGCCTGAAATGGTGCAAAGTTGCGCAAAATTGCCCGAAATGGCGCAAAATTGCACAGAAATGCCGGAAAATGGCACGAAGTTGCGTAAAATTGCTGGACATGGCGCAAAGTTGCGCAAAATTGCCGGAAGTTGCGGAAAATTGTCAGAAATGGGCACAAAATTGCCGGAAGTTGCGGAAAATTGCCAGAAATGGGCGCAAAATTGCCGGAAA
Organism: Diadema antillarum; assembly: GCF_040938485.1. Taxonomy (NCBI): domain Eukaryota; kingdom Metazoa; phylum Echinodermata; class Echinoidea; order Diadematoida; family Diadematidae; genus Diadema; species Diadema antillarum. The sequence continues at coordinate 3,477,035 of NW_027271001.1, read as the reverse complement.
TGGCGCAAGGTTGCGCAAAATTGCCGGAAATGGCGCAAGGTTGCGCAAAATTGCCGGAAATGGCGCAAGGTTGCGCAAAATTGCCGGAAATGGTGCAAGGTTGCGCAAAATTGCCGGAAGTTGCGGAAAATTGCCAGAAATGGGCGCAAAATTGCCGGAAATGGCGCAAAGTTGCGCAAGCAAATGCAAAGTTGCCTAAACTTGCATGTCAACTTTGCATAATGTTGCGCAATCTTTGTCAATTTTGTCAATTTTTGGCAACTTTTGTCAATTTCCATTGTGACATGGGGCCTCTGAACTGCCAAAAGAAAAACAAAGAAAGAGAGAGAAAAAAAAATAATAGCGTCCTGCGGGTCTCAAACATCTCGTCCTAAGGTGGTGTGTAATGACCATGCAGCGCGCCAAGTGACTATAAAGCCACACGGCTGTCCCGAAGATTGGATGTGAAATTTATATCTTTATACCATATACAACATGAAAAAGTTCATTACTACCACTAAACAGTGATGCATTCCACTCATGTGGCACAAGATACCTCTATAGTAACATAAAACCTGTCTACAACTCCGTTATTAGGTCAAACAATAACAATCTGGAATTTCAAAGAGATGAGCGAGACGCCATACACCTGGACTAGAGTTAATCAATTCAGCTCCCATTCCTGCAAGTTATTTAAACGTACATGTTCCTACCTATCCTGTTACAGTATAACAATAACCAATGAAGAGAAAAGGAAAGAGCAAACGAAAGGTGGCAAGCGGGACACTGTAACAAGGGGCAATTTACAACATTAAGTGTGACAAAATTAATGAAGCAAACCCAATCTCCAAACTCCAATACAAAACAAGGGAAATAGAGCAGCCGTGTTCACGGGTTACGTACACTTGATAAAATAATATGATAAATGACATCGGAGTAAAGCTGAACTGCCGAAAAAAAAAGAAAAAGAAAGAACGGGAAAAGTCCTGCGGGAGTCGAACTTCTCTCCTTCCGATATGGCGTTATGAACACCCAGCGCGCTAAGCGATTACGCCATACGGCTGTCCTGAAGATCGAATGAGAAACTTAAATGTATAATAACACTGTCGTTATAGCGTTGACTTGTGATGGCGCTATTCAACTTCCCACAAGTGGCCGCGTGGATTCGACCAATATCCAGTTGCAAAGAACAATCGGGAATTGTTCCGTACAGATTGCATTCTCATTTTCAGTTTTTAACTACAAAATTGTCGACCTAATGAGGAGATTTGAAAATATAAAATACATGATGACTGCAGCTTATTGTCTGAGCTACAACATACTTAAGTTTCAGAGGAAATGGAGCAAAATCAGCTGAGATAAAGGTGCTTAAACGTTGTCAAGTCAATGCATGGTTTTTAAAAAAATCACCTCCCATAGACATAACACGTAAACTTGTCCGATTTTGTGTCTTTACTTTTAATCACAATTTAAAGTATGATGACGTCATCAAATTTTAAAACCATGACATGGACTTGAAAGGCAAATGTTCAAAGCAAAACATATCTGAATTTGGGGTAATATTAAGCTTAAACAATAAAGATACGAGCAAATGAATGTCAGAAACAGTACCTCAAAAAAATTAATTCCACTTTTTTGATTTCAGATGATGATATGATGACGTCATGAGTTTTCCTGGCAATATCGGTACTTGAAACGTTATTTCCAATTCATATGCTTTTGTAATATGCAAGAGAAATATAGGGTCAATGGACGATTTAAAGAGCTATGGCGAAATAAACAAAGACATGTTTTTTCACTTTATTTGCAGAAAGACGCGCGCGCGGAATTTCAACTTTGACGCCAGTGCATTCCTTTGTTATAGGTCAAAATCGATCGGAAATCAATGAATATTGTTACTCAAAGTATCAGAAATCCAAATCGGTCAAAAAAATTGCATTTTCATGTTAGTTACGCCCTCTGCGCGCGAAATTGCGCGGACGGACGCGCACGCGAGAAAATGTTTGAAACGCTTAAAATTGTCTGAAACTTCGAGATTTCCCATTGGGAAGTCGTTTTGAGCCTTTTAAAATTTTGACGCGCGCAAACGCGCGCGTAATGATGACCTGGGTAACTAGCGTTAAAATGTAAGATAGAGCGTGACCTGAACTTTATGTCCACCGAAAATGATACAGAAATGATATCTAGTTATGAAGTTATGATCGATCATGTGACAAGGTCCGAAAATCACAAAATGGCGCCTAGATGACGTGATAGATATGTTACTGTCATGAAAACCTTATTGTGGCTAGATATTGTTATGAGACATGTTGACTGAAAATGTCATGTTATTCCGTAATGTCATTGTTGAGATATTGACGACACAAAATGTGGCAGAAAGAAAGAAGAATAAAAAAAAAGAGAAATTTTGACAATCACAATAGGTGATACGCTGATAGCGTATCACCTAACTACTATTCATATTATTTTACAAATCAAAAGTAAAGCGCAATAGATAATATACATTTGTTGTAATTGGTGAAAGTCTTGAACGAAATGCGGTTGATAAACTGTTTGCATTATCTACAACCAACAGTAAAAACAACAATAGGTAAGATGCATTTATGGTATGAATGAAAATCTTAAATATGTATTATGTGGTTAATTAATCTATCAAAATATGCAGATGGGTTTAAAAGGATAATCTTAGATAATATTGATTACAATTTCTGCTAGGCAACACGTTTATCAGCATTATCATGATAACTGCTATCTGTATTGAGCTCAAGACACTGTTACAATATGAGATTGATTTAAAAAAATGTGAAAAACAAAATAATCCAAATAATAAGATACTCGAGGTACATACACAAACAAGGAAAAAAACTGACGAAACACAACTGAACAGTATCATGTGCACATTAATAAAGTAACAGAATTACCAATCATAAAAGAAAATATACAAAGTATACAGAACATACAAAATATACAGAATACAAAATACAAAATATACAGAATTACCAATCGTCAAAGCCCAATTCCACGCTATGTTCAAGTTAATAGTCTGGTTTCCAGACACTTTGCCAACTGGACTCCGCCGGGACGCAGTCGCCGCCTTTGCTGAAGGCAAAGGCCTCTGCAGGACAAAACCACCTAAACCTACTCCAGTTTTCGACGTTTTGAGCGTCAATATCCTGTATAGCAAAATAGTTCGAGAAGAAGGTCTGAAAGCCAGACTATGTTCAAGTTGGCTTTAGAAGATTGAGATTGATGTTACATTTGATTTAATTGAATTGAATTTACTTAAACAAGATAATAGAGGAATTTTCATAAAGATCGGACATAGGGTAAGGAGGTGATTGGATATTGAAATATATTTTTGAAGTGTCTTACTGGACTGTGCAATCTTCTTTTGCAGTCTTCTTCGGCAGACAAATATATTTGTCCTTGTTTACATCATTATCATAGGATGCAATGTCGCCATCTTTCTCTTATGTTTTGTAATTAGGGACAATGCTGTTACGAAATTGACAATTCATTTATTGATTTCTATCTCTTACTCCTTTTTATTTTGTTGTTATTGCATACTTTGAATTTGGAATTAATTTGTTACTGAACTTGGAGAAAAGAAATAAAAACATAAAACCACAACCAAATCAATCATAAAGTTTCACTTGTGTTCTATAAGCAGCTACAACTCTTTCCAATACTTTGTATATTGTCTTATTTTATCATCTGTGCATTCTGTTCGTATTAATCGCGTGTTTGATGATACACGTCTGAGTATGTGGGAACGTACCTTTAACTGTTTTGCTGCATATTCGCCTCTCTGATTTGTGGATCATGCAGCTTGATAGTCTTCTAATTTGCATATGAGTACTGTTGAGAATGTTAATCAAGTCTGTAATGTCCTTATCAAGTGAAGACAACGATTTCGAAACCAAAATAACGAACACTGAGGGCCCGCCAGTGAGAAGTATTTATCCCATTTTTGTGAATTGTCTCCATACTTTATTGGCAGACATGCAAAATAGCAAATTGCAAAAGTGCGTAATAACTGAAAATGTGATTTCGGTTTATTTTCAAATCGAAAGCTGAATATCATATATCTACCGCAGATATGAATCTACAAAAATATTTTGAAATGAAAGCTGTTTTTAATCAATTAGATTAACCTGATGTGTAACGAGTGATGCGTAATTTCAGTTGCAAATGTTCTGTGTCGATCTGATAGCTGCCGTCAGTTCCAACCTTCTCTATGAACATTAGAAACCTTTGTGTCTCCAGAAATGTCTACAGTGGCCCAAAATTTTGGAATTCCCTTGAGAAAAATATAAAAGATTCCATTAGTTTGAAATCATTCTCTAGTAATTTAAAGAAATATTTGATTAGCTCATATGTACCCCATGATTAGTTTGACTGTTTGGAATTGTTGTTCTTTTTCTTCACCCTGTATCGAGAATGTTGACCTGCCCTTCGCTCTCTCTACTCCCCCTCTCCCCCTCCCGCCCTCTCTTTTCCTACTCTCTTCTGTGTGTGCACAATGTATGTGGATGCATACATGTGTGTGTACGTGCGTGTGTGTGCGTATGTGTATATGGGTACGTGTGTGTGCTTGTGTGTATGTGTATGTGTATGTGTATGTCTATGTCTATGTGTATGTGTATACATGTGAAAGCGTATACACTGTACTTCATGTAACCATCCGATTTGATTGAATGAAAACTGTATACTTTCAATGATTAGCTTGTACGGTACATGTATCGTTGTATTGTGTTATAAAGTCATATATAATTAATGTATTGTAGTAATGTAACGTAAGTGAGGGGACTGCAATCTACAAGTTCGCTTTTTAGCAGCCCCTCAATTTCCATTTCCATGAAGTTCTTTTAAGAACCAATATGTATTATTATGTTCCAATATATGTAATCATGTCAAAGTGTATTACCTGTGTTTGATTGGAAATGAAAATATAAAAAACATGCATGTGAACATGCATGTGTGAAATGAAATGAAAATGAAAATGTATTAAACAACGAAACAAGAAAATCGAGCTGTAGTAACTCTTTTAAGGTCTCATCTTGACAGCTTATACAAATGATTAGTTTTTGTTCTTTATGTGGAGAAATGCTTTTCAACATATTAAAGCCATTTAACTATAGCAGAGATCACAAGTTTGAAAATAGCTTGCAGACACCTATAATCTTTTTCTTTATATGCTATTGTTGAAAATTTCCAACTGCTATACATATCATCAGAAAGCGCATGCATTTTGAATTCATCCGAAATTTACGTGGTGGGCCTATGCATCCATTTTATTCATGATTCAGATGAATGATACAAGCATGAACCTGTTGATACAAAGACATGAAAATTAAAACTAAACCACACGAGATTGTCCAAATTAAATTATTGGTTTGATGAGGATGAATCTGTCTAAAAATACATCTCACTTGGAAGATGGACACGCATTCTTTTGAATTTCTTCGTTGATTCAAAAATGATGTGTAAGTATGGAGTGATGATACCAAATTTCTTTAAGGACCTGCGAGCGGAGTTTCAGCTGATGAACCCCTCTTGCAGATATTTACACAGTGAAGTGAGTTTGTCTACTTCGTACTTCGTCAAGAAACTCGAAAGGCACCGAGTCTTTCGTATGTATTAATACACTTTTAATTCTTTGATGTGAAACACGTGATTAACATGATAAAGATGATGATGATGATGATGGTAATGACAGTTAAAAAGTAATGATAACAACAATAATGGAGTCTTCTAATTCCTGGTAGATGGTGAGACCCCCTTTTGACGTTGCTCCATTTGGAAAGAGCCACAATAAAAAGAAAGCATACGAGCATAGAGAATTGTTTACAGGTGTGAGAATTCTTAGGAACATACAACACCCGGGATCTTGTGGACAGAATTTTCTGTTATTGTAACAGTTCAGTACCAGGATACCATGTTTTAAGTTATACCTGCCAACAAACATACAAAACATGATGCGGTTGTAATGTAAACCAGGAGAACCGCTTTGGTGATATAGCACTGGTCTTCAAGAGAGCATATCATTATCCCGGAACGAGCAGATACATGTACGGATTTGTAACATCTGAACTCGGAGAGGAAACAACAAATTCTGACTCTTAGCTCCATTGAAGTTGATCATGTTGTTGCGTGGTTATTGTTAAAGAGCAATTCTACACTATGTTCAAGATGGCTTTAGCATGCAAAGTGAGATTGAGCAAAGATAATACAGAAGTTTCATAAAAATCAGACTCAAAGAAGAAAGTGATAGAATCTTGAAGTTTTTTTTCTCTCGTTGTAATACGTATGATCATATAGTGTTCAATGTCGCCCATTTCTTATGATTAATTTTGAATGAGGGACAATGCCGATAGATATGGAATTGGCGATTTCGTTATTGTTTTGTATCTTTTACTTTTCCAAGTTTTTGCATACTTTGAACTTATTCGTTACTGTACATGGAGAAAGATATACAAATACGTATAAAACCAACTCATCCAATCTTAAAATTTCACGTTTTCTATAAACAACAACAACAACAACAACAACTATTTTTAATGCTTTTGTTGGTTTGTTTCATGTCCATCTGAAAAGATGGCTGGATAGCCCATATTCAGCTGCAATAGCTGGTCTTCCATGGGGTCCAGTAAACACCCTTGGATGTAAGGCCGCCCGCCTTACATCCAACTGGACCCCATGGAAGACCACTTTACCGGGTTGGAGGAACACCCTTTCAATTCTATCATTTTATTATCTGTGTCTTTGTATTAATGACGTGTTTGAGGATACATGTCTGTGTTCGTGGGAGCCTACCTTCAGCCCGGGACCTTTAAATGTTTTGCTGAAAATGTGATTTCTTTCTATTTTCAAATCAAAAGCTGAATATCACATCTACCACCGATATGAATAAAATTGTCTGCAAAGATATTTAGAAATGAAAGCTTTTTTCATTGCTGTTTCAAATTAACCTGATGTGTACGAGTGATGTGTAATTTCAATTGCAACTGTTCTGTATCGATAGCTGCCTGCAGTTCCTACCTTCCCTGTGAACATCAGAAAGCTTTGTGTCTGTAGAAATGTATTAAACAACAAAACAAGAAAATCGAGCTGTATAGTAACTCTTCTAAGGTCTCATCTTGACAGCTTATACAAAAGATTAGTTTTTTTCTCTCTATGTAGAGAAATGCTCTTCTACGTATGCCATTTCACTACAGCAGAGATCAAAAGTTTGAAAATTGTTTACAGACATGCTATTGTTGAAAATTTCCAACCGCTATACATCATTAGAAAGCGCGTGCATTCTGAATTCATCGGAAATTTACGTAGTGGGTCTATACATCCATTTTATTTCTGATTCAGACGAAAGATACAAACATAAACTTGATACAAATGTTAAAATCAAACCACACAAGCCTGTCAAAATTTGATTAGGGGTTTGATGAGGATGAATCTCTCTAAAAATACATCTCACTTGGAAGATGGACACACATTCTTCTGAATTTTTCGTTGATTCAGAAATGATGTGACAATATTGAGTGATAAAACCCTATTTCTTTGAGGACCTGCGAGCGGAGGTTCAGCTGATAAACCCCTCTTGCAGATTTTAAGACCACACAGTGAAGTGAGTTTGTCTATACTTCGTCAAGAAATTCGAAAGACACAAAGTCTTTCGTGTCTATTGTACAGTTTTAATTCTTTGATGTGAAACACGTGTTTATCGCTAACAAAGACGATGATGGTGATGATGATGGTGATGATGATGATGATAATGATAATTAAAATATAATGATAACAACAATAATGGAGTCTTCTAATTCTGGCTAGAAAGTGAAACCCCTCTTTGACATTGCTCCATTTGGAAAGAGCCACAATAAAAAGAAAGCGTACGAGCGTAGTGAATTGTTTACAGGTGCGAGACTTCTTTAATAGGAATATACGACCCCAGGGATCTTGTGAACATGATTTCCTGTTATTTTATCAGTTCACCTTGATATCAGAATAACATGATGTCGTTGTAATGTAAACCAGGAGAACCGCTTTGGTGATAGCACTGGTCTTCATAAGAGCATGTCATTATCCCGGAACGAGCAGATACATGTACAGATTTGTAACATCTGAACTCGGAGAGGAAACAACAAATTCTGACTCTGAGCTCCATCGAAGTTGATCATGTTGTTGCGTTTTTATTGTTAAAGCGCAATTCTACGCTATGTTCAAGATGGCTTTAGCATGTAAAGTGAAAGAAAATATCAAAATTTCTCGGAATATATTAATGAAATATGAAATGGAACTCTCATGTGCAACATATCTGTGATAAAGTGTCTCGTAATGTTGGTATACTTCATATTATGTCCCACATTGATAGTATATTACTTCTGCAAAAGAAAGCTATACGTATATGCACCAACTTACATTACAATCTTATTCGTAATGACAGAAAGCGTGGCATAGGAGGTGGGGTTGCCATATATGTTAATAATCAAATTAAGTTCAGAATTCGAACTGATTTGCATATTCAAGGAGCAGAAAGCTTATTTATTGAAATTTTAAATGACAATGAGAAAAATATTATAGTTGGTACCATTTACCGTCCTCCGCAAAATGATATTCAATCTTTTTTTGACAATTTCGATCAATGTGCTAATGAAATTCTTGGAGAGAGAAAATCAATTTTTTTGATGGGAGATTACAATATAGATTTATTACAACCCACCCATTTTCATGACATATTACTTTCCAACTCACTGCATCCCCACATCAATAAACCCACCAGAATAAACAATAACACCCATAGTAAAACATTAATAGATAATATACTGTCTAATGTCATTACTGAAACCTGCACGAACGGCATTCTTTATTCAGACATATCTGATCATCTACCGATTTTTATGATTAAAGACAAATCTGTAACAACCCTAATACGCCGCCAACCCAAACAATACTTGAAAATGTATAGAAATGAAACACCACAAAATATTGATTCATTGAATCAAGATTTATTTGAAGAACAATGGGATGACGTCTTTGAACTCCAAGACGTTGATTCTTCTTATGAAATTTTTTTACAAAAATTATTAGATTATTATGACAAACATATTCCTTTAACTACCAAGAGAAATGGAAGGAAAAGAGCCCGGCAACCCTGGATTACTCAAGGTCTTATACATTCCATTCTTACTCGAAACCGTCTTTATAAGATATCTCTGAGAAAACCCACTCCTGAAAATGTGAAAAGGTATAAAATATATAGAAATAAATTAACTACTTTAATTCGAGTTTCACGTAAATCATATATTTCAAATAAACTCGAATCTAACAAGGATGATAAAAGTGCTCTTTGGCGGACTGTTAATGAAATACTCAAAAAGAAACCTATGAAATGTCCTGATAGTATTACTCATAATGATGATGTTATCACTAGTCCTGACCAAATTGCAAATATTTTTAATAATTTTTTTGTTAATGTTGGTCCTTCTTTAGCAGCATCTATTCCCATAAATGATATCAAAAATTATAAAGAATATTTACCTGAAAATAATCAAAATTCTTTGTTTTTTACTCCAATTAATGAATCTGAAATTATTGATATCGTCCGATTTTTGAAATGTCGTAAATCCTGTGGGCCCGATAATTTGAGGGTGAATTTGTTGAAAAAGATAATTTACCCCCTAGCAGCTACTCTCACCCATAAATTATATTCAATCTATCCCTCCTTAATGGCAAGTATCCAGACTCTTTTAAAATCGCCAAAGTTATCCCCATCTATAAGAGAGAAAATCCATTAATGGTGAAAAATTATAGACCCATCTCATTGTTGCCTGTTTTATCGAAAATCTTAGAAAAAGTAGTTTACAAGGGTCTTTACTCGTTTATGATTGAAAATGATATATTGAATACGAATCAGTTTGGTTTTAGGAAAGGATTTTCTACCGATTATGCTATAATCAAATCTGTCGATAATATTATTGATGCGCTTACTAAAAAAGAACATATAATTGGAGTTTTTATGGATCTTAGCAAGGCATTTGACACTATTGATCATGACATTTTACTTGAAAAATTACAGAATTATGGCGTGAGAGGGATTACTTTGTCATGGTTCAGAAGTTATCTAAGTCATCGCAAACAATATGTTGCATTTAAATCTAGTCACTCATTATACTCTAACGTGTCATGTGGTGTCCCTCAGGGATCTATCCTCGGGCCCCTACTTTTTTTTTTTGATTTACATTAATGACATCACCAATTGCTCCCCTCGTTTGAACTTCATCTTATTTGCAGACGACACTAACGTTTTTTACTCTCATAAGGATATTGCAACACTGATTGATACACTTAATATGGAATTAGGTAATATTTCGAAATGGTTTAGAAGTAACAAGCTTTCACTGAATATTGATAAAACATGTTTTATACATTTCCATACTCTTCAATCCCAACCCACCCTTCCTAAAAGTATTTATATTGATGGTATAAACATTGCTGAGAAACATTCAACCAAGTTTCTAGGAGTGACCCTAGATAGCGATTTAACTTGGAATACTCATGTGCAGAATATTACTACAGCAATATCTAAAACAACTGGTGTTTTAAGGAGAAAAAAGTATTTGATTAATGATCAAACTTTAATAATGTTATATAACACTTTATTTTTACCATATGTAATGTATTGCAATATTGTATGGGGCAACTGTAGCAAAAGTAAATTAAATACAATTTTTATTCTTCAGAAAAAGGCTCTTCGTATATGCACACACTCAAATTTTTTGGCTCACACCGATCCTATATTTCATCGCCTAAAAACTTTAAAAGCCCATGACATACATATATATCTAACTGCTATATTTATGTATAAACACACTCGAAATTTATTACCATTTTTTCATAATGCCTTAGTAACCAATGACCATATTCATTCATACCCAACCCGTCGTTCCCATGATTTTCATTTAAGTAATCCAAAGCTTTTACTTGCTCAAAAATCGATTAGACATCACGGTCCGGATACATGGAACACTCTTCCTGAGGAGTTGAAACAGTGTGCCTCCTTGTATTCATTTAAAGCAAACTTAAAGAAGCACATTTTATTACAGTATACTTCAAATATAAATTAAAAACAAATAATTCATATGATTAATGTTGGTCTCCCAAATACCAACATCGCATATTGTTCCCTCTTCCAGCAAACCAATTCGATTATTCTACATTCCAGCATATCTGCCCTTCTGCACTTTCTAGCACTTGCACGCACATCCACCACCATCACGTTTATTTTCCCCTGCTATCTTCGCAGCAGAATTTGTATTGTATTGTATTGTATTGTATTGTATTATTACGAAACTAGTATACGTCCCTACTTTTCCCTCTGGCCGGCCATCTTTTCAAGCTATGCTTACAATGGCGGCCCTCTGCATTATCGCTCCATAATCATAATTGTTGTAATCCCCGCTGCATAGACATGCATACTGTATATTGAATCATTAATTACCTTTTATATCTTTGTTTACGCAAGTCAAACGACTCTGTTTTGAATTTATTTTGTATATTTCCCACATGTTCATGATCATGTGCCTTATGTATATTGATTTGCTGATTGATTTGTTGATTTGCAGAAAATAAAGTATCTATTAAACAAACAAACAACTCCGGTTATCGAGACCATTCAGTTATATTCAGATATATGTTATATAACTCGTTAATATTATCGTACATTTCATATTGCAACATTGTATGGGCAACTTCAAAAAGCCACATTGATAGTATATTACTTCTGCAAAAGAAAGCTATACGTATATGCATAATCTCCGGTTATCGAGACCATTCAGATCCTTTATTTGCAAAATTAAAAACACGTAAGGTAAATGACATTAATTCTTTACAAAATTCACTCTTTATATTTAAGGGTCAGTTGCCATCTTCTTTCTTTTCACTATTCCAGTTAAACAAGGACATACATTCTTATCCCACAAGACAATCTGATAATTTCATTTATATAATCCTAAAACAGTGATGGCTCTGAAATCTGTCAGACACACCGGACCCGATGTTTGGAATTCTCTTCCTTCTGAAATTCGAAGTTTAAAATCCATGTACTCTTTAGAAAGCTGTCAAAACAATGTTGCTTTCTGGATATCAGCAATTTCATTGTCTTTGTTAGTGCATTATACACGAAATTCTTTCGCAGAAATATCGACGGATTTAATCTTTAACGTAATCATGTAACCGATCATGAACTGTATTAACTGTTCACCTGTACCTCGGTGAGAAAATATTTTGTCATGCCTTGCTGATCAGTGATACAGGTGAACTTACTTTGTGTAAACCATTAATGAAAGCAGACAGATCTCTCCTTTTCCCCTCTCCTTTCTATTATCCTATCTCTATAATATGCAAGTCATCCCTCCCCCCTATTCTCTTTCCGATGTGTAGTAGTGTGTACGGGGGCTGCACGCAAATCAAGCCACGCTTATGCTGTAGCCCCACTGTATTATTCATTGTTGTATCGCTCATACGTTTTGCTGTACATTGTGTAAAGACAGTGAAGAAAGTTTTGTCAAAAACTTATGTTTATGTATGCATATATACATGTACTATATGCGCGATGATAATACAGAAACCAATAAATCAAATCATATCAAATTGAGCAAAGGTAATACAGCAGTTTCATAAAAATCAGCCTCAAAATTAGGAAGTGAAAGAATCTTTTTTTCCCCGTTATTTACGTATGATCATAGTGTTCAATGTCACTCATTTCCGTTGATTTGTAATGAGGGACAATACCGATAGATATGGAAATGGCGATTTCGTTATTAACTTGTATCTCTAACTTTTCCAAGTTTTTGCATATCTTCAATTAATTCGTTACTGTACATGGAATGAAATATACAAATACGTATAAAACCAACCAAACCAATCTTAAAATTTCACCTTTTTTTATGAGCAACGACAACTATTTTCTACGCTTTTGTTTGTTTCATGTCCATCTGAAAAGATGGCTGGATAGCCCATATTCAGCTGCAATAGCTGGTCTTCCATGGGGTCCAGTTGGATGTAGTAGGCGGGACCACTCCATCGGGTTAAACACCCTTTTAATTCTATTATTTTATTATCAGTGTGTTTGTATTAATAGCGTGTTTGAGGATACATTATGTCTGTACATGGGAACCTACCTTTAGCCCGGGACCTTTAACTGTTTTGTGGAACATTCGCTTCTCTGATTGGTGGAAGCCGCTTGATAGTTATCTAATTTGCATATATTCAGCTGCAATAGCTGGTCTTCCATGGGGTCCAGTTGGATGTAATAGGCGGGACCATTTCATCGGGTTAAACACCCTTTCAACTATATCATTTTATTATCTGTGTGTTTGTATTATGGGCGTGTTTGAGGATACATGTCTGTACATGGGAACCTATACCTTTAGCCAGGGGCCTTTCACTGTTTTTCTGAACATTCGCTTCTGATTGGTGGAAACAGCTTGACAGTCATCTAATTTGCATATCAGTACTGCTGGCGATGTTTCTCTGTGTCCTGGTAATGTCTTTATAAAGTGAAGACAACGATTTCGAAACCATCAGAAGGAACATTGATTCTCTTCATCAGCCGTGAGAGGCCGCTGGTGAGTTGTGATTGTCTCATTTTTGTGAACCGCTATTTCTTTATTGGCAGACATGCTACAGAGCAAACTGTAAAATTTGGTGATAGCTGATAAACGATTTCTTTTACATCTTTCAATAGAAAGTTATATACATCATCTACGGCGGATCTAAACATTAAAGTCTAAAATAATTTCTATTTTGGAAAATAGAACTTTGTTTTGTTTTTAAGAAGTAGAATTATAAGCATAATGATTTCATTTTATATTAATGTTTCTTAGCGCTTAATCTCATATACATTCTTGTTTCCAACTAATGCACTGCATCTAATGACTTCAATTCTTACATCTTTCTTAGTATTTTCTTAGTTTTTTTTTTTGGTAATAAAGTGAAATCAACTATATCTGTATACATTATGTATTTATAAATGTATATACGTTGGAAAGCTTGGTGTCTATAGAAGTGTATTAAACAGCGAAAAGAGCAGGAAAAGTCGAGAATTAGCGACTTTATCAAGCTCCAGTCTTGACAGATTACAATACTTATTTGGTGTTTTTATTTTATCAATTTTTACAGGAATACATGTCATATCACTATCAAAACTTAAACATTTGAAGGATAACTTGCATTATTTTTCTTCTTGCTGTGTGAATTACTATTTTTTCGGCAAATAGGATCTGCTGCATTATCCTCAAAAGCATCATGCAGCGTAAATATTTAGCACTTTGCATGTTATGCGTCTATTTTATCAAAGATTGAGTTTAATGTTACATCAAGCATAAACTTATTGATTAAAACCTTCAGGGATGTTTGTTTATGTTGTGAGGTCGTAGAAATAGGGGCCTACTACAGTAATTCCCTTCAGTTTGTTAAAGATTTAATTTCAGCTGTCTTGTACTGTCGCAATGTGAATATCCATACCAGACAAGTTGACGACAATATTATAGAATCAAGTGAAAACAGAACAGCAAAAATCTAATCAAGGCTTGATAAAGATCAATAGAAAGGGAGGTTTGTAGAAACTGTTGCTAGCATTTTAATTCGGTTATAATCAAACAGATTTACCGACAATCTAATTGAAGCAGCATCGCGTGTCGTTTCATTTGCATATTAGTTAAATTGGGGTGATGGTCATTTTTCCGAAGTTCGCTGATCCGAAAATAAAAAGCTTCGTGAACCTACGGAAGTGGGAACATTATTTCGTTTTCGGATTAGGGAGTTTCATAACAAACCCCTTTCATATTTTGACTAACGAACCCTAGGGATATTGAGGAACTTTACTTCATTTTCGGATTAACGAACATTTGGTATAACGAACTCTATTTTGCTTTCGTATTACGAACCTTCGGAATAACGAACTGAAAATTCTACAGGTTACGGAAATCAGACGTGTTTGGTGCATGTTAAACTGTTATGTCTATGATTTTGAATTTTTTTCAAACATTAATTACACCTGACAAGTCATGAACTTCTTTACTTTTAAAAGCTCGATTGATCATCACTATACTCTCACAAATTCTCTTTTATATCTCTATCTCTCTACATGATTATCATGGGAACA
Organism: Diadema antillarum; assembly: GCF_040938485.1. NCBI lineage: Eukaryota > Metazoa > Echinodermata > Echinoidea > Diadematoida > Diadematidae > Diadema > Diadema antillarum. Next base: position 3,461,896 of record NW_027271001.1, on the reverse strand, counting down.
CCTTACCAGTGTGCTGTTGTGTACTCCTTTTGCCTGTTTGTGTTCTGCATATCAAAACAGTTATTGTATAGTTACAAAAAGGAGAAAAGTCCGAATATACAATGTGTGACGGAAATGAAGAGATTGATCTCATTCTTGTTAAGTAAAGCTAATTGATATTAGAGCTGTTTAACTCTTTACGTGCCACGTTCGCACGTCCGGCTCAGTCGACGGCGTGCCAACTTCGCATATTCTGCTCAACAAACAAAGCCGCCAAAACCGATCGATAAATCGCTAATCCCGCGGTACAATCAAAGCGTTTCTCACGCTTTTGTTCCTCTCACATACGGCTTCCATTCTATGTGGTGATTGACTATCAAGCGGTGTTCACAACTAGATTTGCGTGTACATTCTAAGTTTATGTCACTTATTTTATGTGCAAAAGTCATGCCTTTACAGTAATGAAGCTACTGGTAATTCAAAAGAAAAATTGAAAATAGAATTGTTATACATTGTATTGGGAAGCAAAGTTTGGCATTCCTCTTTAACTCTGCTCACTATTATGTCCAGCTTAAAAGAAATTTGTAGAAGTTATATAAATTGGAAAAACAGAATTATTTTTCAAAGCATGACTACCTTCGTGTCTCAGAATAACGTGGCACACAGGGGGTTTCCACCATGGCACATAAAGAGTTAAACAAAGAAATAAATAAGAGACTTTTATATGACAGAGTACTTCAAGAACATTCCATGTTTTGTTCAAAATCAGGTATCACGGTATCTGATGACAGGCTTAGTTTAGAATGTTTTGAAATGGCGCTTAGTCCATTTTGTGTTGAAACTCTTCATATTTTTTTTTAATTGAATTGCAGTAGAGTTCATTGAAAGAGAAGCAAATCGATATGGCCCATGAAGGGTGCTTAAGATCCGTATGAACTAAAATACAAATTTCCTGTCGTTCTAGCTTGAAGTTCAACATGGCATCGACATTCAACAAGTGTCTATTTGTGGTCATTGGTGTTGTGGTCACTCTCCTACCCTTCATTCATGGTCAAGTGGATACTAACGGTAGGGGATTGAAAACACAATTGCAGCTTAGTCCATCGTACAAATTGTAGCAGAACGTTTAACTGTGGTTGACTCTCAAATGCGAGTAATTCCAGCAGATTACAACTGATGAACGTGCTGTATTGTACCCAGATGAGCAGAGGCTCCGCTCCATTTCAGAAAATACGTTACCACAACCGTTCTGCATCTCTAATCATCAAGTCGATATTCCCTCCTGTTTGCAGTTACAGATTCTCATAACGCATTCCCTTGATCGAATATCACTAAGAAGTTTTATCTGCTGTCAAAAACTAGCTCAAGACGGAAGAAACCAGTGCCTCGCGATGATTGCCTGCCGATGATAAATAATGCACAGGTTAGACAGGGCAAAATGAAAGACTGGGGCAGGGGTGGCACTTGCCCTCCCAAATTATGTGAAATAAAATGTTGGGGGATAAAACGAGTTTTTGCCCCCCCCCCCCCGTGCCCCCTGTAACAAATAATGAATCAATTTTTAAAGACCAAAATGAACAATAAAGGCACTTCTCTTGTCTAAAAGTTTTCAATTTCATAACTGAAAATGCAAAAGTTTCGCCCCTAACGCGGCCAAAATCATAATTCATTATTAATATACATTATAATATACATACACTGATATCTACTTATGAGCAAATTTAGTGTATAGATGGTAGCCTCGCGTCCTCGTGTGCCCCCTGAAACGTATCTTTAGTAAACCTTACATTTTCTCTTTCTTCTATGCTTTTTAGCAATATAAAAATAATTTTTATTGCTTGAACAATGCGATCGCGTTTAAGCTTTTAATGAATACATTTCAGACGAATGGCAAAGTGAAAGTGGCTCGCTCGCTCTGCCCGTACATAGTAAAATTAACAATTTTCTTAAGTTAAGATGATAGCCCTTCGCAGTGATGTTTGTTTTACTACGTTTAATTCCCTATAAATTTAAATTGAAATGTTCTATAAACGCGACTTTTACACCCTGTTTTTACAAAAAGTCCCTACCGTCATACCCCCTCCAAAGCTCGGTCGCTTCCCTCCCTCTCCGAGGATCTCACACCGTCACATAATGTACCCACGTATGTTATAATCATAGTCCTTCGCACTATTTTTTTTCACTATGTTTAATTTCGTAGAAATTTGCTTTTAAATGCTCTTTAAACGCGACTTTTGTACTCTGTTTTGACAAAAAGTTCCTACCGTGGTATCCCCGCTCGATCGCTTCGCTCCCTCGCCGAGGATTTCACACCGTCACATAATGTGCCCCCGTCAAGATTTTGCCTCCCCCCCCCCCAAAAAAAAAAAAACACAGAAAAACAAAAACAAAACAAAACAAAAGTGTTCCGGCGCGATTGCTTAAGTTGTTTAAACACCATGCCAAACGACTAGTTGGAGCCCGATGGTAATGAAAGGCTTATAACAGATGATGTTACCAAATGCATTTTTTGACAGGTGTACTGTGAAATGGACCCGAATGGAGGGGGCTGGGTCCGTTAAGGCAAGTCCGGCATGGGAAGTGTCTGGCACTACGTCGAAGAGAACGGGGCGGAGGTCGACTTGGAGATCATCCCTCCGTCCAGCATCAAACAGATGATTGAGTTGAAATTCACCGAGTTCTTCGTGCAGACCGACGTCGTCTTCCTGATGGTTGGGGACGACAGCGTGAACCCATCGAGTCTGACAACGCGGACGATACCGTGATTGGAAGAAAGGAAGGTGTACATCGACGGATACGCCAACGACCACACTCGGCTGCAGTTCCAGTCAAATAGCGGTATTACAACAAGATTATTTTGTACCCACTAAAACTGATAGCTGTATAAGTATTTATTACTGGAATCTTTTCGTTTCATCTTACATTTGGAACTACACTTCAATGTTCATTACAACTGATTGACAAATTGCCCTGCATGGACGTAAATAAACATTGAATTGATCAGTGTTTTAGTAGTAGCCATGATGATAATATATTTGGCGTACATACGCGAGCAGGATTCGAACCTACGACCTCCTGATCTCTGAACAGGCGTCATCTCCACTAAACCATCGAGCTTTCGCCCGACAGCAAGTGTTGGTTCTAATCTTTATAGCATGCAGCGGGTACTGCGTAATTATTCAAATTCGTGAAATTCTTCCGTCATGATGTTTTCATTAGGCGTTTTCACATCAGCCCGATAAAAATCCAAGCTCCAGATATTTTTCGCAGAAAATAGCAAAATAGCGCGCTATTTTCTGACTTGGGAAATTAACCCGATCACGAAATAGCGCGCTATTTGATAATGTGAATACAAATTAGCGCGCTAATTAGGCGTTTTCACATCAGCCCGATGTTTCGAAATAGTGCGCTATTTTCTGACTTGGGAAATTAACCCAATCATGAAATAGCGCGCTATTTGATAATGTGAACACAATTAGCGCGCTAATTGTATCGCTCTGATCGAGAAAATTTCTCGAGTTCAACTCGGGAAATTTCTGAAATAGCGGGATAGTAGCGCGCTATTTGATACTAGGCGTTTTCACATCAGCCCGATAAAAATCCAAGCTCGAGAAATTTTTCGCGATTGCGAGTTACAGCGCTATTTCATTTCTTATTCACATCAGCCCGAAGAGAATCAGCCTGAATTTTTGTCGAGCTAATTCGACAGCTGAGCATGTGCAAACAGCATAAGTAATGTGTGTGCCCTCTCAAAAATTTCTCGTGATTTGTGTGCAGTTTGCCTGGATCGATGGGGTCACACACGCTAGGCATAATGGGATGCATCGCGCTAATTTCTCGAGTCGTTTTCACATTATCAAATAGCGCGCTACTATCCCGCTATTTCAGAAATTTCCCGAGTTGGACTTGAGAAATTTTCTCGATCAGAGCGATACAATTAGCGCGTTAATTTGTGTTCACATTATCAAATAGAGCGCTATTTCGCTATCGGGAAAATTTCCCAAGTCAGAAAATAGCGCGCTATTTCTAAACATCGGGCTGATGTGAAAACGCCTAATGTGAAAACGACTCGAGAAATTATCGCGATGCATCCCATCATGCCTAGCGTGTGTGACCCGATCGATCGAGGCAAACTGCACACAAATCATGAGGAATTTTTGAAAGTGCACACACATTACTGATGCTGTTTGCACATTCTCAGCTGTCGAATTAGCTCGACAAAAATTCAGGCTGATTCTCTTCGGGCTGATGTGGACAAGAAATGAAATATCGCGCTAATTCGCAATCACGAAAAATTTCTCGAGCTTGGATTTTTCATAGGGCTGCTGTGAAAACGCCTAATGAAAACATCTCGACGGAGGAATTTCATGAATTTGAAGTTCAATTTTCAATGAATTTTCAATTTCCTGTGTGGATATTGTCCTACGTACTGACGTACGGTATACAGATGGAAACATTATACTTCACAATTAAAAAAAAGAAAATCGCAATGAAGGTTGACTATCAACAAAGCACCGTCTTTACGTACGCAAAAAGGTGGCCACAGTGTTGTTATCTTTGTTGTAATTATACATCTTCTTGATGCCTCCCTGTCATTTTTCGCTATTTGTATTCTTTGTTCAGTCGATACCATGACGTGTATCCCTGGAAGTTCCAGCAAGTGTGGACAAGGTGGGACGCCCTCAGCCAATGGAGAGTCTAAACCTTTCTTCTTTGAGTCCGTCTACTTCGGCCCGCGGGCAGCAGGCGCAGAACTGAGCTCTAATCTTGCTGGTCAGTGGTTCCGTAACAGGTACTCCTGGAACGGGACCTACTATTTTGTGTTTGCAAGAAATTAGAAGCACTGAGCATAGCGACAAATTTTAATCATGAGACACCATATGTAACATAGACATTAGGGTTATTACACTTTGTCCTAAAAAGTGAGACGGGGGGGGGGGGAGGGGATTAGGCCTATAAAATGAACCAACAATGTAATCAATGAAGAAGAAATCAGAGCAATTTCACTTTTCCAAGTGAATTCTAAAAAAAAAGGTTAGAAATTCTTTTCACCACAATTCACAGAGCGCATATCTTTGGCGTCATTTTGGAGGCCCTAGGTCAGCACACGTTACCATTACTTGGGAAGGGCGGGGGACGGGGGTGCTCTCTCTAAGAACACGGTTGTTGCGAGAAATCTGTAGAATGCGATACAGAATGGACGTAAACCATGGCGCCCCCTTTGTTATTATTTTTTTTTGTAAAACAAAAGGAAAAATGTAAAAAGGCGCGTGCCCCCCTTTACTTTCTTCATGAAACCAGAATTGCGCTGGCCTTTTTTTCTTTCTTTTTTCTGCTTGTCAGCCGATGAAACCTTTAAAGGGGTCCTGAAATCCAAATGCATGCTGATTTGTGTTGACTTATGATACCCTCAACATCACTTTTGCGGTGAAACGAATATCTAGAAACATTCCATATTATATTTTTAACGATTTTTTCTTCTATTTTTCTTCAGATTACTCGGGAACATACAGTAACTTGCATGTTTCCTCGTCATATCTTTTGTTAGTCACATTAATATCACAGAAACATGCAAGTTATGCTGATTCGAGGGGAAGGTGCATTCCAATGTCTTTTGTTAAACATTTCAGTACTTTAGCAACGAGTGACAGATGAAGTCATCTGAGGAATATTGGTTTGGAAGAAGTTTTTGTGGGCGTTCCCAAGTAATCTGAAGAATAGAAGAAAAAAAATCGTTGAAAATATATGGAATGTTTCTAGTAGTTTCACCGCAAAAGTAATGTTGAGGGTATCATAAATCAACACAAATCAACATCCATTTTTTATTTCAGGGGCCCTTTAAGTGGTGCGAAATATATTGCGCTGAAAGCGTTTTGTTTTGTTTTGTTTGTTTGTTTATTTGTTTTTGTTTTTGTTTTTTATCAGCCCGGCAGTGGGATGAGAAACAGAAAAATTGCGCTCTAAAGCGGTTTTTGTTTTTGTTTTGCTTGTCAGCCGATGAAACCTGGAAGTGGCAGTAGAAATATTTTTTTTGCGCCTCCCTCCCCCCCCCCCCTTTACGGAATCAAAATTCTTCGATCCGCCCCTGCACAAGGTATGTTAAATCTACTAAAAACAAACCAGTGTCAATAGAGGCCACACTGACATATTGTGTAAAAAGTATGTTGTGATGGTGTTGAAAAGTCTTCAGCTGACACTTCGTGGTGTTAATTTGACACTGTAGCTGGTGATATTTTTGACACTGGTACTTGTGTTAATTCAACAATGACACTACGAGGTTTTAACCGTATCCGGGCAATTATCCCCAGAGGGCAATTACAATCTATAAAGATTATTATAAATACAAAGTAATGGACACATTTTTTAATCGCAATTATATCATGTATCATGTTTTCGCTCTTTCTGTCAACAAGCTAGCATTTTTGTTTATTCAGTTCATTTTTATTTGAGTGCCCGACCAAAATTGGTAGTAGGTTTGATCTCATTTTGAACAAGGCGGAATGAATCGAATGATTAAGAGTCTGACCAGATATCCAGTTGAAGCGTTAAATGCTTGTCCGGACACACGCAAAACATGTTTACACAAACATGCTTTTGTTATACATTGCATTGCGTTACCCTGTAAAGTGACTGGAAACTATCGACGCTAAAAATCAATAAAGAATAATCTTAAGATCATGTTGCTCTGTCTGTCTTGCTGTCTGTCTCTCTAATGAAATAATATAAATATATAAATATATATATATATATATATATATATATATATATATATATATATAATGGTATTATTATCCGCGTGTTGGAATAAAAGCATGAAGACGATGAAGACATTGCAACTTCACTTATTTGTAAACCAAATTTTCGACCCTTGCACGGATCTTCCTTAGGGTAACAGTGATATTTGTATTTGAAGCTCAGCACAGAAAAATAATAATAATAATATTTATTATTTATTATATGTAACATTTTTTTTTTATTATAATGATGTGACTGTGCATCACAAAACGAACAAAAAGTCGCACACAGTGAATTTGTGCGAGGACTGAAAATAGGTGAAATGTGTCAACCTAGCCAATCTTGAGTTTTTCATATTTCCTGAAAGAGCAAGTCTTCTTCTACATTATGTTAAAGTTTGGGATTATAAAACAAACAGAAAACTCTGTTTTTAGCAGTTTTTCTCAAACACTTTATAGTATAATAGCACAGTGTGATTAGATGTTTCTAATAGAGTCCACTTTTCATTTCTTGAAAATCCTGTACACACTCTTCACTTTCAACTCTGATAATTTTTGAAAGGATAATGCTACTTTTTTGAAAGTTGTCATCAATCATGGACAAAATGTGTTGATAACGCACACCTAATTTAAGCTTAATCTTATAATCCCTTCATTGTTATCGCTCCGGTGTTTAGCAACCCGTTTTTTGTCCCTTTCATGGCATAGCTATCGTGGCTTGGAAAAGATTAAGCGCTTGAATAGACTCTTTATTTCAGAGCCTCTTTTCTCAGTTCACACTTTTCCAGAGTGTGTGCTTTCTTTCCAACATTTAGATAGGTTAGCAGAGTCCATTTGAATTGAGTTATACATCATTTTAAAGCTTAGAGTCTGTTCTTTTAGAATCTGCCCCTAACTAAAAATCCATGTCTGGCGACTTTTTGTTTGTGCTGTGGTGCAGGGTCACATATTGTAACTTAGCATCCTTAATCAAGACATTTACACATCGCCTTTGTGCATGATACATCTTCTTGTGAATCTCCAGTTTTTTTTTGAACTTGACTTTCACTGTCTGCGAAGCAGTTTGCTTGGCTATTTCTGGGGTATACCATTCAGTATTGGGGTGGATTGTGACCTTGATTCGTTTCTCAGGTGCCAACTTATCAAGGGTAGCAGTGAGTAAGGTGTTATACAAATTCACCTCATCACATGAGATCCAGCTGATATAAGAGACTTAACATGAGTATCAGCAACAAACATATTCGGCATTTTAATTTTTTGATCTCTTTATTCATATTCACTTTGGGGCATTGGATTACCTTTAACCTCATTCAAATTAAAACTTTTTTCAACTGAAATTCGTAAGACAAGCACAATTTCGCAAATCAGTCATTTAATGTAGAATGATATAGTCACGAATTCGAATTAATTTTTGGGCATCCAATGTAACATGTACTGCAGTCAATTTAGTAGACATGTTTATAATTTTATTCTTTTTTTTTCTTCCATCACAGTTATTGTTTTGTATAAGCATTATAACATTCCATATTTTCGTATTCATTCTTTATTCTTATATCATCTTGGCAACAGTTCTTTTAATATGTCATCTTGAGATAAAAGCCTGTATCTAACTTGTGCTGTCATGACTGTAAGAAGACGGAGTTAATCTATAGCACTGGTACATGTTGGCCTATAATGACTTGTATGAAAGAAGAGAGACGTTACAGAACAAGAAACTCGAGTTATTTAGGGTCAAAGATATGATACTTTTACTATCTAACAGAGTGTGGATGAAACAAAAAGTCATATCTAATTCAAAATGTTTAGATGTTCTCACCTTTTCAAAATTGAAAAAACGTGATGTTAAATCTGAATGAATATGTTTGGAATTTGACTACCCATTCGCGAAATTGAATGATCGAAATACAGTGCTGGCGAATTTGAATGAATCTAGAGCATTTGTCTATTTGAGTACCATTTTTACAACTTCGAAAGACACATGTGCAAATTTCAATGATCAAGATGCTAAATTGAAAGTAAAAGTTGCAATTTTGAAAGACAAAATGTGCGATAACTAGGTTTATGCTAAATTGAATAAATTTTTTGGCCCATTTTTTTTTTTTTTTTTTTTTTTTTTTGGCGTTGGAGCAAAACACGTGCGAGGGTGACACTACAGAAGCTTCACCCGCTTTCACCCGCTGCAGCAGGATATTTTCATATCTTGGTAATCCCAGTATCTGTCCACATACTTCCTCTTTATGCGTGTGCGACTGTGCGTGTGTGTGTGTGTGTGTGTGTGTTGGGGTGGATGTGGTGGAAACCGGAAAACACACGCACACGCACACAGACACACACAATGAATAAGCACAATTCGTCGAAAATCATGTAAACGCTTAGATACATCCGCCCTTACTTGCGTCTATCACTCTTCATTCACAGTTTGAAGTACAAGTTGTAATGTTTTACTTACGAGCTATTATAAGTATTGTTCTTCAACAAACCATCTCAGCGAATGGATAAAAAATTGAACGATTGAATTATCAGCTTATCACAATATTACACATGGATGATAGGTGAATCAGTCTGTCTGTCATCTTATAGGGCCTGCATGGTCACACAGAGACTTATAGCCAACATCCAGCAACCAACAATTTCTGGCGACCATTCACAACCAATCCGCGACCAATCCCCAAATTTTTGATCGGTTGCTTACCGTTGGCAAACCATTTGACGTCCGGTTGGAGAGGTCTTTGCGAACATTTTGCGAACAGCAAAAACAAAAATGATGATGAACGGTCGACTGCTCGAAGAAAGGTTTGCAAATGGTCGGCAAATGATCGGCGACTTAATGGAAACCACTAGAAATTGACTGTCGATTAGTTGCTGATTTTCGTTTGGGGCTCGGCAACAATTACTACAGGATTACAATTAATGCGTATGCACGTAGACTCAGACACTCTAGAAAAAAGAAGGTTCTCAGTATTGATTGTTATACATGTAATCTGGTCGGCAACCACTTGGCAAAATGGTCAGCGATCAGTCTTTATTTGGTCAGCAATTGGTAAAATATTCAAGGGCCAAGGGCCAAAAAATCACAGCAGATAAGTCGGGTCTAGGGCAATCACCCGCTGGGCAATTGCCCCGGGCCCTAAAGCCTAATCCTAATCCTGAACCTAATCCTAACCCTTACCCAAACTCCTAACCCTAAACCTAACCCTAACCCTAATCTTTACTCTGACCTTACCACTGACCAGCATTTAGCAGGGGAGTAATTGCCCTGGGGAGAGGGGGGGGGGGGGGGGGGTATTGGCCCTGATACGGATCAGTCCTATAGACATTAGTAACCAGTCGGCGACCGATTGCTGACCGATTTACAACCAAGGGATGGTACTGTATTGGTGGAGATGAGATTTGGGCTTTTAACTTTTTGCGAGATACCAAGAAACCACTTATGAAACAGTAGAGAGCATACTATTTTAAGAGGAATTCAAAGATTAATTTGATGAAAATCGGTTTTGGAATTGCTGAGACATCCAAAAACAAAGTAAAACAAAGGGATCGTAATAAAATGTGGGTCCCACATTTTATCATGATTGCTCTATTTTGGATATCTCAGCCATTTCAAAACCAATTTTCATCAATAAACATTGAATTCCTCTTGGAATGACATGCTCTTTCACATTTTATAAGAGGTTTCTCATTATCTCACCAAAAATGTTAGAAACCTGAAGTTAGGTCTCAACTAAAACTATACGATCCTTTTGAAGACCAAGAACCTTTTGCCGACCAGTTTCGCTGGCTATATATCCGCCCTGAGATGATTGCAGTGCAGAGCATTCCGCTGCAAATCTGAAATCAAACACTTTCGTATACAATGCACAACACGATGTTGGAAACAGCTGCCCATTCCTAGAACCAAAACATGAAATAGTTTTTTTTTCTTTCAGAAACATAAGTTTCAATGCAGAATAAGTCCTAGACGTAATCCACTCATTTGTCGATTGGTTGACAATTATCACAATCATAACTTCAACGGTTACCATGGTTACACGCTTGCCTTGTGTTTCGATGACGCTTGACCGAATAGTGTTATCCCCATTCCATAGATCATCGGTCACTCGTCGGAAGCATATATATATATATATATATATATATATATATACATACATACATACATATATACATATATATATATATATATATATATCTATATATATATATATATATATATATATATATATATTCATACATGATGAGAGGCTGACAACTTTCATGAAACGGTACCCAGATGAACCCCCGATGGTCAGTGGAATGGGGGCTTAAATTCATACAGACAGAAGGAATTGACTCCTTGTCAATGAGTCACCTCATGCCACAACCAGTTAGCACAGGCGAAGGATTAATCGGGCATGTAGAGTTTGGCAAACCGTGGTAGCTGATATCCCCATTCCACAGAGATTTTTTCTCATCAGGAAGTAAAGTTTGTTGCTTCCGCCACCCAATGAAGGTATGTTGGATCGCAGTCTGATGAATCCGACTTGTGTTGGTCGACTATCAGGTCAGTGTCAGACATGTCGCCTATGATCCTCATTTGACGATCCTGCCTCATCGGATCACCGCCCGACATGTCGACCTGATAGTCGACAAAGACAGGTCGGATTCATCAGACTGTGATCCGATACACCTCGGTTGGTGGCTAGAAGCAAATAGCTTTGCTTCTTACGAGTGACCAATGAGAAAAAAAAATGTCAGTGGAACGAGGATTTAATAACTTTACAGGACAAGTTCACCTTCATAGACATGTGGGTTGAGTGAATGCAGCAATATTAGTGAAACACATCAATGAGAGTTTGAGGAAAATCCGTTCAAAAGTTATGAATTTTTGAAGTTTCTGCTCAGTCACGGCTGGATGAGAAGACTACTATAGCTTGTGATGTCATATGAGTACAACTATATAAACAAAGTATAAAGAAAATTCAAGATATTCTCACTTTTCTCACATAATAAAAGAACACTCGACTTCTCTCTTTCAGAAGTCAGGGGGAATGATATCACCCCAAACATAACTCAGTAACAAGTCGAAGAAATGTGCACTTCATTCAAAAAGTCAAGTTTTGTGAAATTCTCTTTTTATTTTCCTTATATCGTTGTACGTATGTGACATCATACACTGTAGTAGTCTTCTCCCCCAGCAGTGATTGCACAGATATTTAAAAAATTCATATCTTTTGAACGGATTGTCGGATTTTCCCCAAACTTTCACTGATGTGTTCTACTAACATTGTTGCCTTCACTCAATCCACATGTATATGAAGGTGAACTTGTCCTTTAATTGAAAAGTAATTTATGCAATAGCAGCAGAGCGCAGCGAAATCATCCATACAATGGTCGCATGCAGAGAAGGTCAAAGAGGCATTGAATATAATGAATTCATTTTATGACAAGTTAGTGTCAGTTTAATGTGTTCATTAAGGTCATCATCATTTTGCCGTGGAAGAGAAGCTCAGCTTCCTGCTTAAGAAGAAAAAAAAAAATTATCATCTCCGTCACCGATCAGGAAATGTCTCAGCCCCGTAATATCATATGATAATCGCAACTTGATAATGGAGAAAACGTACTGGACTCCTGACATGTGATGCTGAGCACGATATCCTGCCCGGCTCGAACTTCCCTTAGCACGTCGTTTTTGTTTGATAGATACTTTATTTTCTGCAAATCAATAAATCAATCAGCAAATCAATATACATAAATTACATAATCATGAACATGTGGGAAATATACAAAGTAAATTTAAAACAGAGTCGTTTGACTTCCATAAACAGCGATATAAAAGGAAATTAATGATATAATATACAGTACGCATGTTTATGCAGCAGGGATTACAATAACAATATTGTAGTTAAGAAGCGATTATGCAGAGGGCCGCTATTGTAAGCATTGCTTGAAAAGATGGCCGGCCTGAGGAAAAAGTAGGGACGTACTTGATTCGTAATAATACAAATTCTGCTGCGAAGATAGTAGGGGAAAATAAACTCTGATGTGTGATGGTGGTGAAGGTTTGACCATCTTTGTTTACATCTCTTGATGTAGATTGACACCTCACAATGCTCGAGTGAAGACAAGGCGAACCTTTACCGTAAGCCCTTCTCCTCATCTATAATATATCACTATGAAAACTTTCAATCAATTACACACAACTAAAACTCATTCTTTTGCTTTGTATCTTTTCGTATTGTATTATCTGTGTGTATACCTGTATTTTGGATATACACGTCTGTATGTGCAAGTGAGAATGTGCCCTAAAACTATTTTGCTACGTATGCCTTTCTCTGATTGGTTGCAGCACTTTTACAGTCTCCTAATTTGCATATCACTATACTGTTGGTAATGTTTACTAAATCTGTCATATATATAGTGAAGGCAACGATTTCGAAACCATCAGAACGAACATTGATTCTCTTCAGCTGTAAAGACCTCTGGTGAGTAGTACTTACCCTATTTTATTGGCACTTTATATGGCAGACATGCAGGCGATATAGATTGTGATATGAAAGTTTCTTTTTATTTTCAAATCGAAAGTTGAGTATTACATCTAGTGCCGATCTGAATTTCAAAGTCTAAAAAGAAAGATATATATTTTGAAATGTGAAGCTTTGCTTCATCATCAAGCATTATCAAGCACAGTGGCTGCGAAACGTTTTTCAGTGTGAGGGGGCTGCGGGGGGGGGGGGGTGTCAAGATCAATGCTCCCCCCCCCCCCTTAGACAGGAAGAATCTAACGGCGGAATATTTGGAAATTGAGATTCATGGGTCTTTGGATTTTCTAGAATTTTTGTGTAATTTTGGGGGGTGTGCTTTTTTTCGTTGGAATAGCAAAATATTTGTGTTTGTGTGTGTGTATGTGTGTGTGTGTGTGTGTGTGTGTTCGCGAAGCTATGATTTCAAATGTAAGATGGTCGTACACCAAGCATGACTCTCCATGGGACCTTATGCTGTGAACTTTCCTTTTTATCAATGTTTCTTACATTTGGAATAGGGGAGAGGGTAGACCAGTACAAATCTCTTGTGCTGTACTGAGATTGGCGTAATGATAATCGGTTGATGATGAACTTTGTAGAAATTGCTCCGCGAGACTCTTGCACAACATCGCGGAGGAATTTGAAAGACATGAGTTCAAAATCTTGTCATCATGCCAGCCGTGGAAATGTGAAGTATGGCTTTCTTTTGGACCAGAAGACAGCATCATTCTTTGTGTCTGGGAACTAGTAACTCATTAGGCATTCCATATCACATGTATGATATCACTGCGCTTGCAGTTCCGCGGCCCCTGTATCACTATGATATTTTAAATTAACCTGATGTGTCGATGTTTTAATATCATGGATGGTTGTTTGCAACGTCTGTACTGTGTCGATCTAGTGACTGGCTTTCTTCCCTTTTTCATGGTAGATTGTTTTTCTTTTGATAAAGTGAAACAAATCATACATGTGAATTTTAGAAAACATTGTGTCCACACACAAAAAAAAAACCGTGTTAAACACCGAATCAGAAAAGTCGAGCTGTAGCGACTTTAACTTGACACTCTCGTCCTGACGAGTTACAACAAGTTTAGGGTTTTTATTCATTTATACAGAAATTCATTTGTACGTATGTCATACCACAAGCAAAGTTCAAAAGTTTTTATAAAAGTTGGCACACACCTTTTAAGTTTCTTCTAGCGCTTCTATTTTTGCAAGTTTTCTTATGTAACATATTATCACCAGAGAGCGTATATGTATTTTGCATTTATTTGAAATTCATCTGGTATGAGTCCCTCTTATTCATGATTGAGACTAATAATACATCAAGCATAATTAAGATAAAAAGCAAGTCTGATAGTGAGTATGTTTGTGGTAAGGTTGTTGAAATACTATTGACAGTAGTTTACATCAGATTATCAAGATTTTATTTCAGCTGCCTTGTTTTTTTCACATTTTAATGGCAGTGTGAAAATCCACCGTGACTAAGCAACTTTCCCTTATGATGACATCATGACAGTATACTCTCGGAAACAGAACAACACAGACTTTACTAAGTCTTACAAAACAACTATGAGTCAGGGAGGGGTTATGATAAATGTTGATATAATGTCTAAGATTATAATCAGACACATTTTCTGACAAGCCAAAGAGTCTTGAGGCGATACATCGTCTTTCCTAAAGGGATCGTACACTGTGAAAACATCGGTGTTAGATTATCACCATGGGTGTTAAATCTAACATCGATCAAGTGTCAATATAGGACCACACCCACAGGTGTAGAAAATATGTTGTAATGTTGTTGAAAAGTGTTCACCTGCCACTTCGTGGTGTTAATTTGACACTGCAGATGGTGATATTTTTGACACTGCGCTGTTGTTTATTCAACAATAACACCACAAGGTGTCGATTCGATATTGTTGGTGTTAATGTCAATGGTATAACACTCGCCCAGCTTCAATAGTAGACCAATTCAACTGGTGTTATTGTGGTGTAAATGTGTTCACACTTTTTTTTTCGAAAATTAAGTACTTTAACGGAAAATTCTTAATTGTCTTATTGAAGTTTAAAATCAACAAGAGGAACAGTGACTAAGAAACTATTCAACAAACAATTTTATATTTTGAAGTGGCACTCAGAGGTGTTAATCCAACACCACAAATAAGCATCAGAAATTTAACACCAGCACGGTGTTTCATATTTAAACCGGAATTTTTGTAGTGTATAGTGTCGGTTGAAAACTAACCTCGGGTTTCTAGCATTTTGGGGTGAAATCAAGAGAAACCTGTAATGAAATATGGAAGAGCATGTGATTCCAAAATGAATTCTACGTTTATTTGATGAAAATTGGTTTTGAAATGGCCAAGATACCGAAACAGAGCAGTTCTGATAAAATGTGGGACCCACCTTTTATTATGATTGCTTTGTTTTACTTTATTTTCGGATGTCTCAGCCATTCCAAACCCGATTTTCATCAAATAAACTTTGAATTCCTCTCAGAAAGGTACACTCTGTACTATTTTGCAAACGGTTTCTTAATATCTCGCAAAAAGTTAAAAGCCCAATTCTCGCCTCTACCAATCTTGCATATATAGTTGGGTTGTGACCGAAATTACACAAGTTAGTGTCATGTGAATATCCACAAATTTCTAGTTTTTCGAACGTAAATTGTACGTGTCCAGAGTTATTTCCACTTTAAAAGTAGGATTGAACAAGAGGTATCCAGATTTTCTATTTGATGTAGTGCATGTTCCTTGTTGAGTTCATGTAGGCCTATCTGTTCTAAATTCGAGCACATATCAATATCTGCATCTTTAAATTAACTTTACATGATAACCTGATTCCAAATAAGTGATTTTTGTGCGATGCTCTACGTCATATATATATATATATATTTATATATATATATATATGTATATACACACCTACAGACTCTCTCCCTCTCTCTCTCTCTCTCTCACTCATTTTACAAAAATGTTTTATTGAGATTGCATTCAAATCAGAATTGAATCATCATAATGTCGAAATTCACTCAGAGTCATGTGTTCGACTTTATTAAGATAAAGTCCCAAAAAACCCAGAACACATACATAATCATAATATGAAAGTAATTTTCTTAAACTGTCATTAAATAGATAACTGATATGGATCATTGACAATATCAGCACTTATAACACAAGTGATTAATTTCGATAAAAATCTTGATTTTTGTACTTCCCTAACACCCCACATCCTCTCTTAAATCGCACATACCATAGTATGCATGTGCATGCACTCATACACACACACACGCACACACACCCAACCAGCTCATTGCACGCTTCCAGCCTTTCATGTTTGAGTTCCTATTCACAATATTGAATAAATCTGGCCTTGGTATAATTACCATCTTTACTTCCTGGCAGTAATGATGAAAGTGAAAGAAAGAAATGGAATCTACACACACACAGACACACACACACACGCACACATACGCACACACAGACAGACACACACACACACACACCCAACCAGCTCATTGCACGCTTAACCACCCTTTCATGTTTCAGTTTTTATTCACAATATTGAATAAATCTGGCCTTGGTATAATTACCGTCTGTACTTCCTGGCAATAATTGTGAAAGTGAAAGAAAGAAATGGAATCTACACACACAGACACACACACACACACACACACACACACACACACACATCCAACCAGCTCATTGCACGCTTAACCACCCTTTCATGTTTCAGTTTTTATTCACAATATTGAATAAATCTGGCCTTGGTATAATTACCATCTGTACTTCCTGGCAGTAATTGTGAAAGTGAAAGAAAGAAATGGAATCTACACACACAGACACACACAGACACACACACACACACACACACACACACACACACACACACACACAAACACACTTTCCAACTAAAAGCTCCACCTGTGTTGTACTTTCACATGATTACCACGAGGACACGTCAGCAGTTGCGTACTCCGTTTATTTGTGTTCTGCACAATAAAAGTGTTATTTTGTAATTTTACCACAAAAAAAAAAGAGGAAACTTCCCGTATATCATGAATCGCAGTCGAGGTCATGGCTGGAAAATGAAATTGATTTTGCAGTCACGAGGGGTGCTTAAAATGCTGGTAAATATAAAAGAATGTGTATAATCATTTCCCCTTCTTTCCAGCTTGGCTTTCAATATGGCATCGACCAGTAGCAAGTGCATTCTTGTGGTCATCGGCGTCGTGGTCACTCTTCTTGTTCATGGTCAAGTGGATGCTTATGGTAAGGGATTAAAGGGATCGTATAGTTGTGGTCAAGACTTAACTTCAGGTTTTTATCTTTCTTTTTTTTTTGGTAAGATAGTGAGAAACCTCTTATGAAATACGAAAGAGCATGTAATTCCATGAGGATTTCAACGTTTATTTGATGAAAATTGATTTTGAAATGGCTGAGATGTTCAAAACAGAGTGATCGTAATAGTAAAGTGTGGGACCCATATTTTGATTCGATAATTTTGTTTTACTGAATTGTTTTTTGATGTTTCAGCTATTCCAAACCCGTATTGCATGCAATGGAATATCAATGAGATTCTGGGGAAAAAAAAAACCCAGAGGAAACAGCTTGGTTACTGCAACACCTATTTATCAGTATTTATATCGTTGTTAGAAATCATTGTTCTTCTTATGATAATATGATATATATTAATATAAATACATATCATCAAGAACACGTATACTTGGAAGTATGATGTATAAGCTTTTGTATTTCTGATAGGTGGCTGTTCATCCTCTCTTGGTACCCCGGATAATCCTGCCTTCTCTTGTCAACATATACTGGATGTCTGCTATAAACCGAATGGATATTACTACATAATTGCTGCTGGAGTCTACATCAAGGTTAGAACAAAACAGGACAAGTGCACCCATCCAAAAACCCTTTGATACACCTCGATCCTGGTTATTTATCCTAAATGTATATGTGCATTCAGCATATATCAGTGAAGTTTGAGGAAAATCTGACAATCCGTTCAACAAATAAAATAGAACAATCAATCGATCAATCAATCAATCAACACTTAAGAAATCTTAAAGTTTGGTTAAATCCATGTGCCGTCATTGCTGGATAAGAAGATTACAACAACATACGTGTTGTTACGGTAAGGTAACGATATAAAAAGATATTTCAAAATTTTTCATTTTTATTGAAAAATACACATTCTGTGGACTTGTTTCTGACATGCATAAAGGATATTACTTCCCCCTGCCTGCTGAATGTGGTATAAGTCAAGTGTGCTTTCATCATGCTAGAAATATAAGCAGATCCAATCTTAGCAAAATACATATCAAAATGTCACCACCCATCTCTGCAGATTTTCATATGGGCGGCACTTAACCCGTCCTGTACGGGAATCTGGTGGCTGCATGTTGAGTCTATGGGCATTTCAGAATTCAGTATGGAACGGGATGATTAACGTAAACACTGCGAAGTAGTTTTTAGCCTCACATTAGTATTCCTCTGACATTTGGACTCTGAAATATTGATTTCTAAAAGATTATGGTGGTCATCCAGGATGCGAAAGTCACGGAAGGGCTCAAATTTTCATTTCAGGTCATTTATTATAACAAGTTTTATGAAACGGGACCCTGGGTTATACATAGACCACCAAATTACAAAGCTGAGATATTTTAGATAATTTTGATGAATATCTACATAGATTAACACAAGAAAACAAGGAAGTTTTCATTTTGCACGTTATGGGTGTTATAATATTGATAATATATGAAGAAAGTGGATATTTTAGCCTGATAAAAGTCCAACTATTCTTTTGTCGTACGTTTTTCATTTCCATATTGATAATCTCACAAGAATATCCCGAACATCTAAAACCCAAATGGAAAAGAAAAACATAGATGTAATTTCAGTAAATATGTATATTTTCATTTTAAAAAAAAACACTTTATTTTGCACTCCTCCGGGTGGGGAGGAAATATTGACATGATTGAAGATTGCTGAAAGCCTGAAATAGAGTAGGTCGAGTGGTTATGATGATATAAGTGTCTGGGTATTGAAGAAAATAGTACCATATATTTTTAGTCTTTCTCTGTGTTCAGGGATCTGTCCAAACTCTCTTAAAATAGCGAAAGCAGTTCCCGTTTTTAAAAAGGATGACCCTTAAAGGAATCGTATAGTTTTGGTTGAGCCTTAACTTCAGGTTTTTATTATTCTTTGGTGAGATAGTGAGAAACCTCTTATAGAATATGAAAGAGCATGTAATTCCAAGAGGGATTCAATGCTTATTTGATGAACATTGGTTTTGAAATGGCCGAGATATCCAAAACAGAGTGATCCTAATCAAGTGTGGGACCCACAGTATTGTTTGGGGAAACTGTGTCTCAACCAAAATAAATTCTTTTGTTGCTATCCAGTAGCCTATTGTGCGATTAATCACAAACTCTCATCCCCCTTTTTATCTCTTACTTAATGTATCAACTTGAAATATTGAAAATCAGTGATATTCATATTCAGACATATTCAGACTGCTGCTTTTATGTTGAAATACGTTGTTGTTGAAATAATTTCAATTATGATAATACGTCTTTTTCGTATTGTATACCACAACAAAATGTATGTCAATCGTACATACAAAGATGCCGCCACTTTTTAAGTTCTTGTATCACTGTATTGACAATGGAATGTAGAAATAGACTTAAACTGAACCGAACACCATGGTGAGACGGTAAACTTTAACTATCTTAACACAAATACATGTACTTTCAAAATGTCATTGATACTATGTACAAATAGGAGGCCGATGATAAAGAAAGGATTAAAGCAGATGATGTTAACAAACTTATCATTTGACAGGTGTACTGTGAAATGGACCTGAACGGAGGGGGCTGGGTCCGTTACGGTAAGTCCAGCATGGGAAGTGTCTGGCACTACGTCGACGAGAACAAGGCGGAGGCCGACTTGGAGATCATCCCTCCGTCCAGTATCAAACAGATGAGCGAGCTGAAATTTGCTGAGTTTTTTGTGGAGACCGACGTCGTCTTCCAGATGTTCGGGGACAATAGCGTGAATCCGTCTAATTTGACAACGCGGACGATACCGTGGTTGGAACAAAGGAAGGTGTACATCGACGGATATGCAGACGACCTCACCCGGCTGCAATTCCAGTTAAACAGTGGTAACAAGATTATTTCGTACGCAGTGAAGCTAAGAGAATTGAGCAGTTCTTTTTCATCTATATCTCAAGGTTTAAATCTTTATCATTTGTTCACAACCACATTTACAGAGGACATGAAATCAGATAAAGAATACTAAACGATTTTATAACTTTGATTTTTTTTTCAAAGTGAAACATGTATTTCTGCTTTCCATATTTATGTCACGTTAATGTATTTGTATTCCATTTCTAAGACTAGACTTCATGACTCGTTTGAGGATTTTTAGCGAAACGGGGGGGGGGGGGGGGGCAGTGAGACCTTTTCTTTATCGAGTAGTAGGTCCTACCTAAATAGTTGTTTAAATGATATTACTAGTGATAACACTGCAACAATGATAATATCAAAATATTCACTTCTAAGCTTGCGGAAATGGATTTTATTTCCTGATATACATACGAAAACCATAAATCATATAGGCCTACATGATAATAAACATACACTGTAAATTTCTTTCGACTACACTGAAAAACAGAACAAATCAAAACAGAGTTAAGGTTGGTTTTGTCTTTAATCATGCTTTAACTATAAGATAAAATGGCAGTTGTTATCACTTTGCTTATAGTATAAGTCCTCTTAGGACTTCGTAACATTCTTCGCTATTTGTATCCTTTTTTTCAGTTGAGATCATGACGTGTATCCCTGGAAGTTCCAGCAAGTGTGGACAAGGTGGGACGCCCTCAGCCAACGGAGAGTCTAAACCTTTCTTCTTTGAGTCCGTCCACTTCGGTCCGCGGGCAAAAGGTGCACGACTGCCGAGTCATTCTCGTCGATGGCATCGTAACAGATACTCCTGGAACGGCACCTACTATTTCGTATATGCCAGACATTAGAAGCAATACGCGTAGCGACAATCATAAATATGAATTCCTATTATAGTGTTTACAGGAAAATTAGCATAGGTATATTGATATTAGTGTTAGTGATTTGAATTGGTTTATTTGTCTTTAAATGGCATATCACTTTACAATTCCTTATTTTCTTTTCATGCAATATCATTAAACATAATATGTACATGTATCGTACTATATGCACACTATAGATATTTCCCACAATTTTTACAATTTTCATTAGACATACATCTGGGACATAATTACATACGTTTTTAAATACCATGACAGAACGGTCACATCGACTTAACGTTGGAAAATGAGGAAACAACAACTGCAGAGCATACATAGTTCATGATTGTACATCGCCCTACCAGGGCGTGTAGAAGAGCATATATTGCCCGACATACCAAGAATAAGAAGCAACAGAGACAAAATCTTATTCCACTTTATCCTATAAAACGAGACCGCTGGGGGAAGACGAACCAACAATAGAATTTAAAAGTTTGGTAGTTAGTCAAATAGATACTACATTTGCTTATGTTTGATTCAGTTCCTGTAATGATTATGCTTAGATTTCTATGGCAAAGTCGGGTAGAAAAAGTAAGAAGGCATGATGTTATCAAATAGTATTCAAATGGTGGATTAAAATGGTGGGTGTGGAAAAGCTGGTGTTAAATTTTAGGTTAAGGTGGATTGGGAGGATGGTTGATGACACGACAGCCATTTTGTGGAAAACCCTTGCTCATTATTGGTTTAACCGTTTTCGAGGTTTAGATTTGTTTTTGAATTGTGATTTTCAAGTGTATAATGTTATGTCCATTTTTGGTTAAAACATGCCTTCGTTTTATAGTGAAATGATGCGCGCCTGGTCCTTGATAGACAAAGAGATATTGGGAAAGAAGCCCCATGTCATGCCTGTGGAAAAGAACGTTTTATGGCACAACCAAAATATAGCTTTCAAAAAGAAGCCTCTGTTTTACAAAGAACGGTTTGAGAGTGGTATTAACCGATTAGAAGACATTTTGTTGGGAGGGAGATACAAAACGGTGGAAGAATTCCAACTCATGTCATTACTGAAATTTAGAAATAGTAAAAGAAGGGCAATGTTTGATTATTCGAAACTGCGGAAAGCTATACCGAAAATCTGGTTGACTCAAACATCTATGGACAGAGAGCAGAATATTTCATTAATATGTGCCCCACATTTCGAAATTTGAAAAAAAAAAATGTAAAGAGATTATGTGATGTAACATCGAAGTATTTTCATAATCAATCGATCAACAAGAAGGAGTATACACCAGGTGTTGTTGTTTTTTTCGGAAAGCGTATAGGGGATGAAGATAATTTGGAATTATTGTTTTGTACGTAATTTGGTTAAAGTAAAAGATAAGAATTTGATTTTAAAGTGTTATATGATTTATTACCAGTGAAGATGAATTTGTTTAAGTGGAATATAAGTAATAATTTTAAGTGTGATGTTTGTCAGCTAGATGAGGATATAACACATGCTTTTATTAAATGTAAACTGAACAGAAGTTTCTGGAATTATATTTCTTGGTTAATTCAGCAAATTTTCATGTTTCTGTTGACATTGATATTGCATTTTTGTTAAACAGCAATGAAGAAGAGGAGGTAGATGGTCTTATGAATATAGCTTTTTGGAGTATTACAGAGTTGTTGATAATAAAGAACGTAGATTGCGATATATGTTTCTATCAGAATTACGGAAAAGACTTGAAATAAACAAAACACGTTGTGGCAGACCTTTGTTTAATCTTCCAGATGATTTATTTGATTTTGTTTTAATTTCTAATTTATTCATATAAATGAAATTTTTAGTGTTATCCTTGTTGTTTGAAATATGAATAAACGTTATTTGAAAAAATCGATGAAGAAAAAATCAGAGCAATATCAGTTTTTCAGGTGAATTCTTTAAAAAAAAGTTAGGAATTCTTTTCACCACAATCCACTGAGCGCAGATCTATGGCGTCATTTTTGAGGCCCTTAGGCCAGCACACGGTACCATTACTTTGGAAGGGCGGGGGACGGAGGCGCTCCCTCTACGCACACGGTTGCTGCGAGAAATCCGTAGAATGCGATAAAGGATGAACGTAAACCATATAACAAGAAAAGTCAAAGCATCCCGAAGATTATAACGACTATAAAGGGATGGACGCATGTAATTGCAGTTATATCATGTTTTTGCTTTTCCTATCCACAAGCTACCCACATTTTTGCTTCCATTTTATTCAGTTCCTTTTTATTTGAGTTTATAACAAAAATTGGTACTAGGTTTGATCTCGTTTTGAACAAGGCTGAGTGAATCGAATGATTATACAGAGTCTGACCACTTATCCAGTTGTAGCGTTAAAAGTTAAATTACCCCGCTCTAAATTAATAAAGACGAATCTGACTATCACGACTATCATGCATCTCTGCCCCCTGTCTGTCTGTCTGTCTCTCCCAATCCTACATCGTGTCCCACAAAAAATGCTAATGGCACATTAAATGAGTATAATTTGAAAATTACCAAGTCATATTGTATGTAATTTCATAATCCTAAACTAAATTTTGTGCAACTGGCTTAAATTTTATGCCATATGGTCATTGAACACAGAGAAATGTGCCTTCTTTCAGCACCCATCAGAAAACTTCTCAATCCAAGTTTTGTTATTACGTTGAATAAAGTACATAGTCCAATTACGTGTGGGACGCTATTTCTCCCGCTACTTTGTCGAGGTTCTTGAATGAGGCTTTGCCTCATGTGGTCCATGTCAATGTTTTCTCGTATTCGAACTGTTACTCTTCTCCCGATCTGCCCTTATTAAGGTTTTTTCCCATTTCCCTGTATTTGAGCACATTTCTGAGTATTGTCGCCTTGCATGGAGCTCATTGATTGAGTTCTGCCTCGAATTCACTTTGTACCCTGTTCAAATTTCGATCAGATTTCGTCATGTTTCGCTGAACGCACAGTCGTAAATATGCAAGAATTTCTATTCATCAGAGAGGGATGAATAGATGTTGCACCACTTGAATAGATAACAAATCTTATTAGCTGAATCTGACTACACATACGTACTGACAACAAAACTTGGATGGAGAGGCTTCCTGATGTGTAATGAAAAAATGCTCATCTTTGTGCTTATTGGACCATTTATCTCATAAAATTTCATCCAGTTGTAGAAAATTATTTGTAGTGTACGGGTGTAAAGATATAAGCAATATAATGTTGTAATTTTAATATTATACCCATCTAGAGTGCCATTAGCATTTTTGTGTGGGACACGCTGTATATATATTATGTATATATATATATATATATATATATATATATATATATATATAGAGAGAGAGAGAGAGAGAGAGAGACATTATATATATTGTATTTGCTCCGCGTATTGGCAGTACTAGAAATAGCAATAATTATGCCATAATAGAGGAATGCATTAAATGCCAGTTGCCTTGATTTTGATTCAAAATCCGAAGTTTGGGGGGCCTCCTCCTTCGTCAGGGATGAAAGTGCTAATGAATTTTCACAAACAGTGAAAATTCACAAACAGTGAAAATTCATCTAAATGAGTCAGTGTGTTGATCCATTTGATTCTTTTTCTGATTGTTTTTTCCCCTTGGTCTACATTTTGCCATCAACTTTCACCTCTTGATTGATTTCTTTACTCTTCTAGCCTTTTCAATTTTGAGTGACTAGACGGGGAAAAAACGGTAATGCCTGAAACAAATCTTTGTGAGTATCAATTTCGGCGTAGATTCAGAAAACACGTGAAAGTTTTGAGTTATAAAACCGTAGTCTTTCTTTAGAGACCTCCGAGCGGAGTTTCAGCAAGAAAAATCCTTTTGCAATTTTCAGGACTTCAGTGAAATAATTTCCTCTACCTCGTTATCAAACTCGAAAGACGCCGAATATTTTGTGTATTTCAATTTTTTCTAAATTTCCAATTTTTAACACGTGTCAATGGTAATGATAAAAAGAATAATGGAGTTTTCTGAATGTGCCTTGTCTGTAAGATAGTGACACTCCTGATGCAGAAAAACGAGACCTCTTTTTGACATTGCTTCAATAGGGAAGAGCTACGATTGAAAGAAACACAAGAGAATGCAGGGCCCCCAGTAAGAACAGTACCTGCCTACTGATGGGGCTACCTTGTTGAAAAAAGACTGAATAAATAAATAAATAAATAAATAAATAAATAAATTAATTAATTAATTAATAAAATAAATCGAGAACACTGTTTAAAGGTACTAGCCCACATTTGTAAACCTGCAGCAATTGGTCTCATAGTTAGCATGGAGTTTGGGTATGATTGCAGTAACACCTGTGCAAAATTTCGTTCCAATTAGTCCATTACTTTCATAAAAATAAATGAAAATGCACCGTATGCATGCGTATAACGCTCGCTAGCTCCGGTCCACGTACGTACTACATGCATGCGATACATGACTGTGTAAGTTACATGTACGTAGCTAGCCCGCGCTCGTAATTCGATTTTGGGTCGGGTTGACCCGGTTTGAAAATTGATTTTAAAACGATGATTTTCTCTCTTTTATCGAATGGTATAGACAAAGAGCAACAGGTGAGGTATGTTACTGTTATAACTTGTACTTGAAGTCATATTGGACCTATTTTATGCAGTTTTGATTTTCGTGGGTTTGCAAATGTGGGCTAATACCTTTAAACATGCGAGACCTCTTAGGAAATTGCTGGTGTGAGACGTCGCAGGAATATGCAGGAAGGTGGATCTCTTCCACCTCCCGGAATATGTAGCTCTGGAATCTTTTGGACAGGATTTCCCGTCACTTAGTGAACAGGACATCCTGATATCTCGGTACCAATATACTTTACTTTTTTAAAAGTAATGATATGGTCTTACTATTAACCAAGAAAGGGGGGGGGGGGTGGAGGGCATTTCCTGAAGCGTTTTGTCAGATTTTTTTTTTCTGACAAACTGTTATAAGCTACTGAAATAGTTTGCATCTGATTGGCTGAGATCAAATTTGTCGGACAAAACGCTTCAGGATATTGCCCCCCCCCCCCTCCCCCCGATAGCCTCTCTATGCTGATAGCACTGGTCTTCCAGAAATCGCGCCACTATCATAATCCCAAGGCAGATGGACACATAACTATTTTCAACATCTGACCTAGGGCACGCAGGAAGCAAACTCCATCAGCTCTTGATTAACTTGGTGAGTTGTGTCTGTCTCATTTTTGTGAACCGCTATTTCTTTATTGGCAGACATGCTACAGAGCAAACTCTAGGATTTGGTGATAGCTGAAAAAGGATATCTTTTACACCTTTTCTAATAGAAAGTTGATAGCTGCTCTAGGGCGGCGGATCTGAACGTCAAAGTCTAAAATAATTCTTATTTTGCAACGTACAACGGCCTTTGTTTTTGTTTTGAAGAAGTAGAATTATTAGTATGATAATTTGATTTGATCATGTTTCTAAGCGCTTAATCTCATACTTTCTTGTTTGCAACTAATGCACTGCATCTACTGGCTTCAAGTCTCCTCTATCTTAGTAGGTTTTTGGTAATAAAGTGGAATTAATCATGTCTGCATAAATGTACTGTATATACGTTGGGAAGCTTGGTGTCTAAAGAAGTGTATTTAACACCGAAAAGAGCAGGAAAATCGAGAATTAGCGACGTTCCCAAGCTCCAGTCTTGACAGATTACAACACTTGTTTGGTGTTCGTATTTTATCAATTTTACAGGAATACATGTCATATTACTATGAAAACTTAAACGTTTGAAGGATAACTTGTAGACGCCATTACTTTTCTTCTTGCTATGTACTTTGCTATCTTTTTGGCAAATATCTGCTGCATTATCTTCAAAAGCATCATGCAGCGTAAATATTTAGCATTTCGTATGTTATGCGTCCACTTTATCAAAGATTGAGTTTAATGTTACATCAAGCATATACTTAATGATTAATACCTTCAGGGGTATATGTTTATGTTGTGAGGTCGTAGAAATACAACAGTGATTTTCTTCAATTTGTTAAAGATTTAATTTCAGCTGTATACTGTCGCAGTGTGGAAATCCACACCAGGCAAAGTTGACATACAATATTATAGAATCAAGTGAAAACAGAACAGCAAAAGTTTAATCAAGGCTTGATATAGACCAATAGAAAGGGAAGGTTGTAGAAACGGTTGCACCTCGTTATTCCGAAGGTTCGTTAATCCGAAAATGTGATGAGGTTTGTTATTCCGAAGGTTCATTAATCCGAAAATGAAATAAGGATCGTTATTCCGAAGGTTCGTTAATCCCAAAATGAAACAAAGCTCTTTGTTCCGAAGGTTCGTTACGGACCCTATATCATTTCGGAACAACGAACCTTTGGAATAACGAACCTTATTTCATTTTCGGATTAACGAACCTTCGGAATAACGCCACAAATGTTCGGATTAACGAACCCTTTTTCATTTTCGGATTAACGAACCTCTAGGTATAGGGAATTGTGTGTTTCGGATTAACGAACCTTCGGAATAACGAATCTTCGGAATAACGAACCTTCGGAATAACGAACAGCACCCGTAGAAACTATCGCTAGCATTTTAATTATAGTCAAATAGATTTACCGACAAACCAATTAGGAGCGGCATCGCGTGTCTTTTCATTTGCATATTAGTTAAAGTGGGGTGATGGTCGCTATTCCGAAGTTCGCTGATCCGAAAATAAAAAGAAACTTCGTGAACCTACGGAAGTGCGAACATCATTTCGTTTTCGGATTAGGGAGTTTCATAACAAACCCCTTTTATTTTTGGATTAACGAACCTTCGGGGTATTAAGGAACTTAACTTCATTTTCGGATTAACGAACCTTTGGAATAACAAACTTTATTTTACTTTCTATATTACGCACCTTCGGAATAATGAACTGTAAATTCTACTGGTTACCGAAATCAGACGTGTTTGGTGCATGTTTAACTGTTAAGTCTATGATTTTGAGTTTTTTCACACATTAATTACACATGACCTGAACTTCTTTATCTTTAAAAGCTCGATTGATCACGGGGCACAGGGGCGGATCCAGGAATTCCGTAAAGGGGAGGCGCCCTTACAAAATTAAAGGGAGGGCGCACGTCCCCCCCCCCATTTCTTCTTCTTATTTCTTTTGTTCTGACAAAAATAAAGAGGGTACTGTATTACAAAATTACTTTTAATCATAACTTCAAGAACATTCCCTGTTATGTTAAAAAATAAGATATCATGATACAGCGTATCTGATGACGGACTTAGTTTAGAATGTTTTGAAATGGCGTTCAGCCCATTTTGTGTTGAAACCCTTCATATATATATATATATATATATATATATATATATAGCGAAAACTTTGAGCAAAGAAAATGGGTTTTCATTGGGATTCGAACCCGAGACCTCCGGATTACTAGACCGGTGCTCTACCGACTGAGCTATTGAAAGCCCTAGATCGGTATTCGTCCCAAACCCTTAACTCTCTTTGCTCGTGTGGTCAGATGCTATAGTGTGTGCATGTGTGCCACACACACACATTAACCTGACATAATTATTTTTCGCTATTTATTATTACAATTGTTTCTGGTCAGTTTTTCCTTCCCTGTTTCAATATATATATATATATATATATATATATATACACACACACATAATATATATATATATATTTCATTGAATCGCAGTAGAGTTCATGGAAAGAGAAGCAAATTGATATGGCCCATGAAGGGTGCTTAAAATCTTATGTCAGTATGTACTAAAACAAAAATTTCCCGTTGTTCTAGCTTGAAGTTCAACATGGCATCGACATTCAACACGTGTGTATTTGCGGTCATTGGTGTCGTGGTCACTCTCCTACCCTTCATTCATGGTCAAGTGGATACTAATGGTAAGGGATTAAAAACACAATTACAGCTTAGTCCATCGTACACATTGTAGCAGAACATTTATTGATGGGGTTAAGCTCCGGTCACACAGCACTCCACGTCTAAATCACGTACAAAAAGTTATGAAAATCTGGTGGACGTGGTCGTAAGTGGTAATTTTTTGGTCAATTTTGGTTCGGTACGGGGTTTTGTACGGGGTATGGCCGTTGGCGGCTGTTCCACTGCAGAAGCACTGTCTAAGCACGGCTAACCACGTCCAGCCACGTGTATGTACGCGGAAAATCCATTTGTGAGTGATAAGCCGCTAAACACACGCTATTTCCCGTGATACCAACGCGTAACACGCGTCAGATGACCGTGCTCTGCCCGTGACAGACCGCTAAACTTTCGCGTCTTACCGCGTCTCCCCAAGTTTTAATCACTGCCGGAACACGGATTATCACGTGTGTTTCACGTGTGTTGCACGTCTTTACCACGTGCGCCGCCCGTGGTTGTCCGCGAAATAAAATTTTGAGCAGTTCAAAACTTTTTACCGCGTCCGACGCCGTTCCGATTTTTCCCCGCGTCCTGTCACGTCTATAAATTGACCGTAGCTCGTCTTAAACTCGACATCAATGCGAACAACATCGTCTGCTTCACCAACGTGAGTTATTCTAGCAGATTACATTGATGAACGTGACATATTGTTCCGGATGAACAAAGGTTCCGCTCCATTTCAGAAAATACATTACCACAACGGTTCTGCATCTCTCAATATCAAGACGATATTCCCGCCTGTTTGCAGTTACAGATTCTCGTGACATAATTCCCTTGATCGAATATAACAAGTTGTATATCTGCTGTCAAAAACTAGCTCAAGAAGGAAGAAACCAGTTCTTCGCAATGACTATCTGCTGAGTATAGATAATGTACAGGTTAGATAGGGCAAAATGAAAGACTGGTCATATGATTGCTCTCAGCTAATCATTTGATAAGGATCGATATAACAATTTCATAAAGCCAGCTAGGGTTTTACTCGCACATTTTATTGTATTTTACTTAGCACACATTTGATTTAATATAAGTAGTGATATGCATTACTTACTAAGGAAATATCATGATTTGAGATTCTGCGAAAACAGAGGGAATGTAAGTTTTTATGAGGTATTCATAAATAATTGTGCTTCTTGTGATCACATGACATATCAATAAAAACATGAAAAACCCTGCAAACTTGGTATGATTTAAACATGAATGTGTTTGGAATACTTTAGGTGGCTGTTCATCCTCTCTTGGTAGCCCGGATAATCCTGCCTTGTCTTGTCAACATATTCTGGATGTCTGCTATAAACCGAGTGGATATTACTACATAGCTGCTGCTGGAGTTTACACCAAGGTAAGAACAATTAAAGCAGGACAACTGGATCCATCCACAAACTTTTTTATTCACTTCGATCCTCTTGGTTTGCTCCGAACATGCCTAAAGGGGAATTCATTCCAAATAGATATGTGGGTTCAACACATATTAGTGAAGTCTGAGGGAAATCATCAAACAATCCGTTTCAACGAGTAAAATCAGTCAATCAATAATCAATCAATCATTCAATCTATCAATCGACCAATCAATCAATCAACACTTAAGTAATCTCAAAGTTTCGTTAAATCTACTGTATGTGATGTGCCGTCAATCCTGGATAACAAGACTACTGTTTCGAGGTGTTCTTCAGGATACATTCTAAAGTTGGCAAACGGCATGCCAAACGTTCACAATCTCAACACAAACCACTGTGAAAATTCCATCGATACTCCCGCTGTGGATAAGTAGTTAGAGCCCGACGGTAATGAGAAGCTTGTAACAGGAGATGTTACCAAACGCATTATTTGACAGGTGTACTGTGAAATGGACTTGAATGGAGGGGGCTGGGTTCGTTACGGCAAGTCCGGCATGGGAAGTGTCTGGCACTACGACGACGAAAACGAGGCGGAGGTCGAGTTGGAGATCATCCCTCCGTCCAGCATCAAACAGATGATTGAGTTGAAATTCACCGAGTTCTTCGTGCAGACCGACGTCGTCTTCCAGATGGTTGGGGACGACAGCGTGAACCCATCGAGTTTAACAACGCGGACGACACCGTGGTTGGAAGAAAGGAAGGTGTACATCGACGGATACGCCAATGACCACACCCGGCTGCAGTTCCAGTCAAATAGTGGTATTACAGCAAAATTATTTCTTACCCAGTAAAACTAATAGTAGTATAATTATTCATTACTCGCATCTTTAAGTTTCACCACTTTACCTTACATTTGGAACTATACACTTTTATTTTCATTAAATTTGAATTTCCTGTGCCGATACTGTCCTACGTATTGACGTCCGTTATACAGATACAAACATTACACTTCATGATTTAAAAAAATAATAATCACAATGAAGGTTGGCTATCAACAAAACACTGTCTTTACGTACGCAAGATGGTGGCCAGTTTGCTATCTGTGTTGTAATTATACATCTTCTTATGCCTCCCTCATAGAGTTTTTGCTATTTGCATTCTTTGTTCAGTCGAGATCATGACGTGTATCGCTGGAAGTTCCAGCAAGTGCGGACAAGGTGGGACGCCCTCAGCCAACGGAGAGTCTAAACCTTTCTTCTTTGAGTCTGTCTACTTCGGGCCGCGGGCAGCAGGATCACACCTTCCCTCAGTCCATTCTGGTCAGTGGCATCGTAACAGATACTCCTGGAACGGGACCTTCTATTTCGTGTATGCCAGACATTAGCAGCACTGCGCATAGCGACAAATTTGAATCATGAATGATATAGGAACTCCCGTGTTTGACACGATAAATAACATGGACATTAGTGTTATCCCACTTTATCCTAAAAAGTGAGACCACTGGATGGAGAGGGGATTAAGCCTATAAAATGAACCAACAATGTAATCAATGAAGAAGAAATCAGAGCAGTTCCAGCTTTCAAAGTAAATTCTAAAATAAAAAATTAACGAATTCTTTTCACCACAATTCCCAGAGCGCAGATCTTTGGCATCATTTTGAGGCCCTATAGGTCAGCACACCGGACTTTGCCATTACTTGGGAAGGGCGGGGACGGGGGCGCTCTCTCTAGAACACGGTTGTTGCAAGAAATTCATAGAATTCGATACAGGATGAACGTAAACCATTATTTCATATAAAAAGAAAGGGCCAAAGCAACCAGAAGATTATATGAACGAATCTAAAGGGATGGACACATTTTTTCGCAGTTGTATCATGTTTTCGCTCTTCCTACCAACAACAAAACAAGGTGAGAGTTTTTGTTTCCATTTTAATCAGTTCCTTTTTATTCAAGTGTACGACCAAAATAGGTACTAGGTTTGATTTTGGTTGAACAAGACTGAGTGCATGAATCGAATGATTATGATTATACAGTCTTACCAATTACCAGCTGAAGCGCAAAAAGCTAAATTTCCACGCTATAAATCAATAAAATACGAATCTGAGTCAGATTATCATGCAGGTTTGTCCCCGTCTGTCTGTTTGTGTCTCAATATATATATACATATATATATATATATATATATGTCCATATACATATATATATATATATTTATATATATATATATACATATATATATATATATATATATATATCATATAATATATTATGATGTATATAAATCATGAAAGGCGTGAGTACTAACGAGAGAGAGAGGGCAAGAGGGGGAGGGAGAGAGAGGGAGTTAGAAGGGGAGTATTGATCATAGGCATAAGACCCATAGGCTCTTTATTCTATTTATTTATTTTTTATTTTATTTATTTATTTTTTTTTTTTGGTGGGGGCTCAATTGTTTGGCATCGTCCGTTGCAAAACACGTGCGAGGGTGACACTAAATGAATCGTGTGTATGCATGGCGAGAAGATGCACATAGGTATACTGCGTCACCTACTGCAAGGTATATCTAAATTTCGGCAAAGCCGCGATTCTAAACGTCCTTCTTTTGAGGAAGTGTTGGAGTGTGGGGGAAAAATGAAGTCACACACACACACACACACTCACACACATACACACACACTTATTTTTTTACCAATGATATTTATTCACTTTCATTCAAATTATACAAAAAATATGAATTACATTTGGTATTACTCTTATAGTACTTAACAAAAACATTTCCTTTTAACGTCAAATTTCCGCATGTAGAAATAAAAATTAACAAAGGTAATGATTGTAATTGAATCGAAGCCTGAGATGATCGCTGTGCAAAGCTGCATTCCTAGGCAATTCAGAAATTAATCAAAGTCATTATTTATCATTTTCAGATGAAATATACACCAGCTTTAGTACTTCAAAATAGTTCTAAAACGCGAGTTATGGATAGAAACAACGAATGTAAAAATGTTAATCAGTATTATTAATGTTAAGTATCGTTTAATATATAAAATGTGAACAATAGTTTCATGAAAATTGTTTCTAATACATGTATAAACCGTCTGCAGTTATGGTTTATTGACAAAAATAGTGACATCTCCTTATATTTCAGGCTTTATTGCGAAATTTTTATACCTTGGGATGATTTGTGATACAACTGACCTTCATGGACCAAAATATATGTGATAACTTAAATATCACTGCTCCCTATGGTAAACAGTGGCTTTAAGCATTTTGATACACAATGCACTAAAATGATGGCAACCACTACCCATGTACAGCTGTCATATTTTTGATAAAGCATCATAATATTCAGAATAAGAGACATACACTTGTCTTTTGTAATATGCGACAATTCTTTTACCAGCTAGCACAGCAATACCCAATCGAAGTATTCCTTCAGTAACATATAAGTTTCAATGCGTGTCAACATAATCCACTCCACTCCACATAAATGTAATTTGTTTTTTTTTTTTTCTCGTTTTCTTTACTATGTATAAAATGTATTTTGTAACCGTATGATTTTTGAAGGTGATGGCTAGTAACTGATCAGTGGGAATCAGTGGGGATGCTGGGAGATGATTTAAGAGTATATCATTGTTGTGTGAAAATTGTTTGCTTCAGAATGGTCTTATATTTCAGTAATGTGCAGTTCAATGTTAACGGTCGCCGCGACACTGTACAGGCATGCTAACCTGGAAACATTGAACTGCACATTACTTGAATATGAGACCATTCTGAAGCAAATGATTTTCACACAACAATAGATATACAATGAACTCTCGAATGAATCTCATAAGGATTGGAACAATCATCCCTCAGCATTCCCACTGATCAGTTACTAGCCATCCCCTTTAAGCTACACGGACTCACAGAAGAACAGCAATTGGCTGAAGTGAGTGACCCGTGGTGAAATAAACTGATCTCAACTCAAACTCAAACTCAAACTCAAACTCCTTCGTAGATTGGTTACCAAATGTGTAGCACAAGAATCAACTTCAATGGTTACAATCATGTGTGGTTTGATGACCGTCGCATGGCCGGCGTCAGACTTCTGGTACCACTTCAGGTTTTCACCAGCTAACAAGCAACAAACAAACAAACAAACAAACAAACAAACAAACAAACATAACAAAACAAAGCAAAACAACACAAAGACAAGGTCTTCAGCGCAAAAACAAATAACTTATTGCGCTCACACACATCAACGCTTCTATCTACATGTATTTGTTTTTTCTAGTGCCACTTAAGGATTTCCGGGGTAAAAAAAAAAGAAAAAGTGTGTGTGCGGGGGATCCCAAAGTGGTGACACCTTATGTATTCCTATGTATCGTACAAAAAAAAAAGGCCCCCCCCCCCCGTTCCGCCGGCCCTGTGTCGGGAGAATTAGGTCATTATTTTTTCATACAGATCGAAGAAGTGGACTCCGATAGCAGTCCGTGAATTTTGTGATGTTGCTAAAGCCACTGTATCTTGGATAACTCTCAATGGGTCAACACATGCCACAACTAGTCTCCACATATGGAGATTTGAGCGAACCGGGGTATCGCTATAATAAAGGACATGTTCACCTTTATAGACATGTGGATAGAATGAATTCAGTAATTATATGTAGAACACATCAGTGAGAGTTTAAGGAAAATTAGACAATCCGTTCAAAAGTTATGAATTTTTGAAGTGTCTGTGCAGTCACTGCTGGATAAGAAGACTACTACAGCTTGAGATGTCACATGTGTTTAACAATATAAAGAAAATACATATTACGCTTCAACATAACTATCGAAAAGAGGTCATTAATGCAATGACGAAATGACAGCGATATCGTCCGTACGATAACGGTCATGAATGTGCCATAATCGTCTGGAATGTGAATCATTTTGACGGCGAAATGTAAGGGCTTTTTACACTTGTAAAATTTTGCTTAGCCCCGGACTAACGATGGGGCTAAGGGGGGGGGGGGGGGGGGGGGGGGCCTTAGCCCCACCGTTGGTACGGGACTATCCTTAGCCCACTTTCTGTTTACACTCGTTTTTGCCAAAGTGGGCTAGCCCCACCGATAGTACGGTACTATCTGGCCCTGCAAAATAGCAGGGGTTAGCACCGCAATTGCGGTGCCAAGCAAGTGAGTGTAAACAGAACGAAAAAATAATCCTGGGCTAAGCGACGGAGACGAAGTCCGACCCTCACTGACCAATCAGAAACGAGGTAATCAAGTGCTGCCGGTGCGTGCGTGTACGTGTACAGTACACAGCGTAATTGTGAATATTCATGTGGTTTGGAAAGTCCGGGGCTTAGAAATACGAGTGTAAAAAGGTCAGTTTTCTCCTTAGCCCCGGACAAGAGATAGTACGGGACTATTATTGGCGAGTGTAAAAAGCTGAAAAAATTGGTACGGGACTAACGATAGTCCTGGGTCAGAGAAAGTCCTAAGAAACACAAATGTAAAAAGCCTTGTAATGTCTCATTTAGCCGTGGAAGATACATCATGGAGAGAAACTCAATGGGACATGCCACGTCAGCTTCGTGCTCATGGCCCATGGGGATGTCATCTCCGCCATCGATCGTGAAGCTCTGTACTGTTGAAAATGTTCTGGATTCTTGAATGACTTGTGCGAACGTACGCACTTTCCTTCGGCAAGACGTTTGATTTTGATTATCTTCATCTAAGTTGGCACGTGGACACACACACAACGACACACACACACACACACACAAAAAAAAATGCTTTTTTACGCTCTATTAATAAAACAACGATTCCACTACAGTGTGATTATCAATTACCCGCATAGAAAGTAGGTGACTACAAGCATTGATGATGGGTTAAATACACATATTAGGCAAGCTCTGTGTGTTTAACATATTTTAGTCGAGAACCGCTTGCATATAAACTCACACACACACACACGCGCACACACGCATATTATACAATAATGACAGTTGACCTGACGCTGTATACTGCGTGCAGACAATGAAATTAATGCCACATAATATCTGCCTAAGTAAAAGGAAATTATATGTAAAAAAACACAATTACGTGAATATGAATACATTATCAGGTCTTTGTTTGGCATATTGATTTACTCTTGAATTCCTAATGAATTTAAGAAATTAGATTTACACATAAGTACTTATATAATACACGCGTAATTTTAACAGAAGGAAATGAAAGGTATTAGCACATTTTGATATACAAATTTATGTAATAGCAAATACATGGTGTGTTCTACAACTTGGACTGCGTAAGGCACTGGGTTTATAAGTTACAAAAGGGAGCTTTAGATTTTCACGACGGGGACGTTCAGAGGGGTGGGGGTTAGGGAAACATGTTCTGAGCATGCGCAAAATCGTGTATCAAAGTCGATCTATTTTTAGCTGAGTTTTCACTACGCGTTTTGCGCTATTTTTACGTCCGCTCAATTCACGACGTAGAGAGCTTATACTTCATGCACCGATCATAATAAATGGGGGCGCCATTTTGATTTTTATAGGTTGCGTCTCCTTTCAACACGACGCAGGGAGACAGGAGAACGCCCAGCTCGAGCATCGACTCAAACGTCCGCGCCGCAAATCTAAAGCTCCCTAATAATTTATGTGATCTCTTCAATACGACAGGGTGCTTGAATTCAAAAGCTGCGACAAACTGTGACAATCAAAATCATATTTTTTGTCAGTCATCTCATTGCACTACAATCGAACGCAGTCTCACGTTGCAATACATGAAATCGCTTAAAGATGAAGCAAAATGGGAAGAATATCTATTTTACACACAAAATAATGTGAATGTGCGCGGTTTCTGTTTCCGACAAACCTGCCTCACAAAGTCAATGTAATGCCTAACTTAAGTCATTGAGATATTTCAAACCTCGATCACGACTACTTACAGCAGTATAATTTTCAAATACTGTAACACTATCTCGTAGGTCCTACATGGTGTGTCATTCACGGACATTTTTGGACAGGGGGTTACTAAGCAAGACTTTACTTGTCTACATCCTAGTTAAGCTGAAGTACTTGTACAAATGTACGTCATCTCAAGAGCAGGTCGATCCCTCGGCTCAGCAGCTCGACAAATCTGGCATAAGTCCAATGGGGCGCCATCTAGCGGTCATTGTTTTGCTTCGGGTTTTCGAAGTACATGAAATCCTTTTCGGGGAAAAGAGCACAATCAATATAACAAATATAATAACAAATAATAACAAACAGCAATATCAAAATATGTATATAAACAAAAATAGAATGGAATGCGCTCAAGATGGGGAAGAGATAAGTGACATCAAATCCGAATACATATCACAGATTTCAAATGAATTGCAAATTCACCGGAAAAAAAAAAAAAACTGTTACGAGTTTCACAAGATATTCATAAATTGATCTTGTCATTTCAGTACTGAAACTGAAACTGAAACAGTAATATCTGTGAAGGTACGTCTGTTTTCCGGAAGATTTCTATTTGT
Organism: Diadema antillarum; assembly: GCF_040938485.1. Taxonomy (NCBI): domain Eukaryota; kingdom Metazoa; phylum Echinodermata; class Echinoidea; order Diadematoida; family Diadematidae; genus Diadema; species Diadema antillarum. The sequence continues at coordinate 3,423,902 of NW_027271001.1, read as the reverse complement.
ACATATTCATATTGATACAAATTTACAATTTGATCCAGGCGTATAGATATTGTAATTTGCAGTTCTCTGTCTTCAAGGTGCATCATTGCGATTTGCAGACTGAATCATTACCTGTCGCTCGAAGTCACAATAACAAGGTCTCTTCTTTAAATGTTTTCTTCATTGATAAGGAGCAGTGATGTCAGTGATAATAGAGCATTAACGTTTAGAAATATGTTTATGATTGGACACTAGTGATTCATATATTTTTCATTTCTACATCTGTTGATTAAGCCAAAGCATCACTCGAGTGGAAGGAATGTTGAAAGTGAACAGTAATTTATAAAGAATGTCTCAGAATGTTACTTGTTTTCACAATTGTATTCATAACGCGCTTTTTTTTTCGGAGTCGCTGGTGATTGATTGATTGATTGAATGATTGATTGATTGATTGATTGATTGATTGATTGATTGATTGATTGATTGTTTGATTGATTATTTTATTGTGTGCAATGGAAATTCATAGTATATTGAAACAACAACGATGCATGAAATACATACAACTACACCCAAATATATACAAGTGCAATTGAAACTGAAACTCAAGAAACATTGTGAAACAGTGCTAGAAGTACTACGTATACAGTCTGGAACATCAACTCACAATCAGGAATGTGCTTGCGAGGATGAGCGCTTTCACTTTCACGTCCAAATCTTTGGGAACTGATGAAAGAAAAAAGGAAACATTTTAATCATCCCCTTATAAATACGCGTCAAATTTGGTGGACACGATTATACAAGGGAGGGTGAAATGATTTTTACCTCCCTTGTTATACTTTGAAACCTACACTCAATGCAAAATGTTCTTACGCATTAATACAAGGACCTAAAATGTGTTCTAAACTCACCCCGAGTAAAATGTACAAACTTGGAAACAGTATGGTACAGAAAAAGTGGGAAAGTCCCCCCCCCCAAAAAAAAAAAGAAAAGAAAAAAAAAACAAACAAAAAACAACAACAACAACAAACAAACAAAAACATAAATAAGAATGAGAAAGAATTTCAGATTAAATAGCGCCTAGATATTTCATTCTCTAAATACTCTGCCAAAAAACCGATGACCACAGCAACGCAGGGTTTCCACGGTGGTCACATTTCAGAGTCAATAGCATGGCGCTTAACGTGCTCAAAGTGTCTTTGTTTTTATGATAGACATTTCCTGAATAAAGTCCTTCTGATTGGCGACTCGGATTAGTCAACTTTGGATTGGTATTTCTGTTAAAAGGTGATCCGAATTCTGTCTGAACTGGACGAGGCATTTTGAAAGGACTAACAGGTAACTCATTCAATGTTCCAACGAGGGTTGGGTTAATTTATAGGAGAGCGGCCGCCTGCGTGTTGTAACACTATTTTGTGCTGTCACTGCTGTCGTTATCATTTCGAGGGTTTTGCTTTTTCATGCATGACCTTTATGAGTTAAATGTACGCTTTTATTCATTTATGAATTCATTCTGTATAATATTGGGCAATGGATTTGTGAGTCAAAAGGACATTATCGTCTTTATTTAGAGAACCTGCTAATGGTACTATGATTTCAGTTGTGTCTTCACGTATTACGACACAGACTTGTCAGGAGGCATTACAGCTTTCACAAGTAGCGTCTGCAATGTCAATATTACCCACACAACGACACAATCCTGTTTTACATGGTAACATGATTCCTACCTCAGAAATTATATAGAAAAGATTACGAAAAGAAAAGAGAGTAGAGCTAAGCAAATATTCACTTAGTTTAGGCAAAGAAGAGAATCGCAGACGAAAGATATCGTTCCGAAATGAAGAGGTGGATGATCGTGTAGGGTAGACGCTGGAAATGGCGTGATTAATGCCATTGCCAATTTCTTAAGACTTACATGTGGCTCCGAAATTGTCTGCTTGTGTGTAGTTCTCCCGGAAAAAGCCTCCCCACTGCTTCGATACCTTGCCTATCTCCTCACTCAGATCATTCGTCAAGATCTGTGAATCAGGAATTCATTCAATATTTCATGCGTAAAATGAAGCAAAACAAGCAAAAATATACGCGTATTCAAACGTTCGTTGTCATTGTCAAACTTTGGAGCGGTATACCTCAATGTGCTTTGCTTGTCCCACAATGAATAAAACACGTCTTTTATCTACTGTGCATCTTAAAAGCCGAGAATTTATTAAATTGGTTGCAGAAGTGACATATCATGCATATTGTCTTGATTGTCACTGGCTAAAAATAATTAGGTACAGACATAGGCGTACCCAGGATTTTTTAGAGGGGGGTGTTCAGTGGCGTACCGTGGGTCAAGACATTAGGGGGGGGGGGGGGCGCACCTCATGGCCGGAAGCAACATCAGAATTGCATAATTGTACAATTAAATGCGAGCGAGCGGAGCGAGCGAGCTTGAAAATTTTGATATTTTACAGTCCCCAAACTGCCGTTTGTAGCTATGTATAATAATATATGTATATATATATAATAATATATATATATATATATTTGCTTTGGAAATTAAGGGGGTTGCACCGGGTGCAACTGCTGGCAGTTGCTGGCAGTAACATCAGGAGAATGGCATAACGATTAAATGCGAGCGAGCGAAGCGAGCGAGCTTGAAAATTTTGACATTTTAAGTCCCCAAACTGCCGTTGGCAGCTATATTTTTTTGCTTTAGAAATTAAGGGGAGGGGGCGCACTGGGCGCAACTGCTGGTAATTACTGACAGCAACATCAGGAGAATTGCATATGCGAGCGAGCGAAGCGAGCGAGCTTGAAAATTTTGACATTTTACAGTCCCAAAACTGCCGTTTGTAGCTATATTTTTTCGCCTTAGAAATTAAGGGGAGGGGAAGCACCGGGCGCAACTGCTGGCAATTACTGACAGCAACATCAGGAGAATTGCATAACGATAAAATGCAAGCGAGCGAAGCGAGCGAGCTTAAAAATTGTGACATTTTACATTCCCAAAACTGCCCTTTGTAGCTATAATTTTTTCGCTTTGGAAATTAAGGGGAGGGGGCGCACCGGGCGCAACTGCTGGCAATTGCTGACAGCAACATCAGGAGAATTGCATAACGATTAAATGCGAGCGAACGAAGCGAGCGAGCTTGAAAATTTTGACATTTTACAGTCCTCAAACTGCCGTTTGTAGCTATATTTTTTCGCTTTAGAAATTAATGGGAGGGGCGCACCGGGCGCAACTGCTGGCAATTACTGACAGCAACATCAGGAGAATTGCATAACGATTAAATGCGACCGAGCGAAGCAAGCGAGCTTGAAAATTTTGATATTTTACAGTCCCAAAACTGCCGTTTGTAGCTATGTATAATAATATATGTATATATATATATATATATATATATATATTTGCTTTGGACATTAAGGGGGTTGCACCGGGTGCAACTGCTGGCAGTTGCTGGCAGTAACATCAGGAGAATGGCATAACGATTAAATGCGAGCGAGCAAAGCGAGCGAGCTTGAAAATTTTGACATTTTAAGTCCCCAAACTGCCGTTGGCAGCTATATTTTTTCGCTTTAGAAATTAAGGGGAGGGGGCGCACCGGGCGCAACTGCTGGTAATTACTGACAGCAACATCAGGAGAATTGCATAACGATTAAATGCGAGCGAGCGAAGCGATCGAGCTTGAAAATTTTGACATTTTACATTCCCAAAACTGCCGTTTGTAGCTATATTTTTTCGCCTTAGAAATTAAGGGGAGGGGGCGCACCGGGCGCAATTGCTGGCAATTTGACAGCAACATCAGGAGAATTGCATAACGATAAAATGCGAGCGAGCAAAGCGAGCGAGCTTGAAAATTTTGACATTTTACATTCCCAAAACTGCCGTTTGTAGCTATATTTTTTCGCTTTGGAAATTAAGGGGAGGGGGCGCACCAGGCGCAACTGCTGGCAATTACTGACAGCAACATCAGGAGAATTGCATAACGATTAAATGCGAGCGAGCGAAGCGAGTGAGCTTGAAAATTTTGACATTTTTACAGTCCCCAAACTGCCGTTTGTAGCTATATTTTTTCGCTTTGGAAATTCGGGGGGGGGGGGGGGCGGGGGCGCACCGGGCGCAACTGCTGGCAATTACTGGCAGTAACATCAGGAGAATGGAATATAACGGTTAAATGCGAGCGAGGGAAGCGAGCGAGCTTTAAAATTTTGACATTTTACCGTCCAAAAACTGTCGTTTGTGGCTACATGTATATATATATTTTTTCGCATTGGAGGGAGGGGGCGCCCGGTGCGCCCCCTGGATCCGCCACTGGTCGTCAAGGGTGTCGGTTTATGTTCATGATTGGGGGAGGTATGACCAGCGAGCTTGAAAATTTTGACATTTTACAGTCCCCAAACTGCCGTTTGTAGCTATGTATAATAATATATGTATATATATATATATATATATATATATATATATATATATTTGCTTTGGAAATTATGGGGGTTGCACCGGGTGCAACTGCTGGCAGTTGCTGGCAGTAACATCAGGAGAATGGCATAACGATTAAATGCGAGCGAGCGAAGCGAGCGAGCTTGAAAATTTTGACATTTTAAGTCCCCAAACTGCCGTTGGCAGCTATATTTTTTCGCTTTAGAAATTAAGGGGAGGGGGCGCACCGGGTGCAACTGCTGGCAGTTGCTGGCAGTAACATCAGGAGAATGGCATAACGATTAAATGCGAGCGAAAGTCCACTTGATATGCTTTTTCGAGCACTTAAAAGTTTTTTTTTTTTGAGGGTGATATAAAATCTGATAAATTTAAGAGGGGTCTTTTGAGGGTGATTTAAATGTATAAATAGGCAACCCTAAATTTTGATATATTTTGGCGAGCGAGCGCAGCAAGCGAGCCGAAAATTTTTATATTTCAGCTTTATACATAACATGGAATTCTTGTCTTTTTGGTTATTAAATCTTCAAATTACAATTCTAATCATAGTGACGGCCTTATAGCTAACGATTTGTTCCAACAGTGTCCAACCCCATCCCGGTAGGGACTTAAAAAAAGTCCACATGATGTGCTTTTTCAAGTACTTATAGAAGGGGTCTTTTTGAGGGTGTTTTAAATGTAATAGATATTGAAGAATTTTGGCGAGCGAGTGCAGCGAGCGAGCCGAAAATTTTTGTATTTCAGCTTACAAAACATGGAATTCTTGTCATTTTTGGTTATTAAATCTTCGAATGACAATTCTAATCAAGATATAGTGACGGTCTTATAGATAACGATTTATACCAACAGTGTTCAACCCCAATCCCATCCCGGTAGGGACTTTAAAAAAGTCCACTTGATGTGCTTTTTCGAGCACTTAAAAGGTTTTTTTTTTTTTGAGGGTGATATAAAATCTGATAAATTTTGATAAATTTTGGCGAGCGAGCGCAGCAAGCGAGCCGACAATTTTTGTATTTCACCTTACAAAACATGGAATTCTTGTCATTTTTTGGTTATTAAATCTTACAATTCTAATCAAGATGGGATAGTGACGGCTTCATAGATAACGATTTATGCCAACAAACTAAGGACTTGGAAAAATACTCTAAATTACTACGAGTGAGTGACCCGAAATTTTTATATTTCCACGTCATCATTACGTTTTGTTCTTCTTTTTTTTTTGGATAAATTTTGGCGAGCGGGCGCAGCGAGCGAGCCGAAAATTTGTATATTTCAGCGTTACAAAACATGGAATTCATGTTTTGTTTTTATCTTGTTTGATTTGGTTTTCTGTTTGCGCGTCAGCTTCGCGCGCGGCGCAGTAACGTAGTATTAACACGTACTGTACATTCACGAGTTCTTTAGTGCGTATAATATTATGTAACTCCATAATGTATCATCATCCACACAAACATTAAAACAAGGAAGAGAGAGAGAAAAAAAAATGAACGCAAAAGAAAGGAAATGCGCAATTCAAAACGGAAATAAAAGCGGTAAAGACAGCTTTTGTTTCATTTGTCAACATCTAAGCATTGCTGAAGAGGGGTGTGGAATAGCTCAAACACCTCCCTCTTGCCCAAGGGGGGTGTTTGAACACCTTAAACACCCCCCTTTTGGCAAAGGGGGGTGTTTGAACACCCAAAACACCCCCCCTCGGTACGCCCTTGGGTACAGAGTATGAATGACTAGTTAAAGAGTACAAATTATTAAAGGGGCATTCCGGACGATTTTCATAATTTCACATCATGCAGTACATAAATCGACAGCTCCATGTATAGATTCGTGGAATTTATTGTGGTCCTTGAGCAGAGAAACCAATGAATTTAAAATCTTAAACAAATTACACTGAACAGTGTTGATGACATCAGAGCCTCATATATTTCAGAAATGTAGCAGTGTAATTCCATTATAATACCACTTGCTCAACAAGTTCACCTGTGAAAAATATATGCATGCCTTCTTCTTTTGTTCTGCTTCCTTGAGCCCCAACTCATACATTCTTATGGTGAGGCTGACATGTCATCATCCTTGTTCATTGCAATTTGTTATAAATTTTGAAAACGTTCTTATTTCTCATCCCAATCACTATAAATTCCAAAACTCTGTACTCAGTTTAACTAATTTATAGTTGTTCAAATGTAAAAGTCTGAAAATCATCCGGAGGTCCCCTTTAATGACAGAGATTAAACGACTATTTCACAGAGTATAAAGACTAGGTACAGAGTACAATGAAAGGAATTAAACAACTATTTCACAGAGTATAAATGACTAGTTACAGAGTTCAAATTACTAATGACAGGGATTTTATTTTATTTGATTTGATTTATTCCTGCTTAATTCCGTTACATCAGATATGATTATGTACACGTCATTTATGACAAACAGTATATCGACACATTATTCTTAGTACAATTATACAAGACAAATACAAACAGCTTAGGGAACTTAAACAGAAGGGTCTCCAATATAAGCCGAGGCTTGACGGTATGGAGACTATGCTGAGCTACTCTGAATAGAATAGGGGATAGAGAGAGAGAGAGAGAGAGAGAGAGATAGGGAAGGGTATAGGGGAAAAGGGAAAAGGGAGAAAAGGGAAAATTACAGCAAAACTGTTAGTGTTGGTTCTAATCCTTATAGCATGCAATGGGTACTGGGTAATTACGCAGTACCCGCTGCATGCTATAAGCATGCTATAAGAATTAGAACCAACACTTGGTGTCGGGCGAAAGCTCGGTGGTCTAGTGGAGATGACGCCTGTCCGGTGATCAGGAGGTCGAGGGTTCGAATCCCGCTCGAGTATGTATATACTCCCATGGTTTTTTATCATGGCTACTACTAAAACACTGATCAATTCAGTGCTTAATACGTCGATGCAAGGCAATTTGCCAATCAGTTGCAAGTAACCACTTGCTGCACACTATAGCAGTTGCTCTAATAGCAATTTTAACATGGGAGTGATAATGTGAATACGACATAATTTTAGGGTTTAAACATTCCGGCTTCCATAGACACGGGGAAAGATTCGAAAAATGGAAAACATGAATCAATTGCAATTCCTATATGTGATATACCAGCCAGCTGCAATGCCGCATAAAAAAAAGGAAAGAAAGAAAGAAGGGGGAACTATGACGCTATGCGACACGACCGAAGGTCTTACTTGAAGTGGAAGGAAAAACATCGATTAAAATGTCTATGGATTAAGATGAGCGAGGGGGTAATAGCTTACGTTGAATTCGATGTCACCCGTGCAACAAATGGTCTGACATCGGCACCAGGGCCCACGGATTTTCAACACACTCTCGTTCTCCGCGTTGCAGATGTCAAAGTGAGGAGATATGAAACTCCGTCTGACAAGACAAATAAAGGGGGAAAAGAATGTTTAGAAGTAGTAGATCAAACGACAGGTAATGTATTCCTATTCAGTATAATTCATGTCCACCATCATGCGCCGTAAGGATTTAGTCTAAAGGGTTTTCTGAAAGATGAAAAAAAAAAACCAAAACAAAACATAGTGTTCATACTCTCTGAATGCAACGAAAGCATTTCATATTTCAAGAGAACTTCTTCCGAGAGCCACAAGGACTACATCGTTACTTTGATGTAATATGGCGTTCTTTCATTTTTCAGCATAAAGAAGACAACATACGCTTAAGTCATTGTAAGTTACAAATATCTTAAGTGCCTAAAAAAGTAATGCACCCAAAACAACGCTTAATCTCCGTTAAGTTGAATAAAAACAAAAACAAAAAACAAAAACGGAAAACCCTTCGACTTACGTGAAATTCGACTTAAATAATAAAATTAACACAAAGTCATGTTTGTCATTTATCTGGGTATAGTTTTTCTTCGACTCATCCAATTTTTCGACTTACGCGACGTCGACTGTATCACCTTATTCTCTGAAGGGCCTATACTGGAATGTTCTAGTTGTATGGTAAACCCGGAGGACGCTCTTTCATCATGAACGAATGTTCGCTCCTGACCTATACCCCTCCTTTTGGGAGCCAAAACCTGTTAATGCCCTCCACCCTATGTCATGTTCACTGACCGCTGAAGTTTTCTATCGTTGGTAGAGTTCAGCGCGCACCCTATGCTCTGATTGGATAATATCTCAACTTACGACTGCTTGACGTAGCCAATGGGAGAGCCGGGCGGGGCCTCCACTGTAATCATGTAGGCGCAGTAGTTGTCATTGGCACACCAGCAGCATCCGGCGCAACACTTGAACTCTCGAAACACTCGAATTACTTCCTGTGGGGTCAAGAAGAGAGTTACAAGAATCATATAGGGCTCACACGGGTATAAAGGTTAATTCCCCATAGAGACGTGTGTTAAAATTCAAAATATTCAAAAAATTCTGTAAACTAGCTGGGAGAAATGAGATGTTTCATGTTCGGTAACCTAAAAAGTGAGATATACCCTTCACCCATCAAATTTATAAAGGGGGTTCTTCGGCTCAAACTCTTTCCAAGGGTTTGCAAAGCCAGACTACGAGTTCTTTTTACTCAAAAAATCACATATTTTCTGCACATACACCCAAGCAAATACAGTCCTTTCAAATTCCATGAGAAAAGCTTTCATCTTCCAACCAAAATGCAGTTTGTAGAGGAATTCATACTCAAGATCTGCAGGTATTCAATTTCTGCCAAAACGCCTTTTCTGATTTTTTATTAAATTTTTTCTTCATTTATTTTAGTATCTTTGGTACGATTTTGTGATGCGGTCAGGGATATTCTATGATATTTACAGGTGTGAGCCCTACAGAATAATATTATGAATAATCACTCCATACTATAAGTTTACACATCACATACATTGATGTTTTGTTCTTTGTTCGATTATCTTCTTCTTTAATCAAGTGAATACAAATTCCCTTCAACTGACAATAAATACGATAAAGCCATAACATGTCAGATGCTGAAACTCTCAATTCCCTATCGTTTTCAGGAAAAGTTTATTAACCTTTGCTTGAAAGAAATGCGTGCTCCTTGCGACCTTCTTGTCAAACAAGTATCTATAGTCTATTATACATAGGATCCCATGATGAGCCGAGAACTGAATAGTTCTGCTCATATTTCCAGATAATCAATCCCATGACAAAAATGTTACTTAAATTTGGACGTAGTATATGGAATATTTAGCTAAACCCTGCTAGATTAAGAAGTAGGCCTATCCACATCGACTATAAAGCTCTGTCATAGCGATTACATTATTCATAAAACTGCGAGAGGACAGACTGCCTGACATCTTCTGAGCGGAAATCTACAAGGGATTATAGCCACCGTCAAAGTGTCAAAAGAAACTATTATCAATGTTACCACAATTTTTTTCTAGACAAACTGCCGTGTTTGGACAAAATATTTGTCTATCATAATTCGCATATGAATTGTTATATTCGCATGTGTTTCATATGCAAATATCTATTGATATCATTCATAATGATTATGAAAGGTTGAAATCAAGACACAACAAAAACATACAAATTACAAAGAAAGGTTGCGAGGTCAAAGAGCATGAAAGTAAATAGATTGATTGAACATGTTGAAAGGAGAATCTAAATACCCTGCTAAAGTTGTCCAGGATATGGAATTCAAACCCTCTGGCGGCTCCACACATGATACGCATGCACGGATCGGACTCTGGAAAACAACAACCGTACAATTTACATTGATTTGATAGAGAGTGGTAAGATGATAACAATTCTCACATATCGTCATTGCACATAACATGTAAAAGATACAGCTCGTTATTCCGAAGGTTCGTTATTCCGAAGGCTCTTCAGTCCGAAGATTTGTTATACCGAAGGTTCGTTTTTCCGAATTTCATTTTCGGATTAACAAGTCTTCGGAACGAACCTTTCTTCATTTTCGGATTAACGAACCTCTAGGTATAGGGAAATTGTGTGTTTCGGATTAACGAACCTTCGGAATAACGAACCTTCTGAATATCGAACCCTCGGAGTGACGAACAGCACCCCACGTAACACATACAACTAAATGAAAACCTCGTATAAGTTTTACAAACTTGGAACAAGTAAAAACAACTGAAATGTTTTGTGGAAGTTCCACTTTTCAGTAAGAATAAAATGACATGGTGACGCAAACTCTTGGAAGGATAAAGCATTAACGCAAATTATCATAGACACATTTCAGAAATATCTTCCTTATCAGAAATAAACAGCATGGCATGCACAAATCAACCCCAAATGACATACATTGTATACACGTTATGGGCTTAATTCGCTCCATCGGCCTCCACAGTCATCTTTAAACCAAGCTTTATGTATAACATCTTTTTTTCCCCCTGAAAATCAGACAGCTATTATATCGAAGTTTGCCTGGTTTGGAAGCAACCCGAGGACTTAACCAGGTTCCTGACATTTGTCTACAAGGGATAGCTGAAAATAATGCTATAGATTACTTTCGATAACGGACTTAGATATACACACTAAAGTGTAAACTGGTCCATTACAACTTCGCTTTAATGTACTTATTTCCGGGGAAAAACTCCGAATACGTCAGCAATAATCAATTTGAAAGGGGGTATCTCACTGAGCGGCGAATGCTTGCGAGCGTAGCGAATTCTATATTATTATGTATATAGGGAATGTTAGGTTATGTTGCAATCAAATTCGTAAACAATTGCATTCAAATTCGCAAACTGTTTACAATTAAAACTGTTTGCGAATTTGAATGCAATTGTTTACAAATTTGATTGCAACATGTTAACAATCCCTGAAAACCTTAGAATATTCGCTACGCTCGCAAACTTTCGCAGCTCAGTGAGATACCCCCTAATTAGGAAAACATGATGACCACCCCCCCAAAAAAAACAAAAACAAACAAAAACAAAACAAAACAAAACCGAGAGGTATCGTGGCACATACCTTCCGTAGCAAAGAAAACCTGTTGTCCCACGTTGTTTTTGATGAGATATTTGTTTGCAAAATCGACATTTAATAACACTAAAGAAGAGGAGAAGAGGGAGAGAAAAATATAGAAGCAAAAATTGCGCATTCAGAGAAATTGTTACAATATTCAGGGCGCATACGTATATTTCATAGATTGCATATAGGCCTATCTAAGATGTTTATAAAAAGTTTGCCTTCATTTCGTCATCACCGCGCCAAGAAATCAAAGATCATAAGACATGGCAAAGTTGATTGAAATGAAATTTGATATCTAGACTTGGTTGATTTCAGAAATTTATAAATAGATATGAAGAAAATTTCTGAGAATGTGGCTTTGTTTTTAGTGCCTGGGAAGGGGTTTTCATTGTAAAGGGCTGTGAGCGACACGTTATATATATATATATATATATATATATATATATATATGTAGACAAAATGACTTTAAGCGAAGTATCGATGAAACGACAAATATATCATATTTCTGTATCTATCAGATTGTATATTCTATATTCTATTCTGTATTTATCAGTCTATTTGCATACAAATTTACATATACATGTACTAAGGTATATTGTATATTTTATGCAATTATCTAAATCTTTGTGTTTGTATGTATACATGTTTCTTTATGATTAAAACTCATACTGAGATACTGCCTGACAATAAAAGCAATAGGGGTCAATAAAAGCCTAGGGTTTTCTGACCGCACGCTACGGCGAAAGCTTACCCTCTGCTAGTTCTATCTGTTGATGTATGAGGAGTTGGTCCAACTGGGACAGGTATTCCAGTCCGGGGGGACACCCCGGTATACTGGGAGGAGCTGGCATCATGACAATCGGTGCCGGCTGTCCGGGAAGTTGCATCGGCTGCGCCATCGGTTGTCCGGGTTGCATCATCGGTTGTCCCATCGGTTGCCCAGGCTGCATCATCGGTTGCCCAGGTTGCATCATCGGTTGCCCAGGTTGCATCATCGGTTGCCCCAGGTTGCATCATAGGTTGCCCCGCCTGTCCCATGTACGGCTGGCCGGGATACGCACCAGGCGGACCCTGCTGCGGCTGTCCCGGGTACTGCGCCATAGCGATTCCCTGCTGCGGTGGATATGTACCAGGAACCATTTGCGGCTGAGCTGCGGGGTTCCCATCGGGAGGGAGCTCACCCTTCTCTTGATTGGGGTTTTCCTTCAGTAATCAAAAGAATGTAAATTATAAAATTATAGACATAATAATACATGCAATAACAGAAATAACATCTAACATTCATACTGGGCTTCATTATACGGGCTTGTTTCTATAAGCGCATTGACAAACGGAACAAAAAAAAAATGAATTATAAGATACAGAATAATAGATACGAAATTTGTGATATGCATATGGCAAAAAAAAGAAAAATATATCATGAATGATAGAATAAGTATAAGACGGTTTTGAGCATCGATTTAAACTTGTATACACTTTCCATTATGCGTATTCGTATATTTATATCGATATGATCATATTGGAATTTTCCTCGTGTTGGACTTCGAATATTATTATAAGAAGAAGGAGTGTATCACATTATAAACACTGACGAAGGCCCGAGGTGGGCCCAAAATTTTGTGAATAAAAATCTTTTTGTTGGAGCTACAAATGGCGTACTGGAGACTCCTTCTTATATATATATATATGTATACAAAGAGAGAGAGAGAGAGAGTTCCAGCAAAATAAGGATATGAATGCACATAATTTAATTATATATATTACATACCCTATATACACACAGTGTAGGTCCTATATTTCATACAATGTGCAAAGAAAGATAAATAGGAATGTGCAATTTGCAAATGAAACGTGGTATATAATATATATAATGAGTGGCCCACATCTCTACAAGCTTGTCTTATAGGCGGGCCTCTCTTTTCCAATGATACAAAGATTTTAAATACATAGTTCTGTCATGTATGTTTTTATTGTTGTATTGAATGTTTCTTTTTGGAATTGTGAAATGTGATATTAGAAACAGAATTTGTTTTGAATTGAATTGAGATGAATTTAGTATGTTTTGTATTAACATCAATCATTATACGGGTGGTGTAATAGTCACTTATTATTATTTCTGCTATTCTGTTTGTCTGATTTTTATACACTTTTAATGTAACATAATTATAAGGGCGAAGGGTATATTCATAGCGAAATAGCCCGTTGTTAACACACAGACACACATCACATTCAGATAAGTCACCTGGTTTAATCAGACAATATATCGCGTATCCAAACAACATACCATGCACACAAGATCATGTCGCAAACTATAATGGAATCATTCCTATGATCATAACTGGAAAAATAAAATATATAGATTTGCTTCACAATGCAGTGACGTATATAGGGCCGGGCAGAGGGTAAGACATAATGGGCCTAAACGACTCTGGAAACAATTACGTGCCCCAGGCCATCAAGCTAAATGTGTTCTTCTTTCTGTTGTTTGTTTGCACACAATCTATTGGACACCGACTGATCAAAGGTTGATTTACAAAATTAGCAAGCCTTCGTTTCCCCACGTAATGGCATCTTCGTAACGCAAATCAGCGATATAATCATTTCAAGCTGTTGTTATATATAAACGTACACTAAATCTTGTCATGCATTAGACTAGCGCTCCACCCCCCCCCTCGAAAAAATGAAACTGTAATATCATAGTTGTCAAGTTCAAATATATACAATGACTTTAAAATCACAAGAAGGCATGATCAAATTGGCATAAAGATATTGAAAATAAATTTCAATTCTTTGTTTTTCTTTTATGTCGGCTACCACTACTTGAATAGAATTGGGAACAAAAATTCAAAGCATGCAAGAAATGATAATTGTATTGTATACATAAATCATGAAAAATCTGACTGTAATCTACGGACAGGACAATGAACACTAAATCAAGAGGTTCTTAGTTCGAGTCCTTTGGCAGCTTCGGTTGTGCCCTTAAGCAAAGCACTTTATCCTCATTGCCTAATTATTCGGAGAGGATTTAAAGAAGCGTAAGGTGCTGATATGCTACGCAGATGTTGGACAAAATCCTTCAAGGTTCCAAGGTCAGAGGTAAAAGGTTGCAGAACCTTGATTTAAATGATACTTTCCAGCTGTAACTTTATGAAGAACTTTGTAGCAAATGGTAGAAATAAAGCAATTGTTTATACATATTGTTTACATAAGATTAGTGTGATAAAAATGTGTATTACATGATTATAAGTTATTTGAGCTCGGAATGGTTTGTGTGTGTGTTTTGTGTGGTTTTTTTTTGTGTGTGTTTGTATGTATGTGTTTTGTGGAAGGGTAGAAATGAAAAGACAATAAAAATTGTTTCCATGGCCAAATCAGAATATTTATGCAATAGCTCAAAGGTTAATGTCAAAGGTCACTGTTTTCAGATACAAGATGATTTTTAGCCATAACTTCACCCAGTACAGTGCAATGGTAATATCAAGATTTAAGATTCAAATTTATCTTCATTTCCATAAAATAAACAGAAATAGTATATACACTGTATAAGCGGAACATATTTGTAATAATTGCAAAAACGTAACTTGACAAAGTACATGAGAAAATGAGTAACAATGAAGAACACACAATTGTATTTCTTTTTTAAATATAATTATAGGTATACCTATACACAGGTTATGCATATAATACAAGCAAATAAAGGGTGGGAATGGAAATGGAGGGACCACTAATTATCATCTAAATATCATCTAATGAGAACGAATAATATTCCTAAACATTCCTATGACAGGAAAAGGTGAAGACCAATCTCATTTCGACAAACAATTGGGAAAAAGGACATTGTTATACGTGAGCAAATTGCGTATTTGTTTTTTTCTTCTTCTTTTTGTCGTAAAGCTGTTGTCGACTCTTCTCTACGCGTCAAAAGTGGAGTCATAAAACACGAATTTCACAGATTTAGATCAGCAGCTATCGGGAAATGTCTATTGAATCTAAATCAAGCCTTTCTGGCATAGGTCAGACAATGGTCAGTTTGTGTACCAAGGGCCAGTTGAAATCGCGGACTTTTGTTTGTGTACAAAGAGTACAATGAAGAGACATCAAACCTTTACCAATAAAACACCGGGATGCGATGGAATGTCTCCTTTATACAACCGGGTTAAAGTTCAACATCTTACTTCGGTCATAAATATGACAAATTTAAATAGACGCAACAATTTTAGTAACTATACGCACGCTTGTTCACATTGTACACAATGGGTAAAGTTATTTTGGTCGTATTCAGGCATTTCTGTCAAAATGAAATGAGTCCTTCATAGAAGTGTACCCGCCATCCCCCTTCATATACCAAAGATGAAAGATTATAAAGGATAAGCACTAATTATTTCTCGGCGAGACTTGCTATGCTCACTCACTGTCTTTTTAGAGCTAATTTATGTCCGATACCGGGAAGGGTCAGTTTGCAGTTTGTTCGAGATTCAAGATTCAAATTTATTTTCATTTCCATAAAACTATAAACAGAGAAATTATATACAATGTATAAGCAGAACAAATTTGTAATAATTGCAAAAACGTAAATTAACAAGGTACATGTGAAAATGAGTAACACATAAAGTAAACATAATTGTATATAAGTGTTTTTTAATATAATTATACATATGCATATTTATAATGGAGGGTCCCACTAAAAAGCATAGCTTGTACGATATGGAACCCTCGGAAAATACATAAGACAGCGTATAATGAATTAACGGAGCTACAAACCGATATAAAACAAAATCAAACGAGCCAATGTCAACTCACATAAAATCGAACTGGGAAGGAATAAAAAAGAAAAAAAGAAACTACAGCATGTGCCATTGTGGACGTAAGCAAACTGGATTCCATGATGTAAGAGTAATGATAAAATACAACCTGGACTGAATACATCATTGCAAAGAATTTTGTACATAATAATCTTGAATCTTGTTGAATATTGCTATTATTATTGTTAGTGTTGAATAGTATTGCTATTTTTGTTAATGTTGAATACTGTTGATCCCCAGGGCTACAAATTGGTCACTCAGTGATCAAAGCTTGGAAAAGTAGACCCTCTAGTTTCACGAGGCTTCCTAATCAACTCAACTCCAATAATTTGATCATTGTCCTCGATATCTCACGACACCACCAATATCTACGTCACAATGCAGGGATGTACTTCCGGGACAAACTCGACAGTCCGGTCAGGTGCTGGTCATAGAAGTAATAGGCCTTCTTCATGAAATTTGAAAATATGACTTTCGTTTTATATGGATTGTGGAAAAGTTTCAGCAAGTTCGATTGAATATATATCAAAACTTATACAAATAACATCTAAAAATAACATCAATCTAAAATGGAAGTGACAGGTGACCGTTGTTGCTGAAAGAAGAGTATTGTAACTCGATCGGTGCTGGATAGGACTACGGATTAAGAAGTTCCTGATTCTATAGTTGCCTGGATACAGCATGATATGTCCGGCACAGGGGTGGATCAAGGAATTCCGTGCACCGCATGGAGAGGAGGCGCCTATACACAAAATTATCTAGCGTATGCACCCCACCCCCATTTTTTCTTTTTATTTCTTTTGTTTTTACAACCCCTGCCTGGATCCGCCACTGGGGCAGACAAGTGCCCTTTCCTGGTCAAGCTCTGCACTTGGACCGTCATTTCCTACGTCTTCAGAAGGGATTTATACATATAGCCTTTGGTTTCGTTATTTGCTTACTATCTTAGCTTTGCTTCCTTTAACCGTCACACAAAATAAAATCATTCAAATAAATTCAAATTCAAAAAGATTCCGACATTCTTATTCGCGGATGAGTTTTGCTTTGTTTTTTGACGGCGCAAAAACAGAGGGGAGTCACCAGTCATGACCCGATCACCAGTCGTTGATTGGTATCTTGTTAAAAATATCAGAACCATTTAGACATGGTGTATCTAGCTATTACTGGTAAGTTCGTTTTCAAGCCTCCTCAGCGGCCATCCATGGACCGCTACGTTCGTTGTACTTGCAGGTCCATGATACACCCAAACACTTGGTTCAAACGAAAAACATCACGTATAGAATACTACATAAAACAGTGTTATTCTTTTAATGCACTGAAAATATGCATGAAGAAAAAATTACAGGGAAATATCCAACCGATATGTATTCAGTTTCTTACCGAATTAGCTTGATCCGCCATGTCCGTGCAAAATTCACCTTAGTCCGTTCTTCAGAGTAAAAATTTTAATGAAGAACTCAAAGCTACACTGTGCTACGTCCTGTACAGCGGGGTGTGGTTAACTTAAATGACCGTGCGCCTGATGGATTGATACCCATTCTTAAGAGCATTGCGCTAGACCAGGACTTCGTACACAAACAGTGTGGCTCTTATCAGATAAAGCGACACACTTGGTGATGTGCAAATTTATCGGTTCATCTCCGAGATGACGCAAATCATTCATTTTGATAAAGCAAAAGAGCTTCCTTCTCACGTTGCTCCTTGTGAAGGATACGGATTTAACGGCTTGGTTAAATGGAAAGCATCGTGGCGACAGCCCACTGAAACAGCACTGAGCATGTTTTCTCTCTCCAAGGACGAGTCCACGTCGGGAATATCTGCTATATGTGACCCATTTTCTCAATGAATTCCTTTCTGTTTAAACTAATGATTCTTGCGTCCAGTTGTATTCCTCTGCAAGTGATTGACAAATTTACCTTCATCGACGTAAATAAACACCTATCGTACACTGAATAAACGTTGCATCGATGTGCTTGCCTTATCATAATGATAAAGGACATTTATATTGCGCAGCTACTATAATGATATACTCTACTGCGCATAAATGAAGGGCAATTTGTCAATTAGCTGCAATAAAAACAAGAAAAGTTGCTATCGGCGACCTAGTATGCCTATGCTATATCGCTTTATCCTCCCATGAATAGCCTACTGCAATACACCTGTACATTGTAACAATGTGAGACGACAGTTTCACATGATTGGACAGATCTTTGACCCTTGACCTCTGACCCTAGACCATTTTAATCTTTCCCTATAGACATATTGTGCGGTGATGTATGACCAGTTTGAATTCAGCGTAAATAGGGGGGGGGGGGGGGAGTCATTTCCAAGGTATGGAGAAAATATCTAGCCGTTAATAGTGTAATTTTAGCATTCTAAAATATAGCATTCTAAAATATAACAGAACTGTCCTGTATCGTTGAACGTGTATGAGTTACAATGTCACGCTGGTCTAGAAATCCGTTTCATATCGATTGAGAATCTTCATATATTAGGCCTAATGCCTTTCTCTGTTTTGCAGAAACTATAAACAGTGAATACATTATCTGTCCATGGTATAGACCTGGACGTAAAAGAAGTCCAAGTACAACTGTCCATAAGCGAACCGAAGTTCCTACACTCTCAAGTTTTCGTTTGGTGAACGCTTTCGAATGCACACACCAAACGTTCCGGTGATTCACAGCCTATTCACGGCGAGTCTAATTAGAAGCTTTAACGCCAACGAAGCTTTCAATTTTGTTTTGTCCCCCTTTAATGTCATATTCATTTCGCATATCTACACAATCATTCAAATCATGCATAATCAACAATATTCGTATTTTTTTTTTCCAGCGCTGTGAGTTTTATAATAGCGTCATGACTGCTGTTTTTATCATTATCATTGTCATTATGTAGGAGCGTATAGTTATCACATTAATCTGTTTTATTTATTAGTGTTGTGATATACCGGCACTTGATTGACGCGGCGGTTACAGTACGTAATTTCGAAGGTTCTTTAGTCCGAAGATTCGTTATTCCGAAGGTTAGTTATTCCGAAGGTTCGTTATTCCGAAGATTCGTTATTCCCAAGGTTCTTTAATCCGAAAATGTGATAAGGTTTGTTATTCCGAAGGTTCATTAATCCCAAAATCATATAGGGTTCGTTATTCCGAAGGTTCGTTCGTCCAAAAATGAAACAAAGCTCGTTATTCCGAAGGTTCATTACGGACCCTATTTCATTGTCGGATTAACGAACCTTCGGAATAACGAACCCTATTTCATTTTCGGATTAACGAACCTTCGGAATAACGAACAGCACCCGACGCGACACGCCCTATCACAGCGGTCCTGGTCAGTCAGCTGATTTCGCCTGTACATGTGGCGTCACACATTCCTGTTCGCATCAACTTGAACGTTGACTTACGTAGACCTGCCACAAACGACGCAACATAGACATTGAATAATGACGTAGCCTCCTGTACAAACAACTCCTGTTATCTCTGACATCTTGCCCTCTTGCAAAAATCGACTCCATCCAATGGCTATAGTGTATGTCATCTACATTAAAGGGGTGGTTTAGTTTTGTTTGAGATGGGACCTCAGGTTTCCAACTTGTTTTTAAAATGAGATAATACATCCATTCATTTATGTTATTTCCACACGGTAACTCGTTTAAGCCACAGGCTGTTCTTCAACAATTTTTTTGAACCTAAATAAAAAACAATTACATCACGTATAATACAAAAACATCATAATACACATGGCCGGCGGAACCGTGGGGGCCGTGGGGGCTCGGGCCCCCACACTTTTTGTGCACCATAAAGGAATACATAAGGTGTCATCACTTTGTCAGGTGAAGAAACCCGGAAGTGGAAGGGGGAGAGAGATAAGCCGAGGACCTTTTTTTTTTTTTTTTTGCTTGTTAGCTCAGGAAACCCGGAAGTGGGCCCCCACACTTTTGAAAACGCTCCGCCGGCCCTGATACACTGTAAAAACATCGGTGTTAGATTTAACACCATGGGTGTTAAATCTAACACCGATTAATCTTCAATAGAGGACCACATCCACAGGTGTAGAAAATGTATTGTGACGGTGTTAAAAAGTGTTCACCTGGCACTTCGTGGTGTTAATTTGACACTGTAACTGGTGATATTTTTGACACTGCGCTAGAGTTAATTCATTAATGACACCGCATGGTGTTGATTTGATATTGGTGGTGTCAATTTCAATGGTATAACACCCGTCCAGCTTCAATAGGGGACCACACCAACTGGTGTTACTGTGGTGTAAATGTGTTTACACATTTTTTTCAAAAATCAAGTACTTTATCGGAAAATTCTTCATCGTCTTGTTGAAGTTCAGAATTAATAAGAAATTCAGTAACTAAGAAACTAAAAAAAAAACAACAATTTTATATTTTTGAAATGACACCCGGAGGTGTTAATCTATTACCATGAATGAGCACCGGAAATTTAACACCAGCTCGGTGTTTCATATTTAACACCGGACTTTTTGCAGTGTACACACATTCATACTGGAAAAAGAGGAATAAAAGGAAGAGGGAGAGGAAGAAGAAGAAGAAGAAGAAGAAGAAGAAGTAGAAGAAGAAGAAGAAGAAGAAGAAGTAGAAGAAGAAGAAGGAGAAGAAGAAGAAGAAGAAGAAGAAGAAGAAGAAGTAGTAGAAGAAGTAGAAGAAGAAGAAGAAGAAGAAGAAGAAGTAGAAGAAGAAGAAGAAGAAGAAGAAGGAGAAGAAGAAGAGGAAGAAGAAGAAGAAGAAGAAGAAGAAGAAGAAGAAGAAGAAGAAGTAGAAGAAGAAGAAGAAGTAGAAGAAGAAGAAGAAGAAGAAGAAGAAGAAGAAGAAGAAGAACACTTGATCTTACAGGCTATATGATAAGAAAACTCTTATGAAATATTAAGGGGAGCATAATACAATATGTTTAAGGAATTGAAAATCTATTTGATGAAAATTGGTTTTGAAATGACCGAGATAGGAACCCATCTTATATCAGGACCATTTTGTTTTTGGATATCCAGCCGTTTCAAAACTGATTTTCATTAACTTTATGTTCTTTAATATTTCATAAGTGATTTCTAGTTATCTCGCAAGAAAAAAAAAGAAATACTAGAATCTGAATCCTTACCTTAACCAAAATCGCAAACACTCATATGTGTCTCCCTACCTCTCTAAGTAATATATCAAGTCTTTAATGGCGGCAAATAAACAGCAAATCTTTGTTAAAGTCTGAGGCGAAACATTTTGATGCACAAACTTTAGCGATGTATTTTAATCTCTTGTAACAATTACAGGCGGTCAAGTTCAGAAAAGGTTCAGAAGGTGCGAAGTTCCGTATGGGTATCCTCGTGTGTGTACACAATGTGGCTTACCCGATCATAGTTCATCCTGCATTTCGTACACGCCTTTAGTGATTATGGACGTGAACAAACACATTTCGGTAACATCTATAAATAGCTCAAATCTGTGGCCCACATTGCCATACAGCGTACTTTCCGTGGCATTCTACGCTGTGCTTCATGAATATTCATGAACATTAACTTCGCAATTAATTAACTCAGAAAGCTGGGAGTGTACATGCGAGTTAATTGTTAACTTTTAAGCCAAACTAAAACATCACTGTATGCATGCGGTCTGCATTACTCATCTGCGTGGGAGTCAGCGCAAGAAGGGAAGAAAAGAGAAGAGTAGAAAAGAAGAGAAAAAATAAAAGGAAAGAAGGGAAGAGGAGAAAGAGTACAGAAAAGGAGAGAAGAGAACGAAAGAGGGAAGATAAGAGGAATGAGAGATGACGAAAGAATCCTAGTTATTATTGCACCATGTTTTTTTTTTTTTTTTTTTTTGTATTCCTTTCATATTGATACCTGTACCTGAGTACACTGTATTTTGAGACAATACAGTATAAAAATATTGACCTGCTATCGCTATTAAATTGCTTCAATACATTTTGGATATACCGCGTGCGTACAGGTCTTTCTATTTTTTTTTTGATTTTTTTTTTAATATCAGAAATAATTGGGTAGTAATAATTTCTATGAAATTCCCATGATAATGACACCAAGCCTTTTTGGCTCGGACGTCCTTTTTTTTTCTTAGTTCGTTCAATGTTTTGCATGTTAAATATCTGTATTTTTTTGTAATCTGCTCTTATAAAAATGCACATGTGTACACGCACACACACACAAATATATATACAGATCTATCATGTATGTATGTATATATATATATATATATATATATATATATATATATATGTATGGATATACAGGCCCGTAGCCAGGGGGGGGGGGGGGGGGGGGGTGCGTCGGGTGCGTACGCACCCCCCCCCCCCCAAATTCTGAAAGGTCCACTTTTTCATAATAACGGTTTTTAGCAATTCTCAAGATAACAATCCAAATAAATATAAAGACACATTATATGCTACGTAAATGTGGAAGAGTACGTTTAACAATGTTAAAAATAATTGTACGAAACCCTTTTGTTGTATGAACCATCGGATCGTCCCCATGCACACAAACACAAATGTTATGTATCAATTTGTGCGAGCTATTATCATATTGGCACTGCATGCCATGGCCCTTGGCGCGTGTGACCGGTGTTTTTTTTTTCCACTGGCCGCCCGAGTACGTGCGATTCGTGGATGACATTGAGGTTGACACTTGCATTTTTTCACAGGAACAGAGGTAAGTGGATGAAAATCTAATAGCCTCAAGTTTACATATATGATAAAAATTAAAGAAATTTCCTCGAAATTACTATAATCGAAAACCTGAGACATTTTATATCTATACGTCTCACAAAGATATATAGTACATGTACATATAAGTACATGTTGGCATGATAATGCCTGGGGATAGATTATTATGTCAACTATTTTCCATTATGAATGCATGCTCCAATCAAATTGTGAAAAGGTGGTCATGAATTAGCATTTCTTACGAACGATCAGGAGAGACAAAACAAAATGAAAGGCCTGTCTTACTCCAGTTCTCTATTAGTTATACATTTTCTCATGTTGTGACAATTCGATTGGTTCTCATTTTGAAGTGAGCCAAAACCTAAGAACATTCTCACTTATAATTTCCAAAGAGTATTATGCAGGCACGCAAACTAAATTTAGTTGTATTTCATTTAAATGTAATGGGTAAGAGGGTATGAGAGAGAATGCTGAGCTATGAAGTAAAATGGTAAAGTAAAAAGTTTGTCAGATAGTATTACAAAAGCCTGAATATTGCAAGAGCTCCGGAGTAAAAACAGTCAGGGAAAACCCCTATGTATGATAACATTGTGAGAGCGTTAGACTGCATTGTGACGCGTCGTTATTTAATTTACATTCTTTATTCATATTTTTCATAAAAAACACAGGTAATGAGCCGGATTGGGTTAAAATTCTCACTTACAGCTTTGTAGAAGTCTGAGTCAACAGTATCACACAGTACTTCAAGACGTATTAGTACAAACGATTTCTTGAGCCTGCACCGTTTCAGGCTCTGTTCTGGATACGGCGGTAGAAACTCATTCTTTTTTGTTGTTTATTTTATCATTATTTACTAATCTCTTTTCTAACTTACAGGTAGCGGATTTCTTTGCAGGCCAAATTCGGAAATGTACCGTTGATTATTACTTATACATTTTCTCATGTTGTGACAGTTCTATTGGTTCTCATTTTGAAGTGAGCCAAAACCTAAGAACATTCTCACTTATAATTTCCAAAGAGTATTATGCAGGCACGCAAACTCATTTTAGTTGTATTTCATATAAATGTAATGGCTAAGAGGGTATGAGAGAGAATGGAAAGTGCTGAGCTATGAAGTAAAATGGTAAAGTAAAAAGTTTGTCAGATAGTATTACAAAAGAAACTCATTCTTTTTTGTTTATTTCATCATTATTTACTTATCTCTCTTCTAACTTAAAGGTAATGGATCTCTTTGCAGCCCAAATTCGAAAATGCCTGGAGACAGCTAGTAACCAAATATGCTACTATAATTTAATAAATAAGAAATAACCATTCCAGTATATATCTTAGTGTGCACAGTAAGACAGATCAAATCAAATAGGAAAACATCTGAGCACTAAGCCTGAGGTCTGAATTTGCACTCAACTTCTTCCAATGGCTAACGGATGTTTAATTTTTGAATTTCACTGACCTCCAAATTTCATAAAAGAAAACCTTCTTAGCATGATGGTTAATATGACATTTGACTGACATTGGAGATGTTTGCGAATCGGATCTACTACCTTTAATATTATTAAATCTAAAATGATTATTTGAAAGTTCGGAAATGCTGGAAATATCCTACCACAAGGAGGCAAAATATAAATGGTTCATATTTACAATTCATTTTGTTTTAAAAATTTTCTTATTTATTTTCGTTTTTGACAAACTCGCATACCAACGGCTGATATACTGTATAGTAAAGTGAATGTTTCATCTTCCAAACAGCATCCAATGGGATGGAAAACTCCAACTGAAAGGTGGACATCGTGACCATACTCGCTAAAGAAAACGCGTGATAGGGGTCGTTTTTTCTCACGGATTAGATGGAAAGTGTGATGTACGAGCGTATATAATCAAAGGGTATCAAAAAGGCCGAAGTTTGGGAAAATGGTATATTGTTCAATCATGATGAAGTACTTCTTTAGGGTGCAGGAAACATTTAAGGAATACTTGTTTTTAAGGCCCGAAAAAATCATATGATCATTACTCGTTTAGGGGCCATTTTGAAAGTCCATGTATGAGCATGGTGTCCACCTTTTAATTGTCGCTACCCCTCCCGGGACAGTATCAAAGGACCGTTTTGTTAATTAACGCAATCCCCCCTTCCTTTAAAAATCCTGGCTTCAGGCCTGCTAACGCGGGTATACAATAGAAAAAATAAAAGTTAAAACAACACCAGGAAAATCACTATTCTCAATTTTGCGGCGCGCTACGCGCGCAGAGTCTCGAACACAATTAAACTTTGCAACTTCCTGGCAAAATGAGTTTTTACTATTTCCTAGATGAAATACCGTAACGCGATTGCATGCAACAGACAAAAATACAAATTTCCTCGAGACTTTAAAACGTCATTAAAACAGTCAAAATTCACAATTTGCGGCGCGCTTCGCGCGCAAATTCTTATACAACTTTTGTAGTTCGGTCGTCCAAAGAATATATATATATATATATATATATATATATATATATATATATATATATATAATTGTGTGTGTGTGTGTGTGTGTGTGTGTGTGATCATTGGTATTGGTACCGAAGGTCCGTTTTTTTAGTGACCGCACCCCCCCCCTTGAAAAATCCTGGCTACGGGCCTGATATATAGTAAATATGAATATATTTCTATACATTATATTCCCTTTTCTTAAAGGGATAGTACAGTATTGGTGGAGATGAGAATTGGGGTTTTAACTTTTTGCGAGATACCAAGAAAACACTTATGATATAGTACAGAGCATACTATTTTAAGAGGAATTCAAAGTTTATTTGATGAAAATCGGGTTTCGAATGATTGAAAAATCCAAAAACAAAGTAAAACAAGGCGATCGTAATAAAGTGTGGGTCCCACACTTTATAAGAATAGCTCTTTTTTGGATATCTCAGCCATTTCAAAACCAATTTTCATCAAATAAATGTTGAATTCCTCATAGAATTACATGCTCTTTCATGTTTCATAAGAGGTTTCGCATCCTCTCACCATAAAATGTTAGAAACTTGAAATTAGGTCTCAACCAAAACTGTACGATCCCTTTAACAGGAAAATATATAGTATATATACATACACACACATATATATAACACCAATTAGTTTCTACTCGGAGTTAAAGAAAGTATATATTCACAATAGTACATGTAGTTCAATATGAAAACTCCGTGACAGAAGTAGTTTTGAAGAATTTTCGCCCCTAGGGCATTGTCAAGTCAATGGTAGATTTTATTTTGAAGCAGACACAGATCAAAATAAAAGAAGCGTCGTCAGTGGTAGCGCGTCCATAACAAACTGCGCATTTATATCTGCTTCAAAATCAAATCTGCCATTGACTTGATAAAGCCCTATGGGCGAAAATTCGTCAAAACTACGTCTCTCACGGAGTTTTCGTATTGAAGTACTGTTGTGAATATATACACCTTGTATATATATTTATCACATACACCCGTACCTATATTTGGAAACATCAGACTGAACTGAATTGAATTATCACTACGTGCATTACATAAAAACTTGAAAAGAAAGTAGTTTTGGTTATCACAAAACGTGTCGAATTTCCACATCTTTTTTTTTCAATTTTCATGACTTCTCTTTTTATTTGTTCTTTATTCCCACAACTTTTCCCAGCCTGGAAAAACGTGTACAAACATCCAGGACTCTTCTAGGTGTTCTGGAATGGAAGGTCTGTTTTCAGGAGCTCAATTCATTTATTGAAATGAATGAAATAGACCAGGCGCATTAATTTCACCGATGTCATTTGCATCATATGTTCTTAAAATTGTGATGTGCAACTTTTGATGTATACCTGCAATTTTCTAAATGGATAATCGACCTGTTTATGTATGTGAAACATTTTCTTGAATAAAGAAATGATTCAATAAAAAAAAAGTCCCAGTGGAACCAATTCCTTTGTGTATTACATTTCTCCGAATAAATAATTCGAGTTGTCGTTTTTATTGAAACTTATTGACAAAAATTGCATTTTATCAATGTAAGTAATCACCGATTATGCAGTGTTTTAGTAGTACTGTATCTGCAGCCATGATAATCAGGGTCTAGGGCAATTACCCCGGACCCTTCCTCTGATCTAACCCTAACCTTTACTAACCAGAATTTAGCAGGGGGTGGGGGGGGGGGGGGGGGGGGCAATTGCCCTGATACAGATAATCACCATGGGCATAAACATACTCGGGTTGAGCCTGACGCAAGAATCATGAAAAAAAATAGATATGCAGTACCCACTGCTGGAAAGGATTAGAACCATCACTGGTTATCAGGAGAAAGATCAGTGGTTCAGTGGATACATCACTTGTCTAGCAATCATAAGGTCATTACTTCAAGTGCAACCCGAGTATGTATGCCCATGACTTTTATCACGGCTACTACACATGTACTAAAACACTGACTGAGATGTTAATTTACACCAATGAAGGGCAATTTTCAATCAATTGCATTAATTTTCTTTCATTTCTGATTTACCATGTACATGACATTATAAACACAATTTCCCAGTCCCAAAGGCTCTTCACAACAAGTGTTCACTTGACATTTGCATTTCTAAACCAATTAAGAACCAAGAAAAACACACTCAATCTTTCAAGTAGTAGTTGGAAACAATTGTCATTTATTTCAAGTTTGTTAATTAAAACTCACAGACAGATAGCTACAACACTTTTTCACTGACACACTGAACCTTACTCCATATCTCTCGCCACCTGGCAATTAAAAAAATTAAACTAATTCATCACTGATTCATTCAAATCAAATTTACTCCCCTACCAAAACAAAATATAAAATTCAAGAGTGCAACACACTGCAGGTAGTCCATGACCCGACAAACTTCCAAGGCCAGCATGTACTTGCCACATTTACCGACAAATGACTACGAGCAATACAATGCTGTTGTTGCTGTCGTTGGGTCATCAAAACTCTTGATTACATCTTTACAAACACGTTATATCCAGATGTGGCCTGAAGAGGCCAGACTGAAATTGCTCAGTGATTGGGAGATAATACCCTTTGATTTTGCCTCAGATATGGACATAGTCACAAAATGAAAGGACACTGCAATATGTTGCACCCTCATAGCTAGAGAGAGTTAATTTTTTTTTTTTCAGGAGGTCCGATAAGACAACGCAAAATTAACAGGAATCAACGCACATTGGATACATTTCTCCACACTTTATCCTCTTCGTTCATCTGAATGACTCACAATCACTGAGTGCTGAGTGATAATCCCTAAAACAAAGGCTGGTTGCCTTTACCAACCGTAACAGATAGTTTGTTCACAGATTCTACGAAAAATACACAAGTGAATGCTTCCTATGAAAATCTCATACAATTGTACATTAAAGTCAATCTGTTCAGCTCCATGCATCCCACATTTTCACATCCTCCATTGCCAACTTTTCTAAAATACTTCTGAGCATTCAAAACATTCTTCACAAGCTCGGTGTACAGATGGCTCTGGTCATACTGCTTGTACTTACACACCCTCTTCAAATATCAGAGTTAAGAAAAAACTTGCGCTTATCTTTCAACCAATCTTTCCCAGTCCCATCTATACATCGAGTATGGCCAACTCTAATCACATGGGTAGCACAATGGTGGCATGATACTTTGTTAGGCAAGCGTGTAACAGAGGAATGTAAGCCACATTGCAAAGCAACTGAAACCAAGTTGGCCAAACTCGGTCTACAGATGGCGCCAGATATACTGCTAGTTACATGCCCTCTTCAAATATCTGGCTGAACAAAGCACTACTTACATACATCACTCCCCTCTTATAACTGAATACACTGTATTCATACAGACATATGACATTTCTTCCTGATGCATTTCTCCCTCTCGAAGATAATATCAGTACAAAACCTCAGTGAAAACATACTTCTGCTCAAAGTACTCATGAAATACTGTCAACCTCGTACAGGTGAAATCTACTACGAATCAACAACAGTGATAACTGTTAAATCATGTTTCGTCATCAATCAATTTTGAGCTTGCTTCTTGGAGGGTAGGCTGATGTTGTGAGGTTGACAGCATTTGAATATCATGTGTCTTGCTCATCTCCCATGCCGACAACATTAAACTTACAAATCAGTAGGAACTTGTACACCCAACAACTCTTACTGAAAGATCCTCTCTTCCTCATCTTGTACATTATCTAAAATAAGGTACCTTCTTTGCTTGGTCTTTGCGTACATTGCAGTCTCACACTAATGTACCTCATTTCTCTTCAGACATTGCCTCCCTCATTCACATCTTTCCCATCCTTCCTCCCTTTCTTTAGCCATGTTCACCCTGTTTCTGAACTTTCATCATTTTCATCCCGCAACTTAAACAAACAAACAAACTCTGTCTCTACGAAAAATCCTCCCGCCTCCCTCCACTTCCAGACCACCCTTCAGAAACCGGCTTTCGTTGTTATCTCGTTTGCTCTTTCCACGAAACTCCGTCACTCAGAAGTCGCTTTCACCTCTGGCTTACAAGCAGAAACCCTTCTCAGGAGCTTGCATGCATGAAACACACAGTAATCTCCACTTTGGCTTTGACAGGGTTAAACGACTTACCTTGAGTGACGTTGTATCTCGTGCTACGGAAGATTTCGGTCCTCAGAGGAATGTGTGTAATGAGTGTGAGGCTGGCACGTCTTCATGAGTAGAGAAATTTTCTCAACAGCTCTGAACATTTGCAATGTACCAATGTATACTCTTCTCCTTACCTTACATTGCTAACTACACTGGAAAACTGTATCAGTTCAAAGCTGAATGAACAAGATCAAATAGGTTAATTACAAGTACTTATAGATATTCTGTAATTTTGAGCACTAGCCAATTTTATGCAACACTGTTATATATTTACATGCACATTACTCTTTTCAAGCATAAATTTTACAAGCGTTTCGCTCCCAAATATTGCTACTTTTGTGAGACAAGTGCTTTTACCTTGACGCATTTTGATTGATCGTGTAAATGCAACAAGATTGGACTCTTGAAACAAAGCAGTAGGTATATTTTTACAAATTTGTATTTTGGTGATTTTTCGCTATTTAACTTTACTCGACTGACAGGAGAAAAAAAGAGCAATGTCTACGGCATTGGACTGAGTACAGGACTGAGTAAAACCTCTGAGTGCTTGATAAGACAAACATAAACAAAAATGATAATTTGGATGTCGGTAGCTGTAACATCTGAGGAAAGAGTGCCGAAAGTATTTATTCAACAACATATGATTAAACTGCTTTAAAAGCTGGAGAAATATGAGGGCAATATTTTGTCTATGAACATTACAGTAAGAATGTGTAGACTCATAGATAGCAGTATTTGACACTGTACAAGAGAACAGAACCTAAGCTAGTGACTTCATACCTACCAACCAGATGATTTGTTGAAGAACTGGCCCCCTGAATCTCCGCTGCCTTGCGTAGACTGACCACTCCATGAAGGATTGGAGTAGCCCACATCTCCCTGACCCTGGCCGGTGCCCTGGCCACCACCTCCCGATCCACCTCCACCCTGCCCCGAACCTCCCGAACCTCCCCCTCCTCCTCCCCCGCCCCCAGGACCCATACCCTGGGCCAACATGTTACCCATCATGCCAAGCCCCGCCTGACTCAGGGCCGCGGCAAGGACCGCCTGGTTCAACTGCATCTGGTTGAGGTTACCCTGGCCACCCCCTCCCCCACCTCCACCGCTCCTGTCCATGTGTCCGCCTCCTCCACCACCATCCCTACCCCCACCTCCACTACTCCCTCCATAACCCCCTCCTCCTCCTCCTCCCCCATACCCACCCCCACCACCTCCCCCATAGCCCCCTCCCCCACGGCCATCTTGCCTGAAACGGCCTCCATCGCGTTGATACCCGCCTCGATTGAAAGCTGCCGAAAAATCGTGCAAGAGATGCAAATAAAGTGACCAGAATATGTCTTCCTACACCGAACAAGTAAGCAAAACAAGTTTTCATCTTTATCAAGCCACAAAATTGAATCCCTGCATCTGGACTTAACTGTTTTACTTCTGAGAAGGGATTCACATCCAATCCTGGAGGCTGCATCAGCTTGTCTGATTTGGTGGCGGGAAAATGTTATTAGCGATAGGTACTGATGCAATGTCGATGTTATTGTTACGGGTCAGACAAGCCGATGAACGCTCAGGATCGGACCTGAAATGGTCCTCGAAAGTAAATAAGTAAGTCCATATGAAGCAATCTAACTTTGGGCCTTAGTTACATTGAATGTAATCAAGATGAATCAGAACTTGCATCAATCGTTTTAATCTGAGGTAATTGTCAGCCATTATTGTAACGTTCCTTAACCATCAATCCTCTGCTGGAAATGGTGTTTGCTTCTTACTTTCTCACATAATTAAGCACAGGATACAAAATATGAAGTCAGACTAAAGGCAACTGCACAGTCCGATGACTTTAGAAGGAAGTAAAACTGACATATCCTAGGGTTGAAATGCAACATTATGTAAATAAACCTCCCTCTAAACAATGAATGTAAATGTCAACACAATGATTGCAACCCCTCTAACATCTTTTCTGTTTATTTTAACTGTCTTTGGTTTATATAATCTGAAAAGATATCAAGCAGAGGATTCTCCTATTGCAGCACAGTGAATAGCAGCTGTGCTATAGAAAAGTACCTTTCCATCATTTTCATTATTTGCTGGATTTTCCCCTTATCTCTCCTTATTTTATTACTATTGATACTTTTTTTAATTAGCCTGTCCTATTAATAACTTGCTAAGTAAATGGTGGCGGATTGCCCTTGTAGAAAAAATACATACAAAATAAAAACGAATAAGGGTTGACTTACAGTCCATGCTTCCGTATCCTCCGTTGCCACCTCCTCCGCCGTATCCTCCACCACTACCATAACCAGCACCACCACCACCTCCATCGCCATAGAAACGGTCCCCCTTGTTAACCACACGCTCCTTGGGTTCAGCTCTGCTGATGTAGACACTGTTTCCCTGAAGAGTGGGGCAAATAAAAAGGGAAAAGATTATGTAATCAATCAAACTCTACAACTCCATTGTATATCTGCCCCTGCCCTTTATCACTCTTCGCTGCATTACACGTAATCACTTGTTTTGGCCATCATATTATGTTTATACTGTATGCAACTTTTGAGTATGACATTTTCGGGAATGAGGCCCCAGACATTTTGTGAGATGTTTCGTGATTTGACACTGAGGTTATCATTGGTGTACTAATGCCTGTCCATTCACTTTGCAAATTTAATGAGATTAAGATCAAGTGGCGATATTTTTGTGTGTTGTTAAAGTCGCAGTCTAACTGCATTTTGCGACATACTGTATGTGAAAACAAGTACACAATTTTGCCAACAGAGTTTACGTAAATGCACATAATTACCCACAAATGCACAGTGCTGTGTTTTCAAGAAATACCAACGATGAACAAATTGGCAAACTTTCCTATTGCTGCGATGTTACATCCTGCAGTATCTGTAAACTGTCGTAGCCTGCTCAGGCAACAATGACATCACATGGACTTAATTAAAAGTTTAAAACTTTGTAACTCCTGAACAGATCATCAAATTTTTCTCAGGCATCATTGATGTCATGTTCAAACATTCTATTAAATCCATCAACTGAATTCAAATATTCAACTGCATTCCAATCCACCAACTGAGACCATATTTTGGGCAGAGTCCCCTAAGAGCAACTCACATTGATAATGAGGTCTTCTTCGATGATCTCATCGGCATCCTTGGAGCTGTTCATGGTGACAAAAGCAAAGCCCCTGAAAGGCTTTGGGATGAAGACGTCCACCACCTCGCCAAATTTGCTGAAGATGTCGTACAGATGCTCCTTGGTGATATCCCCCGACAGTCTCCCTATGAACAGCTTCTTCCTGCTCGGTTGCTGCAGGGAACAGAAAGAGCAAAAGGAAAATCAGAACAACAGACTAAAGGAAATATTTGTACCCCTTTCAAATTTATTGAATGCAGGAGCTCTACAGCAAACCTGTTCAGATCTAAATCTTAAGTGCATATACATTTTGTTATGTCCCCATACATTGTATCTTCCTCTATAAAGAGCACACAAACTCTGTTCAAAAACTAACCTAAGCAGAGTGGTATTATTTTTACCATGTGCCTGGCACTTCTCATATTGAACCCACATGGGCTCATTTCTACCACTATACCCAAAAACTCGCTCCAATACAATACATACAATTCAATACAGAGGGAAACCTTGTACAGTGTAATATTGAGCATTCATACTTACAATGAGGTACTTCTTTCACAAGGTGAATTCTGCAGTCCTGATTGTACATTATTGCCTGTAGCTGGTCTTGATAAGATTTTTTTATTTTATGTTTTATCATAATCTATGCTTACTCCCCTCCCCCCCCCCCCCAAATACAATAAAAAAACATACCAACTAACCAACCAACCTACATTGTACTTTTGGTCTTCTCGATTTGCTATCAGAAACATATTCCTACATGTACACTTTCTATGTTATTACTGCTAACTATACTGTTTACTGCTACACTTTGTTTAAACGCATATTTGGTTTTACTTGTTTCACATGTTGAAGAATGGAATTTCATTAATAAACACACGCATGAAGTTGGCGGTTACACTGTCATTCTTCATATATGAAATGAGATATTACTGATGCTGATCCATCAAAAAATTTTGTTCTGTATTTCTGAAAACCTTACATTTGTACTTTTACAATTTGTGTCTTTGCAGGATAATATATTGTACAGCTGTCTTCCTTCATATGCATTCCTTCTACATGTATGTATACTGTATCAATGTGACCCTGCATCACAAAACCAACAAAAAGTTGCCAGACATGGATTTTTAGTTAAAGGCAGATTCTGAAAGAGCAGACTCTAAGCTTTAAAATGATGTATAACTCAATTCAAATGGACTCTCCTAACCTATCTAAATATTGGAAAGAAAGGACACACTCTGGAAAGTGTGAACTGAGAAAACAGGCTCTGAAGTACAGAGTGTATTCAAGCGCTTAATTTTACCAAGCCATGCTAGCTGTGGGATAAATGGAACAAAAAACAGGACGTTGACCACCAGAGCAACAACAATGAAGGCATTATCAGATTAACCCTTTGAACCCGAAAGGCCGGAAAACCGGCCGCGCTCAGAACGTGCAAATACCCTAAAGGCCGGTATACCGGCCAGAAATCATGTGACTTTGATAACTTGAGAGTTAACTGTCAGGTGACCCCCTAAATATAACGCCATCTCACGACAACGATGTGGAGAGGTTCTTCGGTCTATACTTTCGTTGATTACGGTTTGGATTTGCAAGTTTTGAGCTATAAAAATGACAAAAAGATGCTATTCTGCAGAAGAGGCTCATGCGATAATCTTAGGTGAATCATCTGGTGATTATGAGGAAGCTATTGACAAGTCATATTATAGTCAAAATCAGTGATTTTGAAGATGAAACGGACACAGATGATGAGCTAGATGCTGCACAAGGTGATGTACAATCTTAGCCGGGTACCAGCGGGGGAAATAGCAGCTGGGATGCCGTTAGAGCTGGAGCTGGAGGTGATCATGTTGGTGATCGTCGAAGTCAAGGGGGCGTGGCACAGTCAGGGAGTGAGGTTGTTTTTATAGCTAACATTACTATTGTTGATTATCATTATGATTATAATCATTATATTGTCATGCTGAGCTATTATTGCAGCTCAAATAAAATTGGAGTAATCATAACCACACTTCACAGACCTTTGGTTATTTGTTTTTGTTGTATTTTTTGTATGTATTACCAATGTATTCAGTCATTTAGCAAAATATGCTCAATATGTGCAAATAATGCAGGGTGAGGGTCACGACCATCTCAAATAATGCAGGGTTCAAAGGGTTAAGCTGAAATTGAACATGCTTCATTATCACATTCTGCAGATGATTAATGCCAACTTTCAATGCAGCAGCTTTAATCTTAGTTATTAGAGTTGAAAGTGAAGAGTGTGGACAGGGTTTTTAAGAAATGAGAAGAGGGTTCTATGAGAAATCACACTATTCCACCAAAAAGTGTTTGCGAAAAACTGCTGAAAACACAAGTTCCTGATTGTTTTATGATCCCAAATTTTGATATGATAGAGAAAAAGACTTGCTCTTTCAGAAAATATGAAAAAAAATCAAGATTGGTTAGGTTGACCCATTTCACGTATTTTCAGTCCTCACACAAAATCACTGCATGTGACTTTTTGTGCGTTTTGTGATGCACGGTCACATACACTGTATGCACAAACTAGATGCCCACTCACCGCTCGGCCTCCGGTGTCCGGGTACTTGACCTCACACCAGCGGCTAGCCGGGTCAATCTTGTGTCTCTTCTCCACCACACTCTCCTGGGCATCTATGTCTTTGTAGCGAATAAAGCCAAACCCCTTGGATCTGCCTGTTGTTGGGTCCTTTTTCACCTGCATTAAAACATTTGCAGTGTAGTAGATATGGGCATGATGATGCCTTCAAATGCATGTACATTGTACATGTAACCTGTAATAGTCTACAAACTTGAAAATAATTATACAGTGTATAGACAATTTGTCTGTATCTGGTTTACAATTACATGTACCTCTGCAATGAATACCAGACCTCATGGTAAATTTGACATTTATTCTCAATCAAAGTCCACATAAGGACAGTAAAGATTAAACAAACAAGAAACAGAGGACAATCATTCTCTACCATTGTACTGAATGCTTATAAGTACACACTCAGCTACATGTACAGTATGCCAAATGTGTTGCAAATGTGCACTTTATATCCCCCTGATAACACATAATGCTGATTTTAATATCCATGAAATAACATTATTTATGGTTATTAAAGGGACTGTACAGTACTGGTTGAGGTGGGGATTCATGTTTTGAACATTCTTAAGTAAGATAATGAGAAACCTCTTATGTAATATGAAAGAGCATGTAATTTTAAGAAGGATTCAACGTTTATTTGATGTAAATTGGGTTTCAAATGGCTGAGATATCCAAAAAAGTGATAATAATAAAAGGCGACAGGTCACAACTTTATTAGGATCTCTTTGTTTTACCTTGTTTTTGGATATCTCAGCCATTTCAAAACTGATTTTCATCAAATAAAGTTTTGATACCCCTTAGAATTGCATGCTTTTTGACATCTCATAGAGTGGTTTCTGAATATCTCACAAAACGTTAACAGTTAAATCCTCACCTCGACCAGAACTGTACACACCCTGCATATCTTTCTAAAAATTTTGATTTGTGTAGCATTATTTCTATTCCTTTTTTGGCCAGACAGTCTCATAACAAGGGACTTCATAACCTTGAAAGGGCAAGTGGGCCCAGCATTCCAGTATTAAAGCA
Organism: Diadema antillarum; assembly: GCF_040938485.1. Lineage (NCBI taxonomy): Eukaryota > Metazoa > Echinodermata > Echinoidea > Diadematoida > Diadematidae > Diadema > Diadema antillarum. Next base: position 3,387,727 of record NW_027271001.1, on the reverse strand, counting down.
ACAACTGCTAGACTTGACTGAAAAACTTTCCTTTGGTTCCCATGTTTGAACTTCAATGCAGACAGACGCACAGAAAAAGATCACCATAGTGCTATACCTGTCCCATGACTAATTCGCCATATTTCCCAAAGTACTCCTTCATCTGATCATCGGTCGTGTTGTAGTCAAGGCCTAGGACTATCAGGTCTGTGGTACGAGGGTTGTCAATCTTGCGCGTCTTTCCGGTAGGATTTTCCCGCGTGTCATCTCCTTTCCTCTTGTTATCTGATGATGTTAATTCAGCTGCAAGGGATGAAAAAAATCCACATCTGAGGTAGACCAATACAATATAGACAGTATCTCATATGTACATAGACAAGATCTAGCTGTCACAGTAGACCAAATGACTTGAATTGTCCACGGAAAATTTGTAAAGAACTGTCGCTACATTCCACTGATCTGATTATCATCACTACTTTAACATTATCCCCTTTATTTAGGCTACACACTGTGTAGGCCCTATGTTTATCTGCCTTTGTAAATTTAAACATCTCCTTTTTTGTTTGAAATGAACTGGATAGTACAAGTTAAGAAATATTATTATTACACATGTAATTACTTGTCACTTGTTACTTGTTGAAGTAATCCCAAAACTGCAGCTCCGTTGAATGGATGTACACAATAAAGCAGGCACAGAAGAAAAATAACACATTAAATAAATATATCCACTGGAACCAAGCCACTGATTCTGGTGCTGCATTACCAATGCCTGGATATAGCTTACATACTTTGTACAAACTGAACATTGTACAGTTGTATGTTAAAGTGGCTATAAAGAAACATTAGAATACTGTATAAGCTGTCATTTTTGAGAATTAGAGGGTCACAGACATTTTCGCGAGATGTTGCTTTCACGAATTGACACCAACGCTATCTTACATGCATTGTTACCCTAGTGCATGGCGACATTTTCGCGCGTTGTTAAATTCGCGACCAACTGTGAATGTAGTGTGATTCGCGAAATTTGCAAATTAAACCCTTGCGAAAATAACTGCTTAGAAACAGTAAACATGTATAACAAGAATCAAGATAATTGAATTCATCCCTTAACCCCTTGTTTGTTGGGCTTGTTCCGACGTGGAAGATTCTTGTTCTTGTTCTGTCATGAATAGGCCAAAAATATATGACTAGATCTAGATCTAACATTACAGTAAAGAAATACAGCGAGTATGAGTAAATTCATGACTTCTAAATTCTATTTCGATCATCTAGTAGATCTAGGGGGTCTACTTCATCTACACTTTGTGAACCCCCCTGACCCTGTCTGCACGTCTGTGGAGTGTGTGTGGGAGCGGGCTGGTCGCATCCACAGTTACATCAATCAATGACTGCAGCATGCAGCAGGAGTAGATTTATTCTACTTCAAATTAAAAGGCACTCTCCCAAATAAAAGTCGTAGAAACTAGTGTACTGTAACACTGTTACGCCGACCAATACTCACAAGCTCCTTTTGGGAACGTTGCAACGTAAATCAGGTCGTCCCATGAACCATCAGGCCGTGGGGCGAGAACCCGTTCGTCGATGACTCGCAGACCACGTATTCCCCCACTATCGGGGTTGCGGTATTTCAAGCCCGTCGCACCGGGGAACTGGGCGACAATCGTTGAGAGCATAATGGCCCCATCTGGCTCTACGGGCAGTTCGATGATAGAATCGGGATCGGTCTCTCCCTCTGTCACTGCGACCCGAATAAAGTCCATTTTCCTTGTGGGTTGAAGACCTAACTAGCTCAAGATTGTCTAGAAAACTCAGGGTATGTACCTCAATCACTTTTTATGCCATGTATCAGCTGAAAATTGTCACACGAACTGGTTTGAGAACAGTACCCAGTACGACTTACCACACGTGTGAATAGATCAAACATGGACGCCACGCGTAAGGCGCATTTTGGAGTAGTCTTATTATTCATACCTTACCTCATTGTGCAATTACCACATTATGACACTGCACTCGGCACAGCTGTGGCGCCATACGCTCTCACAGACGAATAAAAAGAAATGAAGCAAAAAAAAAAAATCCTCTCATGGCTCCTTTTGACATAAGAATAATCTTAAGAAATATTTGTGTAACTTGACTTAAAATAGGCCTAATTCATTATCTTTATTGTGTATCAGGTCCGGTAGGCCTACTGTTTTGCTTTGTTTTCTCTTAGAGCATGAATTATCAGATGGATTTGGCACCTTATAAGTAATATATATTATTATCATTGTTATTATTATTTTTTATTATTATTATTGTAATTATTATTATTATTATTATTATTACTATTATTATTATTATCATTATCATCGTTATTTTTGTATTTCTGGATTTTATTGATCAGAACAAAACATTGTCCTTTTTCATAAGTCATATGACATACATTTTTGACATCACAAAAACAAACATTTTTAACAGCATTCAATGATAGCAAAATTACCAGGCGTCTGATCCTTTTTGGACTATACTCTCTAACACGTTAACATCAATTTACTCTAGAATCATATACACAGAAAACGATGGGGGAAAAAAAAATGAAAAATAGCCTTTAGTGGAAAAACTAAATACTACCCAAAACAAGACAAAACAAACCAAAGGCACAAAAACACACACTACAATCTTTAAAAAAAATCAATTATCATCGTTATCATTGCTATTATTATTATCATCATCATCGTTATTATTATCATTATTATTATTATTATCATTGTCTTGTTCTTGTGAATATGATGCCCAATTTCCTCTTCTTGCATTACTTTTTTGCACCCACCTGACCAACATCTACATACTTCTGTCAAGTTATTACAAATACAATCTTTAGAAGTAATAAGAATACTTGCCTTTCTCTAAATCCGTTATGTTTGTTCTTTTTTTTATACTGTATTACTGGTTTCCACTGCTGATTGCAACTCCTGTCTAGTCTGTTACACAGTATTCCAAGTAATTTTGAAATGAGGTCTGCAAAAGAAACTAGCCCCCAAGCCACTTTTGTTTTCTTGAGCTTTTCGTCCCTTTGTATCGAATGAACTCGTCCGAATGAGACCGGTGCCTTATTTTAGACATAAACCGTGGATTAGCACCGTGGCTACTTTGAAAGGTAAAAGTATCACCAGTCGAAGGAGCGTCTCGTCGCCGTGGTGTTTATATTGCACTGTCTTGTCCCCCTTCATACAATCAGCAAAGTTTGCTGTACAGCCGTCTACGTAAACTTCTGAAGTAGGTGCAAGTGGATTTGAGCTGTATTAATTTGAGCGGATAAAAGTTGAATACACCTGAGATAAGATGCCTTCTAAAGTCAAGAAGAAACGAAGCAAGTCCAAGTCGCCGGCTTCAGCTGATAGATCGAAAGTGCAGCAGAATCAAGATCCAATATCTTCCCAAGATCTAGGACCAGAAAAACCGAAGGCGTCCCATCGTGAAAGTGTAAGTCATTCATCATGACTTTGATCGTACCGTGCGAATGTATAGACCCTACATTGCAGAATGTTGGTTGAAGTTGTAGAATGGGTTTACAGATAGCGGTTCTAGAATAGAACGATAACGGTCATGAACTCAGTTGTAATCAGATAACGTAGTTAATGTTATGCGGTGTTGATACAACTACACACAACAAGTTACAATGGTGATGCATACCAGCAGAATTATTGCAAACAATCAATGAAGTCTGACATGGGGGGGGGGGGGGGGGGGGGGGGGATGTATGGGTCAGATCAACACTTAGTTGTTGTTGTTATTTTAATTTTTTGGCGTGTATCATTCATTTACGAATATTTACGCCTAATGCCTGTTAAAATTTATGTGAATATCTGTTTGATTATTATTATTCAACACAAATTCAAAAATTTTCCGCTGCATTATTGCTGCAATTGTGGAGATTTTATAAACAGACTGTCACCCACCCATTGGCCGTTTTTGTGTGTTACTTTAGTCTTTAATAGTCTCTAGGCTTACTTACTGTTGTCAGTTGTTGTTGTTGTTTTTTTTTGATTTTTTTTTTTTGGGGGGGGGGGGGTTAGTGTTTGAGTTTTTTTTTTCTTTTATTGAGACTACAAGCGGGACCAATTTCTTTAGGTTGTTCTAAAGTTTCTAATTTTTCTTCTTCAAACTACATTTTGTAGCATAGATGCAGTAAATATTTCTGTGCAAAAGTACTAGTGTAGAACTGAGTCAGTGAGTGCACTTTTGATCCCCAAGACTTTGAATGATCTATGATGCAATTTTTGCAATTTCTTCTGTCATTTTGGAGACCGATAAGTTTTGATACTGAAAGTGAAATTAGTGATAAGCCGTCACTATTGTTTTCATCAGTATTAGTATTACTGTTGCTCTATGTGTCATTGATTTTCTCTATATTCAGCTTCAAGCAGTACTGACTGGTGACCGTGTGGACCTGCAGACCAAAGAATTTATGGGATGTCGTATTTCAACTAAAGTTTTTGAGCAGCTGACCACGCATGAAATTCGGGACCTGAAGACGGTCTTTGATGCCTTTGCAGACAAACGAGGGTGTGTCAGCAAGTCTCTACATTGTACAATCTAACCTTTGATCCTTTTTCATTTTTTTAAAGATGATATAAAGTTTTGGTACCTCAAAAGTTTCCCTGAGTTTCCTTGTCTTAGTTTGTGTTTCAGGTTAAAGTACAACACCTTTCATATAACTAACACTGTGAGACCTACTCGCCCCAAAGTGCTCTCATGTTTTAGAAATCATGCAATAATGGTTTCGTACAATACGTGTATATTGATTGTCGCGGTACCACGTCGAGTCAAACTAACGGCTCGTTCAAATTTTTCAGAGCCCACTCTGCTCTGGTACAAAACCATTATTGCATGATTACTAAGTCATGAGAGCACTTTGGGGCGAGTAATTCTCACAGTGTTAGTTATATGAAAGGTACTTTAACCTGAAACATGTAAGACAAGGAAACTCAGGGAAACTTTTGAGGTACTAAAACTTTATATTATCTTTAAGTCATGTACTCACTCCCACCAGAATCTATTGCAATGAACCAGGAAAAATTTTCTTGTGATTTTAACCCGTTGAGGATGAGTCCCAACTTTACTCGGGCAGGTGTCTATGGGAAATGCATGTTGTAGCAAAATCAGTCTGTCCTCAATGGGTTAATGAAATTTGCTGAACCAGTGATATTGTTATTTGTTCAATCTGGTGAAAGATTCATCCATGCCTATACAATGTAATAGTCATTTACATAGCCCTGGATTTCATCAAGATGATAATCTTGCAATCAAATGAGAATCTATCAATCTCATTCATCTTCTATAGTCATTGCAGGGCCTATTCTATATAAAGTGCATAGAACTATGTAAATGGCAACCACAGTGCTGTAGAAGTAAAATATATGTTCTACACAGGAGTTTTAGAGTGAATGTTTGAATAGGTTTTCTCACTTTTCTTTGAGATCATCTACATTTGAGTCATATGGAAATAAATCTTGTCATAATTTACAGACTTCTCTTTATTTTTCTTCCTCCTGTATGTATTTAATCATTATTGAAGTTTGCATTTTAACTTTCTTTTCTCTTCAAGTTGTCATGTTGTATGTACATGTAGAATTACGTACATTATTCCAGTTCAATGATTGTATGTTTCACTATGTAATGTGAAAAAGGAACTAAAAGTGGAAGTGAACTATATCTCAAATGCAGACTAGCAATGAACTGGTACAGGGAATACATTCTGCAATTAGAAGTATATTGACCTTTAACCCCTGCGGTCTTCCTGCCTTTGTGTGCTAGGATGATCCGAGCTGACAACATCCGAAGAGCCATGCGGTCTCTGGGCTTCAAGGTGTCCAAGTCAGAGGCTGCTGACATGGTGGCTGATATCGATCTTGACAGATCAGGGTGAGTGGTCGGAAATCTTTACCACTTGAGAAAACTAGCTCGGAGTATACTTGAGCAGATGTATGTGGGAAGTGCATGTTACAAGAAAAATTATCACTCATCCTCGACTAGTTAAGACTGAATATCCAGAATGACATAGTGCTCCATTAGACTGTTTGACAGTGTGCTAAATTTTCGTGTAATTGCATTTTTCTATGGCAGTTGGCAAATGTGATGAATCCGCTTCAAAAACTGATATCATAGTTTATACTTGATATGCAGATTGCATGTACCACTTGTTACTATGTTGAGCAAGCCGTAGGGCATGTTGGGCAATATTGGTTTTCACTTTATAACTCCAAGAGACAAAATTATTGTATGAATGATCTACATTACTTTAAAAATTCTGCTCCAGCCGTCACAGAGGCTTTTTTTAATAGAATTTCCTACATTTATAATAAACAAAAACCTAAAACCAAATTCTCATTTGAATCTTATCACCTGAAAAGGAGGACAGTTAGACTGCTAGAAATTGAGTGTTTTCCCAGCATCATGAATAAGGTGGCATGGAGGCATTATCATGATAATGCTGTGTTTTATGTCACAATTTTACAGTATTTGTTTCGTTTTCTTTCTTGATACTTACAATCATCAGGACTATTGATTTCAATGAATTCCTGCTGTTCATCATTGACAAGCAAGGAACAGCCAGGGATGTCCAGGCAGAGATCACTCAGGGCTTCAAAATGATGGATTATGGTAAGAAAAGAAATGCAATCCATCCTCCTCTCGAATCACAACTATAAAAAAGGGTACCTGGTGGGACACTGAACATTTACCATTAATAGCTGTGAGCACACTTGCAAAAGCTTGTGAAGTTCAAGATCGCGATTTTAAAAGTATCCAAGTTTTACTAGACGACAGCAAACTTCTCGCGAAACTCCCCGCGAAACTTCCCACTCAAACTTAAGATATTTCTCTGACTCCTGCCAATCTTCTTGATCTTTTGACAGTGTTAATGCTATCAACTGAAACTTTGCAAAGTTTGTCACGTGACTAGTCCACCATCTGTTTGCGGGCGGTGTCTCCAAAGCACACTTTTACTGTGATGTACGTGTGTGTGCACCGGCTGCCAGTGTGGACGGACGACCAAATATCGCAAAGACTTCATGATCCTTAACTTCGCAATCTTTTGCCAGTGTGACCATGGCTATTTTCTTGGAAAGTTTGCTGCAAAACTACCATCTTGACATTATTCCATGGGCACCTCTGACTTTCATTCCGTATTTCATTTCAGAGAAGGATTTTCTAGGAACTGGGTAGATCCATTGAATCTGCAAAGAATCAGACAAAGAACCCCAATTTTTCAGTTTTAAAAAGGAGGAATTTTAACATTCTAAAATGTGCTGCCAGTGTAGGGATTAGTGGAATTCACTCAAGTTAGTATACAGCTTTAAAAAAAAAATTATGTAAACTAGAAAAGCACTCAGAGAATGCAGTTCTCCGCCAAGCCAGCAACTCACCCATACACACGTTACCTATTTCCCAACATAAAAGCCTTTTGTTTACGTCATCAACTTTCACCTGCGTGGCAGCACCCTGCCAGAGCAGAGCACACACAGCTAGAACTCCAAGTTCATTGACCTTATATGCCAAAAGATAACAAAATCCTTACAAAATCCATAAAAATTCCTAGATCACTACCAAAATTTAATCATCTGTTCCTTGTGTCATTATTGACTTTTCGTTCAAGTTTCATTTGAATTTGGTTCTGAGTCATCGCTACGAGCTCATTATAAGTCACCCATTATGACATTATTTGTGATGTCATAATAGGTCAAAATAATTTCACACAATTCCACGTTTGGAGGACATCAAAGGGGAACTTGGTCAAGGTCTGTTAGAAGACATACATAATAATGTGGAGAGAAATCAAATCTTATTCAGTTCTTTTTATAATTCCTACAAATCGTCGGTCTGTTATGACATGGATTGATAGTGGTACATAAAAAGGATTAGTGGAGGATAAGTAGGTCCGTATGTGAAATATCTCTGCTAATCGTCGGCTGTATCTTTTGTTTCCTGTAAGATAACACTGGTAAGCTGACCCTGGAGAACCTGAAGAGGGCAGCAAAGGAGTCTGGGGTGAAATTCACAGAGGCAGAGCTTCGAGAGATGATCGAGGAGGCGGATCGAAACGGGGACAATATGGTAGACCTCCAAGAGTTCAGTGCTGTCATGCTGAAAACCAATCTGTTCTAACTTGAGCTGATTCTGCACAGTTGGAGTGTCTGTAGGCCTGCTCAGTGTGGTGCAATTAACAAACTGTGGACTATTAAAGGGATCGTACAGATTTGGTTGAGACATAATTTCAGGTTTCTAACATTTTTGGTGAGATAATGAGAAACCTCTTATGAAATATGAAAGAGCATGTAATTCTATGAGGAATTCAACGTTTATTTGATGAAAATTGGTTTTGAAATGGCTGAGATATCCCAAAAAGAGCGATTCTATAAAGTGTGGGTTTTATTGTGATCGCTCTGTTTTACTTTGTTTTTGGATGTTTCATTCACTCCAAACCCGATTTTCATCAAATAAACTTTGAATTCCTCTTAAAATGGTATGCTCTGTACTATATCATAAGTGTTTTCTTGGTATCTCGCAAAAAGTTAAAAGCCCAATTCTCATCTCCACCAATACTGTATTATCCCTTTAAACTTAACCATTAGAAGGCAGAAAATCCCCACCTGTGGCAGTCTATAAATGAAGACTTCATTTTACCTGTGCATTATTGTTAAAGGGATGGTACAGTATTGGTGGAGATGAAATTGGGCTTTAACTTTTTTGCAGGATACCAAGAAAACACTTCTGAAATAGTACAGAGCATACCATTTTAAGAGGAATTCAAAATTTATTTGATAAAAATCGGGTTTGGAATAGCTGAAACATCCAAAAACAAAGTAAAACAAAACGATCTTGATAAAATGTGGGTCCCACACTTTATTAGGATCGCTATGTTTTTGGATATCTCGGCCATTTCAAAACCAACTTTCATCAAATAAACATTGAATCCCTCTTGGAATTGCATGCTCTTTCATATTTCATTAGAGGTTTCTCACTATCTCACCAAAAAATGATAAAAACTTAAAGTTAAGTCTCAACCAAAACTGTATGATCCCTTTAAACTTACCAAAAGCTCTCGCATTGCAGAAGACTATTATGTACATATGTACATAGGTTTTGTACAATATACTTACAAATTGAAATTATCATATTATGAATTTATGAACAAAATATAATGGGAGAATTCCAGATCAATATGTTCATTAAATGTCTCAGTCAGTCAGGAGTGTCAAAAGTACCTTGACCTACTGTATGTAATTACCTTGTCAGCTGGATACTGTTCAAAAATTGCACTAGCTATTCCAAGAAAATGATGTTCAGAATAACAATATTTTGTTGGTCTACTTGGGGGTTTGAACTCCTGACCTGGGCCCAGATTCATGAAGAGGTATGCACTTGCTGTTTACCTGCAATAATGTTAGTTACCACGGTAACACATTTAATGCCTTCAGATGATGGTGTATTGCTGCAGTCATGCAGTGTCGCTTGATGCAGATCTTGTACAATATGGCCTTGTGACATTGAGGTTCTGGTCCTCGTCCAGATTTTAACCTCCTGCGAAATATTCCGTGGTAATGCATCCATCACTTTGCCTCTTCCAGTGAAATATCACCATGAGTTTGAAAATTGTCAACATATGTACTAAGAGCTGTTCTTCAAATTTGAATAAGATTCTAGCATATGCCATGCTGTGGCAAGGCATGACATGAATGTGAAAACCCACATTTGCTCCTTGGTGCACTAGTGTAGTGTGTAATAGTAAAAAGAATCCATTATTCTGTCCTTGAAAAATGGGGTCTGTATGTAGCTACCATGACTTCATTATCAAGGTTTGTTGTATCAGTCAAAGGGGGCAACAGAGAATCAAGATGCACAGTGATTTCAGAAAGAAGTTTGAGAAAGAAGAGGAATCCATCTGTCTTTGAACCAGATAACACCTTGCCACAGGTAGAAAGCATTCAGAGTTGCAAGTTTTTTTTTTTTCTTTAAGGACAAGTTCACCTCCATAGACATGTTGAGTGAATGCAGCAATATTTAATAGAACACATCAGTGACAGTTTGAGGGAAATCTGACAATCCATTCTAAAATTATGCATTTTTGAAGTTCCAATACAGTCACTGTGTAGAATGCATAGAACGATATAAGGCAAATATGAATTCCATAAATTTCATATTTTGAAAAAAGAACACTTTCCCTTGACTTACCACTGACATATGCCAAGGGTTATAATTTATTCTCCCTACCTTCTGGAAGAGTCAAGTTAAACGCTCTTTTATTATGCAAGAAAAGTGAAATAATTTTCTTTAAATCATTCTACACACATGACATCACCAACTGTAGTAGTCTTCTCATCCAGCGATGGTGACACTCACATTTCAAAAATTCATGTATTTTCTTCAAACATTTACTGATGTGTTCTATAAATATTGCTGCATATTCTCAATTCTCAAGTATATATGAAGTTGCACATATCCTTTAGATAAGGCTGACTAGTTGACTCTGTTTTTGTGCAATGAGAAATTAGACACCAGAGCAACCCACTGGAGAAAGGAAAAAAATTGCAAGGGACCACTTTGAGCAGGCCAATGGTGAGCAACCACCCAGGATCAAAGTTCAGAGCGACTCTTGCTATACAAGGAATGTTGATAATTTAATGGATTCAAAGGTTGATGTGTTCTGCATGTAATATAAATCACCCTAGTATGAGAGGCTTATCAAAATGTTGTTCATATGTTGTTCATACAAAGAAGTCAATTATTGAAAGACAGTTTATTACAAAGAGAAAGCTGTTTTGCAGCTTTCTGTAACACCCTGTTTATTACATTTATATAATGCATTCCACCAATTGCGATGGAGTGGGGGGGGGGGGGGGGGGGGGTATTGTTATGTGCTCTTGCCAATTTTGATAAGTCTTTATGCATTGACCTGGCATATCTTATGGACACAAAGTTCATTTGTTTTGCAGTTCATGGTTTTTGCAGTGATATTTCTTCAAAAGTAAACATTTTATTCCTTTAAAAGTCGTTCTTTACTCGTTCAAGACTAGTCCACGAATATACTTGGGCAGGTGTCTATGGGGAATGTGTGTTATAGCAAAATCAGCCGTCCTCTACCGGTTTTAAAAAAACATCAATTCTGTTAAATCCTCAGACATACTGTAGTACATTCTGTGGATTCAGGGCTTCTGAGTTAATTTTATAACTTTCTACAAAATAAAAACAAAACAGTGTTCACTGGAGCATGAAAAAAAAATCTCTCTTCTCTCTCTTTTTTTGTTTTTTGTTTTGTTGTTGTTGATAGCACAAATCAAAGCTGTCCTTATTAGGAGATATGGCAGAAAAAGAGGCTGATTATACAGTGGAAAAGTTTGTGTACTGTTAGCATGCATGCTTCCTCAATGTGCCATATGGAGGCAATGTCAATCTACCCAAACAGTTTATAACCAGCTGCTTGAGACCATGGAGAAGCCCCCATTTTACATTTATCAGTTATCTCATTACATGAGATAGAAAATAAAAAGAATATAAAAGGAATGAGACCTGCAAATTTACTGTGTTATATGAGGTCATCTCTTTATATGCGACCGTGTTATAATAAGAGTCCAAGGTATTCTGATTTATTACCGCCACAAAGAAAAAAAGTGCAGACCAGACACTTTGTACATTAGATTGCATAGCTTACAGTATATCTACAAAAGTAATCAAAAGGGCTTTTTACACTTGTAAATTTTTGCTTAGTCCCGTACCAACGGTGGGGCTAAGGGGGGGCCTTAGCCCGACCGTTGGTACGGGACTATCCTTAGCCCACTTTCTGTTTACACCCGTTTTTGCCAAAGTGGGCTAGCCCCACCGATAATCCCGTACTATCTGGCCCTGCAAAATAGCAGGGTTAGCACCGCAATTGCGGTGCCAAGCAAGTGAGTGTAAACAGAACGAAAAAATAATCCGGGGCTAAGCGACGGAGACGAAGTTCGACTCCCACTGACCAATCAGAAATGAGGTAATCAAGTGCTGCCGGTGCGTGCGTGTACGTGTACAGTGCACAGCGTAATCATGAACATTCATGTGGTTTGGAAAGTCCGGGGCTAAGAAATACGAGTGTAAAAAGGTCAGTTTTCTCCTTAGCCCCGGCCAAGAGATAGTACGGGACTAATTGGCCAGTGTAAAAAGCTGAAAAAATTGGTACGGGACTAACGATAGTCCTGGGTCAGAGAAAGTCCGGGGTTAAGAAACACAAGTGTAAAAAGGGCTAACATGTAGTAACCTGCCATAACACAAGCTGTTGTTACAGACCAAATCTAGAAGATGCATCTTGGGAGAAACATGTACATGTATGTTGTTGTTTTTTAAGTGCATATATATGTATTTTACAGATGTTTATATCACATGTCACTTTATGAACATATATCAATGTGATGGTCAAGAATTATATATCAGACATATGTTACAATAAATGTGGCAAAGATGAGTAAGTTGAACTGCTTGAAAACCCAATTGTTTTCCTTGCATTGAATCTCCTTCTCATCACACACAAATTACAATGCCTAAGACTGTGATATGAACCTCATCTCCTTCTCATCACACATAAATTGCAATGCCTGGGACTGTGGTTTAGACCTCATCTCCTTCTCATCACACACAAATTGCAATGCCTGGGACTGTGGTTTGAACCAAGTGGTTGTCATGAAATAGTTTATTTCCAGTCATATCTTTCAAGGCATCCGATATCACAAATTTGATAAAAATGATTTCTCGTTAGACACGAGTAAAGATTTGATGAAACGCTCATATAGGTGAGCGTACAAATGCATGAACAGAACAAATAAACATAGAATCTCTACCGTACCTAACAAATCACCACATACATGTCATCAATCAATTTCAAACAAAATGGTAAATTCAGTCCAGGATATAATATAATTATTCTTTAGATGTGAATATACCCCAACATTTATTCTTAAGTTCTTTACTGAATAGGTATGAGTTGCTAGCACGAGTTGCTAGCACATGTTGCAAGGCTGGTTACATTTACTGTTTGCAATCTCCTACCTTTCTAAAATAGTGATTGGCTAGAACAGACTTTAATACCATCATGAACATGTATCTAGATTTCTGATGGAGTTTTAGTTGATTCTCTCCAGCAATACATATACAGAATTGTTTTAAAGGAGATTAGTTTTCTGGAACACTTGCAACTATTCGCCTTGATTTATCAGTATTTCTGTGGATGAATGAACAAATGTTTTCTTAGCACCCATTGTCATACAAACAACTGATTTTGAATTATATGGATGTTGACCCTCATCCCACAAGAGATACTGTAATAGGCAAAACTTACAACAGGGCATGCTAAAATCAATCTTAGCACAGTGCACAGTGATGGCTTAATAAGAGTCAGTCAATTACAGATATTGACCAATGAAAATGTCAGACCTACCATATTTGAAGGAACGACAAGTTTGAAGGAACGACAAGCAATGCATTCTGGGACGATATTTTGCTATATGCGATATGGAGAATCGTCAGATAGTCTACCTGGGCTAGTGCCACGAATTGATTTTGACATGGATCTGTCAATGATCTACTTAATTCTATATGGATCGCTTTGCAGTAGGTTTCAATCTTGGCAAATGCTTACTCGTACTAATCCATACATCTAAGCTCTAGAATGTTCAAACACTGCAAATACTGTTGGGGATTTGTCATGTGATGAATTCAAACTCTACTGGCCATTCGCATTGAGTTTGTCAACTGATGAATCTCACGTTTACGGTCATTCCTGGTATTTCCAAATTCCAGTCGCTATCACTGCATACTGTAAAACATGATATATTCGTGGCATGAATTTTTCGCGAATTGGAGCCGACGGCCTTTTTTGCGGCACGACATTTTCGCGAACTGACACTGGCATTCAGTGCATATAGTGTACAGAAGAACTTTCGCGTGCATTTTAATTTCGTGAATCTTCACGCTCGCGAAATTCGCGAAATTAAAATGCACGCAAACATTTCTCGTTTCACAGTATACATCAATACCTTCCTAATAGAAACTCATTACGAAGAAATCATGCAGCCTGAATTTCCATATCATATCATATCAAAAGTTGTCTGAAAAGTGTAAAAGTTACAAGTAATAGATACAATATACATTAGACACAGACCACAATATTTTGATAGCAGGTACAGTATTATACTAAACATAACCATACCAAATCAGTACAATAAATAATAATTCCTAAAAGTCAAAGTCAAATCTTTCAAATGCAGGTAGCCATCTGAACTTTTCTCACAGGGAAAATGTCTCTCCGAGGTATAAAGCCTGCCGCACACTATACGACTCACGACCTTACGACTGACAGACTGTCAGTGACAGAATGGGTTCTGATTTCAAGATTTGGTTAAGAGTTAGATTGTACTAAAATAAGCTGAAATATGTGACTAAGTAAATTTTCATGAATTTTCAATATACGTTGTTTTGCCATCTCAAGGCCACATGTTGATTTCAACCCTAAAAATATAAAACAAATGGTAAACCCTGAACGGCACATAAAGGCATGATTTTTTTTTCTTCATCTTTTGAGCATGTGGTACTGGGTCTACAAGACAGAGCGTACTGACATGAAATCATTCTTGGAGTACAATTTGCATTCGTGCAGTTCCTGGGAACAAGTTGGTTTCTGGTGACTGATAAAACATCTGATAACATCTGGAAGAACAATGACAAATACTGACCAATGGCAATTCATTGAGAATGATAATAAGTCTACACAAAGTTTAGATTCTACTTCATTTGTGACAATGAAAATCTCACTTCATATATTACATTCATTTTTCCCCCTCTCTCTCTGGTTTGTGACCATATGTGGGTGAGGTAATTCAGTGGTGTTTTTTCTTTTTCTCAGTAATACTGCTAGTTTCATCCATGTCTGGACAAGGCATATGTGCAGGCCAAAGAAAAATATTTTTGCAGAAATATTATGACCCGACAGTCTGTCAAATCATTATGTATTCCATGATCAACACCATTGAGTAAGTAGTAATTAGTTTAATACATACATTATAAATCATGATGTATGTAAAATGACCCTAGATAGAGATCTATTTCCCCACTCTTTTTGCAAAATCTATCTGTTTGAATAAACCTTTGTCATCAAATTTCAGAACGTTGCTGAATAGTGCCAAATATACACAATAATCAAGCTCATTCCTGTTCAGTGAAAGCCGTATCTAAATTGTTGGCTCTGAGTTACCACTACAGTCTATTAAAAGAATTTATACCAGCCACACACGGTTCCTGTACATGATGAGTTCATTAGTCAGCATAGCGTCTGCGTGCATTTCATGTAACATACAGACTGATATCAACATTAAGTTTAGGGGAAGGCTGGTTTTGACAATATACTTTTGCCTATACTTGTTATTATTGTAGTAGTTCCTGTTATTGGATTTTATCCAACTGTTCAAATAGAGTCATGAATATTCCCTTAATCTTTAACACCACGACATCCCTTTGCACCTAATATATAAAATAATGATTCATGAAATCTGCATATATACATTGCCGACAGCTAGTAGAAATATATCAATCCTCTGCAAGATCTTGAGGTCAACTGCAAAAGAAGACATCATATGCCAGTATTCTTTTTCAACCAAATAGAGTCCTTTCAAAACAAACAAACAAACAAACAAACAAACAAAAAGCATGCAATATATTAGATTATAACTTTGGACAGGAGAAATTAATGTTTGCCATGAACAGTGTGATCAAAAATAAATCACATAAGAAAAAAAGAAAGAAAAAGCTGTCAAAAAATGGCAGTAAGACCAAAAATGTGTATTCTGGACTGCAAAGGGCAAGAACTTTTCAAAATCAATTAAAGATGTTTGAATCTATTAACATAAAAGTATAAAGAAGCAGAAAATAAAAGTCTTATATTCAACACATATGAGTGACATACATTTAATAGGAAAAATATAATAAGAGATCTACCTACATCAGACATTCAAGAAAATAAAATTAAGAGTGTTTTGTACTTGACAGGAGACTAATCTATTAACACTCCCATGCAAAGGGTATGCAAAAGCAATCAATTCATTCATGAGCATTTAAAATACTAAGGCTGCTTTCAGACACACCGATTTATCATATATTGACCATATATGTTGTATTAATATGAAACATATTGATATGACATCATTCACACCGATGTACTAGAGTTACATACAGATATAAGGTGCATGGATATGAGAGCATTCAGACACAGCAAGTGTTCCCATACTATGTTAATCATATTCCAGCATCAGAAAGCAAGGAACTTGTGCTTGAAGCTCCTTGCAGGACCTGTGCACTCCTGTATAAGCTGTTATTTCTCCGAGGGTTTAATTTTCGTGAATTTCACGAATCACAGCTGGATCGGGACTTTAACAACACCAAAAAATGTCGCCATGCGCTAGGGTACTGGTGCATTTGTGATAGTGTCGGTGTCAGTTTGTGAAAGTCCCGTGCAAATGTCTGCGACCTCAATCACAAAAATAACAGCTCATACAGTATCATGTTTCATACGAAGCTCATATGTATGCACGAGTCTCTCCCTTGTGCAGTATGAGCCCTGTGTATTGTTTATACTCTGCAGTGCGTTTGACCGGTAGTTCGTGCTAAAACCTGAGCGAGCACTGCAAATAAGCCCCGTCTACTCATACAACGTACGGATATGAGAGCATTCAGACATAAATAAATGTTGTATGGATATACGTCATATCAATATATGAGCATTCAGACAAATACATATTAAACATTCCACATCCATATGTCATATATCCATCTGAGAACTCTCTAATCTGGATGGGGGCTAACACATTTGTCAAATCTATCTCTCTGCATATAGATTCTCACTCCAAAATAAAATTTTGATGTACGTATTGGTATGAATGACATATTTCCATAAAGTCAGGCCATATCTAATTCTTTGAGTCAATATTTTGATTGACAGAAGATCAGGCACTTTGAACTGGAAACTATGTATCTAATAGCAGAGGTAGTGTTACTTTGAATAGTGTTCAAAAGACATGTCTCACTGTAGACTGACGGCTGGTTTTGATAACTTTATGTTGGCCATTTCAAACAGGTAACACACAAACTTGAAAATTTGTTGGGCTTTGTCATTAGCATAAACCGCTAATTGGTTGCGGTTTCTGTATGTAGCAAGCCTGGGAATTCACCTGGGCCATAGTTCTTGCTTCCGACCTTGGAGCTCCGATGGAAAGTGAATTTCATGATACTTGTATATATTATACAATTATCAGAGTGGCAGAGTTATGCTTCTATGCACACTGCAGAATTTCATATTGACTTGCCTCACAGGTAATCACAGACAAGGCAATCAATTACTGTATACGCCATATATTTCACGAGTCTAAATTTTCGCGAATCAGGAATTCCCGACGATTTCGCGAGTGGTTAAATTCGCGATCGTGGAGTCTGTACCGAACAGAGAAGTGTACACGCGTACGTCACATTCACATCGGCATCAGAGTCAATATTTTCGTGTGTCTTTAATTTTGCGAATAGCACCTGACTCGCAAAATTCGCGAAAATAAAAACCTCGCAAAACATTTGGCGTATACAGTATGCCCCACCTTTTCTGTGCAGTCAAATGACATCTAGTAACTGGGGAAAAAAATTGATTTTTTTTTTTTTAAGAACAAGGTCAGTCTACATTGATATATCCTTGGTATTTTGTTCTAAAACTGGATGAGGTCTCCACATATGACATCCATTAGATTCTATCATGTGAAGAGTAGATGGAGAAAGTGATTTCAGGGTAACTATTAAAGATGGCACATTATACATAACACAAATCATACTAGCTCAATGAGACTCAATATGATTTACGGTGTGCAATAAAATAAAATCAAACCAGTTATACCAGGGCCCTGTTTCATAAAGCTGTTTGTAAAGTTACGAACAACTTACGAGCGACTGGTGATCAGTTCTGATGTGCTATACTTATCAGAATTTCCATAATTTAGCACAAGAACCAATCACCAGTCGCTCGTAAGTTGTTCGTAACTTTGCGAACAGCTTCATGAAACACCCCCTGTATTATCAAGAATATTCTGATTGGCAAATTGCACAGAATAAGACAACTACTGATAGTTTGAAAGACATTTAAAGCTACTGTAAAACAAGAAATATTCATGGCATGAAATTTTCGCAAATTGGAGCCGAGGGTCTTTTTCAGGGCATGATATTTTTGTGAATTTTCACTGGCATTCAAAGCAAACAGTGTAGACAAGAACTTTTGCATGTGATTAAATTTCACATATCTTAGCTCCTCACGAAATTGACAAGAATTTCTAGTTTTATAGCAAACGCTACCCAAATGAAAATAGAAAGTGGCATGAATTAACCACCACTTGCCTTGAGTACATGTATTTAGCACAAGAATTCACAAAAAAAAGAAATGAGTTTAAAATAAGAAACATTTTCACTCTAACTAATAAAGATGATAGACAATCCCCCCCCCCCCCAAAAAAAAACACTCTTTTAAAATAATATCTTCATAGAGTTCCTGTTTTGATAAAGAAACACTACCCGCAGCATATCAAATAAATAACTGCACAAATTGTGACGATTATGACATTCCATATGTAGATACATTGTATACACAGAAAGCAAATAATTGACAAAATCAAAGAATGCTATATGACCCATTCTATTTCTAGCTTTCCTGTGTGTACAGGAATACATTTTGGTGTGCCCAAGTTTTATGTTAAATAACCAGTATCTACTTGTGATCCACCAAAAATGAGTAACGCTGAAAGCTGACACAATGTGACAAATTTTTCTTCTTGTTATTATTGCGGTGAGAGGCATAAATCAAATGATCTAAGCATTGCCACAAGCTATATACAAAACAAAACAAACAACAAACATAATCATATTGGCATACCATAATTACCCAGGAAAATACATATCGTTTTTTTTGTTCTTATATGCAAGTAATGGACAAATTTCTGCAAAGTTTTATGTCATGCTTTATAAGCAACATCTTTTCGCATTTCAGCAGCTGGTACTGCATTCCCTCTCTCATTAGCATTTAAACATAAGGAATAAAATTCAGGTGTTTCTTGAAAAGTGTCGAGCAGAAAACTTTTCATTTGCACAATAACATAAAACAAACACAAACAGGGAATGAATAAACATGAATTATGCATGCTCACACAACTGGATTTTGACTTGCAAAAGAAAGAATAGGCCTGTAAGAAAGTCAGCATTTACATGCCATGTTATTAAAATCTAGCGCCACAAATCAGTAGTCTCCAATCCAGGCACATGACATTATAGCAGGTTTCATTCATCCTAGCCTCCAGTCAAGTGATATCAAAGCACACACCAACATGGAAGCACTTCACATTTCATGCTCATGATATTTCTGCCTATCATGCCCACGATGCAACACAAGCATAGACGAATGCAACATTTATATATCTATCAGAACGCAAGTGCAGAAAAGCATAACGAATAAAAGACATCAAAATGTAGGGCAGCATCATATGGATTATTGAAAACACAACATGCACTGATTAACACAATACTTGTGTGTAATATATCGGAACAGACCAAAGATTCTAATTTGAGCTGGTAGGTGGGACTAACAGAGCATTTAAAAGATTGTCTTATTTCATTAACTTCCCTTCATCCCATGCCAACGCGGACTGCCTTCAACAAAAACAATCACAACAAGATGTGACAACAAGAACCTTGACTCTTTTTCAGAGGAATGACACAATTTAACTTGACTACCTGAAGTTTGTCTTCTGCAAAAGACAAAATGTTTTCTGACAAAACTTTGTAGCAAACAAATTCCATGCCTTGCCTGTAAGCTACATGTCCATGAAAATTCCCTACATAAGATAATCATGAATCTGAAATTCACTCACAGTGCTCAGTATGGACTCGGTTTGTGTTTGTTTGTTTTTTGCTCATACAGATACTAAATACGGCATTTGACTAGAAGAGAAAGAATAGATTTTGCTCACAATGAAAAACAACTCCCCAATTCCCAAACACAGTCAAAATTTGAGATTCCTCCCAACCAAGTTGTACACGAGTTGTACAATGTATATGAGTTATATGAGTTGTATATATGCTATATCCAGTTTATGTGAACAGACATCACTATACAGCCACTAATATTGCATTCACAATGTTCTGTAGCCCCAACTGAAATGATGGGGATTCACAAAGCTTGACCCCCCTCCCATTAAAAAAAAAAAAAAAAGACTAGGTCATGTGAGCCACATTAATGCACTACAGAAAAGGGCAAGTTTTGCTCAACATTTCTGCAAGATCACTTTACAGTACATGCAATTAAAACAATGCATCACAAGCACTTTTTAATAGTATGCCAGTTCATTGTTTTGCATGTCCATGAGCGGAAAAAGGTCATTTGCATGAACAGGCATGTTGATTTCTAAATTCACTGAGATAAGCATCTGTGATGCAATCCTTATAGATGGTATTTGCTCGAGGTGTAGCACATCCACCTGACTGCAATGTAGTGTTTATTACAGCCTGTGGTATTTGGCAAAATTAATAGAAAAAGTTTGTTGATGCATTCTATGCAAAACAATGACATGAATGCTTCCAAAAGTGTGAATGGCTGTATTACTCTGGTAGCTTAGTTTACACAAGTTCATCGTTTGGTTGAACATGAATGCTATAAATCGTTAAATCAGGCAAGCTTATGCATTGTCGCTTTGAAAACAAGTAAGTGAGTAACCAACTTGAACTAATGTGCACATGAGCTAATTACGAACTGGCTTATTGGATTAGCTTTGCACAGCATGGCTACAAGACACAACCCTCCATTGCAAATTGAGGTATAGTCGTAATTTATTTGCATACAAAATTCTTTATCAACACACCATCAAATGAATTACACATTGAGTACAGCACTTTACGAAAGTTAACATCGCTGACCTCAATAGCAAAATCTCTGAGTTGCATTAAAATGCATTGAATATTTGAAGCGTGTGTTCTTAAATCAGCTCAAATTATCCTACCTTTCAATAGCAAAAAGGCATTTAATGTCTTATCCTATCTTTTTCTTTAGAATATATATACATCCAAGGCATTATGTTTTGTTTTGTTTTTAAATACACAGGTCTACTTCATGAGTAAAACGTTTTTTCAAGACATATTCCAAATTGTCAGGAATGGTCATTCTGTGAGAGGGTCAGCAAGATTCTACCTCAGACCCCATACGTGGTCTGCTGAGACGGTTTTCCAAGATTTCCCGACCAGTAGCAAAAAAAAAAAAAGGTAACTGACCACAAGGTGCAGGTCACCTGCTCTGGGGCATGCTGACCACTAGATCAGTGCCTTCACAGCATCCTATTACAGACACTCTATGTAAGCTGGTAATCAAGACACGTCTTATTGTTGACCGTCAGAGTCCAGAGAGAAATTCTGGCACATTTTGGAGAGTTTTATCATTTTTCGGATATTGTCAATTCCTCATCATACTAAAACAGGAATTCTAGCATGAGCTTTCAACTGATAATATTCTAAAACTGAATTTTTACCCCTTGAAAATGCGAGCAGATAATTTTCCAGTATATTTGATGTATTACGGTAAAAACTTGTCTCCCATAGAAATGCATCGAGTACACAGAGTGAGGTTGGAGGGTGAAATCTCACAGCAGCACTATTTCGCACAATTTCACAATCACATCACCTGCCGTTGTGCACCTCACGCTTGTGATGTCCATTTGCCGCATCTGGACATCAAGATTTCAATACCTGAAACACAACAGAAGTGGCTTCAAATTGGCAACGGCAGACTACTAGCTTGCATTCAGTGCAGGATTGGATGAAACCTTCAGGCTTTCATTTAATAATCAGAACACTAGTATTGCATAATCATATTCTCAATGCAATATCCCAGATGCATCTTATTTCATTGCGCAAAATTCAAAATGCTACATTACAAATATTTTCACGTACATGTTTAACTTAGAGGAGTATGCAATGAGATTTTTCAACTAACTTGTCCTTATCAAAAGCGGCAATTGTAAGAATTCAGTCTACCTGTTGCTATGTTAGGCAACTCCAATAGGCTTTCTAATTGTCAGGCCAGACCTTTTCTAAACTGATATGAATAAGATTTGAATAAATTAAATAGTTAACTTGTTTCTCAGATCAAAACATTGCTGTACATTTTTATTGAAATGACACAAGAAAATTTGGTATCACAATGCATCTGCACCATATGAGAGAGAGAGAGAGAGAGAGAGAGAGAGAGAGAGAGAGAGTGTGTGTGTGTGTGTGTGTGTGTGTGTGTGTGTGTGTGTGTGTGTGTGTGGGTTTGTGTGTGATAATCTCTATACAAAGTGAATTGCCCTTTTGTATGTAGATGAGTGTGATGTGCAACGTTTTCTGGTATGAATAAACAATGACTAAACTACACTCAATTCAAGTGTATCTTTAGTTCTACATTATGGAAAAGACAGTCTCTTCCTTTTTGAATAAGAATATGAGTCAGTATTTACTTTTGCAAGGGACAGAAAATAATTTTCTGAATAATAGCTTAGTTATAACTCATGGCTTACATACATAGTACAATTAGAAGAGCACATTTAGCTCCAATCCTATTCTATGTTAAATCAGAAAAAAAAAATATATATATACAAATATAGATCAAGAAATTGGGGACGAGCAGTAGATTTACTAGAAAAATGACAAATTTGCCAGAAGATTGTATTGTAGTTCAAAATATTCACATAAGGTTAGGGTATACAGAGCATTTTGTTGATATTTGGGTATATATCTCTCTCAGAAAATGTAATACTGTGCAGAATCTGAGCATAATTATCAGCTCTATAAACAATGTTTGTGGAATTTCAACTTTAAGGCACAGTTTATTAAAGTTTCCAGATAAATTATTCGGAGCTGTAGGATACGCAAGTCTCTACTACTGTTTAAATATGAAGCTTTAAAAAAACAACCTTAGGTTGACCATATAAATGCTTTGAAAAAGTGAAAATTATCTGTGGGAATCTAAATTTACCACAGTCAATATTTCCTACAGACAGAAATGTTAAGATCAAAATTGAGTACTAAAACACATTAATTTATTTTCATGGCGATATTTGTAGATCTCTCAATAGCACCAGCATAAAATACAAGTCTTGTTCCCTGGGAGCACTTTCTCAGAAATTTGAATGTCATTATACAGTTCCGTCAGTGAAATTTGACAACCTAAGATATGGAGTCTCCCTGATGATAAATACTGCCTGTATGACAGGTGGAAAATGGTGTTTTATTCAGAAAATATATTAACCCATTGAAGACTAATACGGTGTATGCAGGAGATATGTGTAAAAGCAAAATTGGGTTGTCCTCGATGATTTTTGAGTGAGGGGATATTTTCACAGTATCTTCCTTGGTGGATTCTTCAAACAATTTATGAACAAACTTTCAATCACATCACATCTGCTGTTCTGCTGAAACCTCACCATCCACTAGTTATCCCACCTGCAAAAGAATGCTATGCAGCCTAATTATAAATTTGAGTGTACCTGTTTCTCATATTAAGTTTCTAAATTCATGAATGCACCATTCAATCATTGGATTGCACATGCAACACTGATACACAAACACACGAACAGACAGAACAAAATGCTCACAAACAGAACTGAACGAATAACATTAATATTGTCATTTATCTGCTATTGACAGCACAGGGAGTAATGATTGTAAAACTGTTTTCTCTACAGCTCAGCACTATCCATGTGAAACAATCATATCATAATAACAATCTAATAGCTTAGATATCTATAAATCCTTCCTAT
Source organism: Diadema antillarum (assembly GCF_040938485.1). Classification (NCBI taxonomy): domain Eukaryota; kingdom Metazoa; phylum Echinodermata; class Echinoidea; order Diadematoida; family Diadematidae; genus Diadema; species Diadema antillarum. The sequence goes on along the minus strand of NW_027271001.1, from coordinate 3,363,884 downwards.
CAGAATAAACAGTAAATACAAGTAGTAAAGGTACTAAATAGCTTCTCTGATGATTTGTCTATCAGGACAAAAATAACTAGTTCTAACAATCAACATGAAATGTTCTCTATAAACATAGTAAGCAGGCAAAATCAATTCCAAGTTATTTTCTGTACTAATTTAATTTCTTTGAAGTTCTCTCTGCCAATACAAAAGCTAATATTATCAATCATTTTGAAATTTTCTCCATCCAAATATTAAAGCATGTACTGCTGGACAGGGAAGCATATTATACATACCACATGTCACACCCAAGAGCAGAAACCTAAATAATTTTGCTTCCATTACCGGGAATTACTAGACCCTTCTGATTATCTTGGTTATATTGAACACAAAACAAATAAGAAAACCAAACTTTGAAAAAAAAAATATATATGAAAACAGAGAGCATATGTACAGGGATATCCAGCATAGCAAGCAATAATTATCCATCTTCACAAGCTACATGCTATAAAGTTGATATGTTCCCTATTAACTGTGCAGAGTGATACCTACTGTATCAAAAACAGTCGCAGTGATAGTGGAAAAATTGAGCAAAGAAGATGGGATTCCATTGGGATTCAAACCCTAGACCTATGGATGCTAGCCCGGTGCTCTACTGACTGAGGTATAGAAAGCCCTAGTTCAGTGTTTGTCCCAGAAACCCTAAATTCTCAATGCTCGGATGGTCAGAAGCTCCAAATGTGTATACATGTAAAGTGTGTTGTGTGTGGAACACACGCACACACTTAACCCTGGAATAAACCTGAAGGATAATTCAATTTGGGGATAAATGCGAGGGATCACCAAAGTGGTGCAGCTTTTTAAGTATGTAACAAACACAAACAGAAGAAAACTGACCAGATATGAATAGTGACAGACAAGTAGTGATAAAGAAAATCACTTTATATGCTGAGATGAATATGCTCAAAATGGCATGCATACCTTTGCATGTCTAGCATTGCTGGTTAGCAGCAGTAAAACTATTCTGTCTATAACAATCAAACTTAGAGAGAATCTGTGACTAACATATCTTTAAAAGCAACAATGGAAACAGACATTGTGCAAGTTATTGCTTCAAAGTACTGACAAGATGGGGGGGGGGGGGGGGTAGGAGAAGGAGGAGGAGGAGGTAGTCGATGCCTACATTGGTAAGATATTCTCATCGTGCTCCTCTTCCTCATCGAGGCCAAGTTGGTCATCGCCGAGTCCCTTGTAACTCTTCGACTCTTCCTTCTTTTGACATCGACATAAAAAGTCACAGCCATCCTGAGAAAAATGAAAATGTATAATATACAGGTACATAATAATGTGTGGGTATGTTTGCAATATACAACTGAAAAGGTTGATACTATTATGAAGTTTTGGTGAATAGGAGGCGACGCCTTTCCACGGCATGATATTTTTTTTTTTTTGCGAATTGCTGCTGGCATTCAATGCATTTAGTGTAGAGAATAACATTTGCTGCCACTTTACCTATTTGAATCTTGGCTCTCGCAAAATTAAAATGCATGTGAACATTTCTAATTTTGCAGTACAAGCAGTGTTAACAGACATTTTAATGTGGTAAGTGCTTTATAAATATGTGTATTGTGAATAATCTTTTATTATAACACAGTTGGCACAAATACACGATAAATTACAGATCAATGGCAGAGAATAATACGAAGAATATAAGACCAATACTTAGCTATCCCTATCATTTGTTGCCCTCTATTTGTCAATCTAAATTCTGTAAAACCGTACATATTCGCATGCATTTTAATTTCGGAAATTTCATTAGAGGCAAGATTCGCAAACTTATAAAGGACACAAAAGTTCTCCTTCACTAAATATATACTGAATGTCAGTGGCGATTCACAAAACATTTCTTGTTGTCAAAAAGACAGTCGGCTACAATTTGCAAAAATTTCATGCCGCGAAAATATCTTGCTTTACAGTACCTAGTCTACTTCCTCTACACTGATATGCAAGTTCTTTTGCAATTTTGAAGGACTATATAACATGTGTCCACAAATAAAAGACACTCACTGGGCTTCCAGAGACTCCAACTCTCCCGCTTTCGACGGGAGATCTCCCGCCAAAAGCTAATTTTCGCAAAATCTCCTGTTCTCCCGCTTGAGATGTAATTTCTCCCTATGGCTCTGTGTCTCTGCCCTAAGATGTATTTTCTCCCACTTGAAACGATCTTTCTCCCGCCAAAACATCTTTTTTTTTTAATATGAAATGAAGTTTTATCAAGCCAAAATATATGATTTTTAGTACTATCATATGTTGAAAAATAAGCCTGAAATAGCACATATCAAGTTGGAGTCTCCTGTTTGCTAGGGGTTTCAGGCGGGAGAATCTCCAGATCAGAAGGTGTTTGGGGTTGGAGTCTCTGGGCTTTTACTTCATTAATGAATTCTACATCTTCACATGGGGATAGTTTGGCCATAAAGGAAGCAGGCATAAATGTCAACTGGTAGGACTAAGCAAATCAGTGACATGATTGCAATTATATAACACACACACACACACACACACACAAGAATCCTGTAGCTTTGGAGAAAAACATTCACGTCTGAAATAAATCTGTAAAGCTTACCGCCGTTAAGCTGCCAAAATTCATCCAGAAATGAACGTTGGGTATCTGCTCCCTGCCCTTGGCGCCCAAAACGAATCTTTTGTACGCCAGGCCCAGAATAAGGTAGGCTCCTGCCACACTTAGCGCCCTGGGCAGAAGCAGAGATTAGGCAAAGAATGATTATATTCCACTGGCATGAACAAATGGATTGAAGACTGATTTACATATTGTCCTGTCAACACACACACACACACACACAATTAATGATAGTCATCAAACATCCATTCCTAATTTGGTACCCATAAATATTCAAGCTCTATGCTATCCAATGATGTACATCTTGCCCCACTTCATATAAAAAGAAGTCATCAAAATAGGTGATGTGGCTGGCGACAAAATTAAGACAATTTCATGAAAATCACCTTGAATATATAGTACATTCAGTCGAACATGCAATGAATTGGCTACATAAAATCATTGGACAAATAAAAAAAAAACATAGTAACATGCAGCCTGCCAAAAAGAAACTGAATAGTCACAGACTTCAAAACATTTCTACACTGAGTTATTGAGATGGATTGCACTTAAAAAATCAAACTCTGGATTCCTCAACAATATATACATTTGTACATGTTATACTGTAAGAGCCACTTCACGTTGTTCTCAGTATTGACATCTGTGACTGTAGGGCAGTGTATCACAGGTAATATGTAAGAGTCACATGGATATTTCCATAAGTATGTTCTGAAAGTAAAATTAGAGACACTCATGGTAGTATTCTGGGTTAATATGCAGGGCTTGCCCACAATATTTCCCATACAAGTTGGAAACTGAAACTCATTTTGTCTGAAAATAGGATCAAGAGGCCTTGTAAAATGCCCCAAATTAAGAACTGCTCGAAGGATATTAGGGAGTTTGATATTGATACTATGTACAGTAAGTGATGAATTGTAATATTCTGAACAACTAAGACAGATACTAGGGTAACAAGTCAATATGAACATAATGTAATAAAAATATCCATTGGGCATTTCTTTTAGAATCATGAAAAGAATGTGGGATGGATGGATGTACAGACATGGGAACAGAAAGAAGATCATGCCTCCAGAAAAAAAAAATGACTAATACTGTTGCACATGGACTTAAATATATGGATATCTTCTCGCCTTCCAAAACTAGTAGTTACCATAAATAACGGAGTATTAACCACACTTTTTCTCCCACTGAAATGGGTCAAAATGCAGGGGACAGTCTCTACACACCGTTACAGCCAATACCTACTACATGTCTGCATAATCGTGTGTAGACAATGTATGTTATCTAGAAATGTGTACAATCTACCATTCTCAGCTTGTCTGTGGATGGTTAGGATAGTTGAATGTTCAAATATGTCATGCATTCTGCTGCATATTTCCTTCTGTTTTTATGGCATGAATATCAACACATTTTCTCTCCCAAACATCTTACTCAATTCAAGCAACATGTCGGCAGTATCTTCATCCATTGCAAGGTAGTATTCGGCAGGCTGTAAATCCTTTTTTTTTTCTCCCCATGGCCGAAAAAAAGGGGGTGAGGTTAATAAATGGGTGTGTTAATACACCATTATGTACGGTACATTCCAGCATACTCACGTTATTACGATGATGCCACCAACACCCATTCCTGACGAGGGCGCTGTTGTTGAATTTGAACACACAACAGAGCTGCCCACTTCAAAGATATAAGCACACCCCTCGTTTTTTTCATTGTTTTCCTCTATCAATGTTGCTTCCCCCTGTATATAGAGAGAAGACAGGATGAAAGTAAAGTTATTTCCTGATTCACACTAGATTTGGTGTACTTTAAAGGTTAGTTTGAAAAGAAAGATTTAAATTTCTATTAGCACAACAGTGATGATTGGATCAGGATTGCATAAAAAATTAGGGATTTTATGAAACTGTGAAGCTTTTCTTATTTTTGTAAAATTCTAACAGCTGATATGAATATGCAAATGAGTGAGTTGATGGTGTCATCACCTCACAATTTTGTAATGATTGTGTAAAGAAAAAAAACTGACAAAACTTCAAATTTGTCTGCTGTAAAGTGTAAAACATATATCATTTTATATCTTGCTGAGTAACTTAAAAAATATTGATCAGTGTGATATAGCGTACCTTGTACAGATTAAAGGGTGTGTATAGTTCTGGTCGAGGTGAAGATTTAGCTTTTAACATTTTGCGAGATATTCAGAAACTACTGTATGAGATGTCAAAGAGCATACAGTTCTAAGGGGTATCAAAAGTTTATTCGATGAATATCGATTTTGAAATGGCTGCGATATCCAAAAACAAGGTGAAACAAAGATATCCTAATAAAGTTGTGGCATGTCGCCTTTTATTATTAGCAATTTTCTGGATATCTCAGCCATTTGAAAACCAATTTTCATCGAATAAATGTTGAATCCTTCTTAAAATTACATGCTCTTTCATATTTCATAAGAGGCTTTTCATTATCTCACTTAGGAATGTTCAAAACATGAATCCCTACCTCAACCAGTACTGTACAGTCCCTTTAAAGCATAATTGTGTTAGAACAAAAAGATTGGAAATTTCAAGATTTTGTATACAAACGTTTTGGCAAGTTCTAAGGTAATAATACCATTAACTCTCTCATCTGTTGCATTTTCATATTGACTGTTCAAGTACTGTTTTTTTTGGTGAAAATTAGCGAAACTTCATAATTTCATGACTTCCCTTGCACTTGAATCCAATCTTGATCAAATTTCATCTGTTGTGCTTATAATAATTTTACTCTTTCCTATCAGACTAACTTTAAAAGTCGTCTGGAATTTCCTTGGAAAAATTGCCACTCAACACAACACAACCCTTTTGCATCCAAAACTTTCTTGCAGCACCGGTTTACTGTACTGTCACACTCCTCAATGGAGGACACAATGCATTTAATACTTGAGGCGGACACTACAAACAAGATCGTGACCCGCTACAACAAAAGGATCCTAAAGTCGCTGACGGGTGAGCCGAGAAAATCAAGTTTGAAGTCAGATCATCACAATCCGTCAAAACATTAGGATTTCTGTTTTTGACATAATTTTGTAGTCTAAATGTATCTTCTATCATCTGCCGAAATTTCGAAGCTAAATGATCAAAGGAAAGGCAAGAAAATAGCATTTTTCTGGGCCATGATTTTCAGACTTTCAACGGAACGGGAACGTGTCCAAAGATTTGGATTTAGCGCCGCAGCTAGACTCCGCCCCTAGCAACGAGGGAGTGATCTCATTGGTCAGTGCGTGGCATTCTGGTTACTGATTGGTCGTGCGTAGACCGCTGGCGCTAAGCTCGAATGAACATCATGGAGGTTGCTAGGAGCGTACCTTCTATTGTCAAACGGTGAAAACTGTCTTGCTTCCCCTAAGATAGCCTTGGAAGGAAAACTTTGAAGGCGGTTTTCTCGAAACGCTGATTTCTTAAATCATCCGACATGTGCTAATAAAATCAGCCATATCTCCGCAACTGAGTACTTTAACGAGCCATGTAGATTGTTATGTACAATTTGTATGACATTAAAGTGGAAGAGTAAGGGAATTATGTCATGTCATTTTCAGAAAATTGTCCTCCCCCGACTTTTGGATCCTTTTGTTGCAGCGGGTCAAATATCGTGGCATGAATTTTTTTGCGAATTGGAGCCGACTGCCTTTTCAGCTGCAAAATTTCCACTGGCATTCAATGCATACACTGTAGACAAGAACTCTCAAGTGCATTTTAATGCCGCGAATCTTGGCTCTTGCAAAATTCACGAAATTGAAATGCATGTGAACATTCCTCATGTACGGTGTAACAATAAATTGTAGAGTGAAATGATACAGGGGTGACACGGTACATTCATCATGCAATGAAACGCACTTACTTCCATATATCTCTGTGCCGATACACTTGTAAACTCTTCTATCCATATGCACACACACACACACACACACACACTGCACAAACACGATATGTATAGGCAAAGAGAGAGTAATAAGAAGAAATTTCCTGATTTGGGACATTTTGCACAACTACAATGTATGTAAAGAAAACATCTACAGTGTACATCAATGACAAAAGGAAGCAGGACTTTAAAATATATTGAAATTTTTTAAGGAAAGTGAAAAAGCACAGATTGAACACACAACGTGCACTTGTGAGCACTGACACAGTTGAATAGGAAGCTCAGGCTTGAAAGTGAAAGTGATTTATTTATTTCTGTGTGCTTCAAGTACAGCAGACAAAGAAAGCACCATGAGACTTTTCCCCATGTCATACAATTTGAGACAATTGATATTTCTATGGTACAGTATTCCATATATGATATAGATAGGCTAAAATAGATCAAGGAATATTGATCGACTTGAATATTTTTGGAGAGGGTTGATCCATGAGGTACAGGTGAGTTAATGAGGGCATCATATTCCATTGACTCACATAACATGCCTACACATTATAGTTAATGAAGTGAGTGTATAGACACATGACTGTATGCTTTTATTATTTTTTTTTTATTACTGGTCATATCAGTTTTTACCAGAACATCTTTACTGACAAATAGCTCAATGATTTAATGGAAGTGAATGTTGCTTATCTATTTTCATCATGTCCACTGACACTGACATACAAATGCATTTAGTGCAAAATCTTACCAAAACAACTCGGAGTTCATGGTCATATCACCTTTTACCAGAACATCTTTACTGACAAAGAGCTCACTGGTTTAATGTAAGTGAATGTTGGACACCTAGATAGTAAAGAAATATAATTTTATGTCCAGCAATCAGTCAGTCAGAACTCAGATTTTCTGAGACCAATTTTATAATTAGTGTCTGATACAGTGATTTCAATTTCTTTACTACTGTGCTTCCTTTAGCTTCTACTGCGCTTTATTCACAAATAGAAACATCCGCTAAATTGTTTTCGCTGTCGACCAGCACAGATGTCTAGAAAGAGTGAGCTATAATGACGCAATCCCCTAATCCCTTGAGGGTACTGTATAAGTTTTTATTTTTGCAAGGGTTTAATTTTCACAAATTTTGTGAATCACCATTGGGTCATGAATTCAACAACTTTCTGAAATATCCCGAATGGGCAGGCATTAGTGCACTTAAAATAACCCAGATGTCAAAACACAAAAACAACATCTCATGCAATTGTCTGTGACCTCATAATTTGCAAAAATAACTGTATGTGAAAATAACAGACTGCTATTAAAGTAAGTCATTCAAAAGAAAGTGACATGAATTTGGTGGATTGATATGCTTTATGCATCTAATATCTATTAGATATAAATCTATTCAAATTAGTTCGTACAGTGCAGCAAAATAGCATTAAGGAACACTTGTAGTGCAGTAAACTAATATATAGACATACAAAGTTTCTGCACACATTAAATGATTTATTATTATTATCATTATTGTCATTATAATTTTTTTTTTAAAGTTCATGTTCTGACTACCTGTTATGTGAACATAAAGGGTTAAATAGGAAGTCAGCAACTATGTATAATCAAGTTCATTTTAGTATTAAGAGTCAATCAACATACACAATCAGACCAAAAGAAATCATTGAAGATATTGATGGATTTAAAGTCTCATGTGTGTGGACAACCAAATTAGGAAAATGTAGACCATACAATAATCTCTGGGGTTTGCATCCAATTTTCACTTCAAACACTCTCTTTGTAAAATACATCTGAAAGAGTAAATTGTATGTTTCATATCAAATCATCTCTCAGTTCTGATACCAGTAATCTAGCAGGAGCAACTCTTCAAAGTGGCTGTTATTGTTGCTTGGTAACCAAGAATAAGAAAGAGTATCTGGGCAATTCCGCGGTTAGTAACGTTACATTTAAACAAATTTAGATACGTATTTTTACTGCTAAATCACCATTTATTCATTTAAAGTCAAAATCATGTTAAAAACATGTTTGTCCTTCCCAGGTTTATGATATAGAAAAGAATGAATACTGTCCAATAACTATTAGAATTGCTATGGCAACTAAAAGGGCTGGTTAGTAACGTTACGAAAAAAGGACATGACAAAAAAATCAATGTCTTGTAACAAAAAGTGTGCAAAAATTAAAGTTACTTCAAACAAAGTGTTGCATTAATTTCAATTAATGCATCATGACAAATGTTCACGCAAATATTTCCAGCAATTTGACCGATAATTTATCAGCTACACCGCCAAAAGCATGGTTAGTAACGTTACGGTTAGTAACGTTACATTTGTCCGGAGTAATTCCGCAGGTCATTTCATCCTTTTGTAATTGACAAAATGTACCATGACTTCTGGAGTACTTAAATGTATTCATCTTCTACCCTTTAGCAAAACTTTGAGGAAAAATGTCCAAAGCAACCCACTGTAATTTGCATTGAAGTGAATTTCAGCATCCCCAGTCCCACATGTACATTTTAAATGATGGTTTCAGATCTCGCAAAATCAATAAATTTGAAAAATAAAATCTACTGAACTTGAAAGACCTTAATGATTGGTGAACATCCATGGCATTAGTTGATACCTAAATTAAGAGTAAGATAAAGAGGCACATTTCTTTTATCCGTGTCATGTCCACCTAACTGCGGAATTGCCCATCTGCATAAACTCTTGGATCACAAAAAAAAACCAACAGTTGTGAGGGAACAGCATCTTCATCTCATCTAGAAAACATGAAAAACTATTAAAGTCAGTAACTTACTTATTTTGGTGTGACCGTTGTAAAATTGTCTTAATCCTGTTGTGGTTGTTGTTGTGTTGTTGTTTTTTTCTCATTTCACTCTATGTCTTATAATAGCATTCACAAAAAGGGAGCAGAATTTCTCTTCAAACACTACCTTCTCAGCTAACTTACCAAGAAATTGTTTGGGTCACACATGATAAAGATGGTAGCTCTTCTGGCTTCCTGGCCACAGTGGCTGTGATATGGTTCTCCATCACGGTATTCAAGGAGCAGCCAGTTAGCTGAAAAAAACAAAACAAAAAAACATATGAGATGATATTTACCATCACAAGACTGGGTTTAAAATATAGATTGGCATCCGTGCTTGGTTGAACAGGGTGACTAGCCTACTGTAAAAGTGGAAATTTTCGCGGTGTTGAAATTTTCGCACATTTCGCGCAACGAGAAGCTAGCGTGAAAATAAAAGCACGCGAATATACTTGCATGCCATATGTTCCAGTACTTGATGTCTTGATTCCGCGGAATTAAAAACACGTGAAAGTCTTCTGACACGGCCAAGCGCGAAAAATTAGTCTCACGAAAATATCCACATTTACAGTATCTGATTGTTACCTCTGCCATGGGAGAAGCGTTTTCATCGGCCTCAGTTTGTTGGTTTGTTTGTTTGTTTGTTTGTCCGTGTGCAAAATAACTCATGGAGTTGGAAGAAACTTGCAAGAAAGGTTGATAATGACACAAGGAACAGATTCTTAAATTTTGGTGGTGATCAGGGAATTTCTATGGATTTTATTAAGGATTTTTGATGATTTGGCAGGTAGTGTCAATGAACTTTGGAGTTCAAGCTACGCACATTTGAGGTTTGCCTACACTCACTAAAGTGCGTACTCTTAGTTCTAGAGTCTGCTGGGCCGGTGAGGTGCCACGCAGCTGGAAATTGATGACATAATAAAAGGCTTCTATATCATTGGGAAGTCGGGCGATTTTCAGCATGCATACAATGGGTGGAAATCAGTGATCTCATTTGGAGAACAAGATCAGTGGTGGAAATTAGCTGCTTGGTGGAGGTCTGTGCTCTCAGAGTGCTTCACTACAGGGTGTCTACAAAAAACTATACACTTTTGAAATGGCTGCCGAATATATGATTCTGGGGGAAAAGGTTTATATGTATGGATAGCTTATGGACTCAACTTTCATATGACACCAAAAAGTCTAAAAATAATTCATGCTTGAATGAGCACTGCATACTTTTGTAAAGGGTATGAAAATTAGGCTGTGCAGGAATTATCTTTTTAAATTTGCAACAGGTGAGTCTGTTGGAGCTTACAAAATTGAAGTTGACATGATAAATTTATGATCAATTGCGATCAGTTTGGGTTTGCTGAGTGAATTTTATGGTTAATTAAACCAAACTTTTATGCATGAGTAAACCGCAGTTGCATTCATTTTATTGTAACATTGCAAGTTTCCCTGGTACACTCAGTGGTGTGTTCATGTGAGTCTTTGCAATGAATAAATGAAGCGGGATCTTTTATGTGCATGAGTTGTGAATCTCTCACACACGGGACCTCTATTTTATGTCCTATCCGAGGGACAGAGTGTTGTGATTACACACAACATTGCTCAGTCCAGACTCGGGTATCAAACCCAGGTCGCTTGGGTCGGAGGCAATAACAGCAGTAAGCCACCAGCATAGAATTCAGTCACTTTTCTCCATTTGGGGATGCAAGTGCCTCTAAAGTAAACAAGCAAAATGCACACAAAAGTCCTACATTTTCCTGATATTTGATATCTGAACCGATTCATATTTTTCATCATTTCAGTTTGCCGATATTTAAGAAATTGAAAACATGGAAAAAAAGGGAGCTTTGTGGTCCTTCACATATTGCATTATCTCTAGGCTGACTACTGCCCTTAACATCACCCAACACTCTTGTCCATCCAATTAGTACAGTTCGACCTCGATTATCCGGCCTCCTTTTATCCGGAAATCTCTATTATCCGGACGCGTTCACGCAGTGAAGGACTTTTTTTTTTCCATCTAAAAGTTGAGAAAAAACAGTGACTTTAAACTCAATTAAAATTTCTAAACAACTGACACAATTTACCTACAATATTCCCCACAGAACTAACATAAATTCACACCACATTATCTTCGTAAAAGTAAGCAGTCATGATCTATAAATTCACCATAAGAACATGGATGGAAAACTTGTCGGTAAATCACAACGTAGTCGAGGCCATTACACCACCGTTGCGGGGTACGCTACCTGCCTAGCTGCCAGTGCACTGGGACGGCAGCTTGCACGGCAGCTATACATTAACATTGTGTCTCCCATATCCGGCCAATACGCTTATCAATCTGGATTTGCACCGGTCCCGACATGGCCGGATAATCGAGGTTGAACTGTATGTTCAAATCATCATGAGCCAGAGTGTGAGCTTCTGAACAGGGATGCTTCTCAGAAAATGTGTCTAAGATCGCATGCTAACTTAATCAGCATTCAACGCATTCTTCATCGTAATAAGACGATGACTCGTGACACTTTTGACGATGGTCCATCACCAGTGTCTGGCATGTCTGCCAGTAGACAAACAAACCAACAAACAAAACCACTGGCAACTGAGAGAAAAATGAGTATAGCTCTTAGTATACTCACTTCCGGCCATAATGTTTGTAGCTGTGATACGACCGATGACATTGATGTGTCTGTCGGGATTGTGAAGATCAAACTGTTCCACTCCGGCATCTACAGCCTCTCCCTTCTTCACTGGCTGGCAGAAGCTGATGTAGTATGTGTAGTTCTCGCTAACATCTGTTACACTTTTGCTGAAAAAAAATATGAAGAGTTCATATATATGCAAAAACAGATGAAAGACATATTTTCATTTTTTTGTTAGGGTCATTGTCAAATAGAGAAAAATTGTATATTTCTAGTTACACTGCATTTGTTACATTAACAAGGAACATATGCGAAGAAATCATCAGGTATATTTTAATTATGTTTTCGGGCGAGACTTCCATATGTAGTCACCTCCCCCCCCCCCCCCCCCCCCCCCCCATACCCCACCAACTGCCAAATGTCTGTGAGTGCATGCAACCATGCATAAACAAGGATAGGGTAATATAAAGTGGTATGGTAAGATAAGTGGGGGGGGGGGGGGAGGCATAACAGATTCTATCCATTACTATAAATCTTAGTGTCTGTAAATAGGGAAATGTCAATTGATTTTGCTGTGCTTTGGGCCTCCTAGTGTCATCAGTAAAAATCACACACTTTTAATGTTTTTTTCCTCCTCTTCTGATGATGACTGATGTGGAATGTACGTATGTATGTTGTACAACAAAATATATTCCACTGAGCTCTGCCTGCTGTCTACCTCATTATTAATAACACAATTCCAGGAATCAACACTGAAATTGCACTCTAATATCTAATTGACATGAATTTCTGTGGCCTTCTTCTTCTTCCTTTTCTTCTTGTGAAGTACAGTCCACCTTCTGGTGTACATACCAGAAGAGATCATAGAGATCACAGATCATCACTGTGGCACCTCCCAAGGCAATGACACACACAAAGTGTAGTTCATCCCAGTATAGCTTCTTGCGATCTTGGAGCTGCAAGAGGGATTACAGTACTTACAAAACTTGTATCATACTACATTGTCACAAATGTACACACTAGTAGTTATGTACATGTATGATGTACTGCATGCATGGTTGTTTTAATGTGTATGTATACAGGTGGACCAGATTAATGGAGAACATTCTATGTGGTTATGTAGTACATACAGGCTGACCAGATCAGTGGAGAATTTTCTAGGTGGTATACAATGTAGCTATACAGTACATGCATGTAACAGGAAATAAATTATAGCTCACTCAATCTAGAATGATTTCACCCATTCCAGAATGTTCTGGGAAGTGCTTACATGTTTGGCTGAGTGAGGCACTGTCCCTGTAGCCCAATGTGATTGGTAGTTATTCTTGGCAATGATGTTTTGTACATAGATAGGCAGTGAATCATCCAGGATTCCTGGAACTTGGACTAGCTAGAATGTTCATATGTGTGGCCCCAGGTTGGAGAGAGTTACAGAATGTGCTAGAAGGGGGTGAATGGATAGTATATAAGCCAGAGAAATTCTGCAGTAGGCAGAGTACCTAACACCACTGCTCTGAGAGTTACATCACTTCTGGCTCTGAAGCGACTTGTTATAGTCAGTCCTGTGTTACCTGCTGACCCGTTATGTTTGTGGAGATAAGGCCTGGGAGACATTTTGCCTGCAGAGAATTAATGTGCCCTCATTGGAGATAGACTCCATTTTTGTGTCAATGGACATTGCTACGGCAAAGCTGTGACGGGCTGGATTCCTAGCTGGACAACATAAAGTCAATCATCATTCAACGCATCGACTGGACGTGGTTGTCATAACGTTTGGATTCTGCACGTTTCGCCGTGGACCCCCCGGATTTTACCCCGGATTTATAACGCGGACTATTGTAACCTGTGCCTCTGGATTTACGTCGAAGGAATCATTCATCGGTGCATCGCGGATCATTCATTTGTGCATCGAACATCGTATCTGGACACTACCAGGGAACTGTAGGGACTTTGCGATTTAAGATTTGGATGCATGTAAGTGATTCCATTACCGATTTTTAATTGTTTCTATTGATCATTATTGTACTGATGTGAAACCAATTACCAGTCTGTACCCACAATATCACTGTTAATAAACCGCCTGAACATTAGTTGATTGTTTCTTTTGTGCGATCATTCTCAGAGTGATTTTGGTTGTAACAAAATGCTGTATCAAGTATCAAGTATCAAGTATTACGTACTCATAATTGCTCTGCTTCAACTTCAATTTTATTTAACAACAAACCAAACATCATTTCAAAGATAACATGAATCACATCACACTATGTACAACAGTACACTTGTACATGATAGATACAAAAATCCAAGGAGTGAAGCATTTGAATGGTTCAAGGGTCCCTTCTCATGAAGCATTTAATGCTGTAAGTGGGGCTCCATACAAAGTTGGGACTCAGTGCAGTGGCACAATGGGCAACAGTTGATGATGTCTACGTCTTTAAAGTAACAATGAGATCATGTAAACCTAAGTTTATGATCAATCAGATCAGTCGCAGAGATCACCGACAGCAGATATGCCATGCAATGTCACTCAAGTAAATAAAGTAAATATTAATTAAACTTTGATTTATTCAGACTTGTAAACCCAACAAGGCTATTAAATTTATGGCTAAAGTTATGATTAGTATCATTGAATGATTAGCGATAAATGGTGGATGGCATGCAGATGGAATTAATAACTAGGGACTAGGGTTGACTTCATAAGTCATGTAAAATGAAGACCATAAACTCACAAATATTTACACACACACACACACACACGCAAACAAACACACACACAAAGTGTCACATCCACAAAACACAGAAGTAGAACTGAGTGTCAGTGACAGTGTCACAAGACTACACAGTGTGACAGTACACTAGGCTGGTAACTGGTACTGGCCAATATTTTAATAATATTCATCATCCATTCAAGTGTTTACATGTACATTGTATTGTAAACATTGCTACCATTGTAGTGTGTGGTAGGGCCGACGACGCGTAAAATTTACGTGTACACGTGTGCTAGACACTTTACTAATGCCATACTGGCATGGACTAGATCTATAGTGGTACTGCATGCATGCTGCTGGCTCTAGTGTCAAGTGTGAAGTTCGAATGGTCACACATAACCAAACGTATGGGACTGCACATACGACCCGTCGACCCTGGAGCGCGAGCGCTGGTGTTTCACTTACGTTTGTCCTTTCAGAGGTTCGAGGAGGGAAAGATATTGCGTTTCTGATGGACTGGTCACTGTACAGTCAGACAGGACAGAATGAAGGGAAGCAAACAGGAACAAAGCCGTGGTGATGAGATGTAACATCTTGAGTTGTTCGTTACACGGTACACACTTGCCGAAGATGATGAGATGAGTTGCTGGGTATCGTTATCGGCTCGGGCCGGTTGGTGCGTGCGGATTGGTGTCGATGTCTAGCGCAAGTTGGCGACGTGTTCACCCGATCGTACCAGGGAGGTGAGAGGAACGCGTCTCACCTCCCTGCTCGTACTCACGCACGGTTCACTTCCCCGTTCATTGTCACGTGGTATTTTACTACCAGTTGAAGTCACGTGCAAGGAATTTCATCCCTGCCACACAGCTCTATGACGGATGTTAAAGAAAAAAAAATGAGAGGAGTTGGCATAATGCTTTCTGGCATTCTTTTTTTGTTTGTTTGTTTGTTTGTTTGTTTGTTTGGGTTTTTTTTTTTTTGCTTGTCAGCTGTGATGAGGCACCACAATCGAATGACATAATGTGACATAATTTCACGGCAATTTAGCATAATTTTAGGCCTCTTCAAACATAAAATGCCATGTTTTTTGCTTGTCACACTGTGTGGGGTTCTCTTATTCCATGACAATGATCCTGCGACTAGGCCCTTGTCCATGAAATAGGCCTATCTGCGAGCTAAGCCAAACATAAATCTTACCTACAAACTTAACCCTGTTCGGGTTTATACCCTAGATAATCCTAATCCTCATACCAATAAACCTACAAATCACAACCCTAAATGGGCCCGGTTAAAGGCCATCTTCGATGAATGGTGTGGAGATGTCATCGCTCGCCGGGATGGGGCTGATGTTCGGAGTTTCCGATAATGGGAGTAACTTTTGGAGGTGCCTGCGTGACGCAACGCTGAAGAGCGACGCGAGTTATTCGGATCCGTGTCGTGCATAGCGCACAATCTAAACATTGCCGTGCAAAGCGCCCTTACGTCGCAACGCCTCGTCGCAGACGGACTTTAATGCGTGCTTCGAAAGGTAATTTCGAAGATATTTCGAAGATAAACAACTCTGCACCACGCAGTGCGCCGGAGATATGAGGAGTTGCTTCGCCTTCACTATCCCAACAGTGACAGACATAACCTCGCGGCAACGAGACGAGATGGAGCAGCACGCTCAAAAATGCTGCGTGTACTATATACTGCCGCAACGTTTGGCGTTCGAGGCCCTCATCCAGGACCGTGTAATGAAGACATCATGAAGTTCTTTTGCCAAGAAGCTACAGACACTGGACGGAGGTGTGTTAAACGATGGAGAGGGTGGTAGGGATGTTGGACCCCTACTATCAAGCCACACTGCTATCCAGCCTCAACGAAACCACCCTCTCCTCCAACCTTCCGACTTCCAGAGGGCTTCCGATCCCGTACAAGGAGTCGGGAGCACGCAGGACCACCTTCTATATAGGCAAGTGGGAGATCGTGGATAACAGCGTTTTGTCCGAAGACAACACCCACGTCTATTTTGCCGCAAGCCTCCTCGATCCACGGTAAGTAATTGGATTAAACTGTCGATAACTAATACACCATTCTGGAAAAAAAGGGGGATCCGGGGGAATCCAGTGCAAGATAAACATTGTTCACAATACATAGTATATGTTTTGTTGTTGATGTTTTTTGTAACGAACAGAAAGTAAAGTTTGACTCATGTCGTAAGAATAACTAAGCAAGTGATATGTTATTATTTGATTTGCATCATTACACTTTGTTAAAACCTTCAGCAAAGGACGTACTTGTAATGGCTGAATTTCGGTATTTATATTTTCCTCTCTCATTTATTATTTTTACATTTCATTGTTGTATAGCTACAAGAAGAAATTCATTCCCCGCAAGAGGAGAGATCGAACTGTGCAGGCAGTATTGGATGTCACGGAACGTATTGCCCTATAATAAGGGATATCGGGCGGGAAGATGCAGCGGCAAATCGAAGACAGGACGCTATAACCGAAGGGGATGATGACGGAACGCAAGAATACGGCGTGGACGTAGAGGATGAGCCCGAGGCGAAGTCAACGTTGCCGACCTCCTCAGCTCCTCAGATGAGGAGATACCTCCGGAAGTGAGAGGTGACAATGACCGCACCCATGAAGTTTCACCTGTGAGACGAAATGCACTGATGGAAGGGATTTTGACCGCAGGAACCAGTGATGAGGAAGAGGCTCGATCGGATGTCTCGATCAGGCAGAGAGCGGAAGATGACTTGAGGCGATACCTCGAGCAGCCAACTATCGACATCCAGTCTACCCCAGATGACATGAGGCGATACTTCGCCGAGCGGGGCCCCGAATTTCCGCTGATCGCTCGGACCGCTTTGTACTACGCGTTGTACCACGCATGTCCGCCATCTAGCGTGACATCCGAGCTGTTTTCCTTGGCAGGAAACATTATCTCCAAAAAGCGTTGCGCTTTGCTCCCGGAAAATCTCAACAAATTAGCTGTGATCAAAGTCAACAGTCACTACCTACGGTAAGCGTAGTAAGGTGTATATGTTGCGGATTTTTTTTTGATTTTTTTTTTAGTATGTTTTTTTCTCATTTGCCATTACTTTATCGAGCGCGGTAAAACATATTTCAACTCATTGCTTGTACTGTCGATTACGTGCCAAACATTCAGTTTAACGTAATAATATAGGAGCTACAAGTTTCCCGCCATGATCCTGAAGAATTTGAATACACTACACTGTTATAATCAAAGTTCGCCATGAGACTACCAGAAATGAAGATGGATAACTCAGGTAAAATCCATCCTTTTTTGTTGCATGTTCATTTTCTTTGACCCATTGAATTGTACTACAGTGTACATCATTCACATAATCGTGATCTTTCTCAAGTAGAATCTGAACGTTAAAACACTGACCAACAAGAAAGACGGTTCAAGCAGATTACGCAATCTAATGCCTTATTTCCTATTGACGTATGTACTTTTTGTCCACTAGACACACTTTACTGATACCAAAGTGCATTTACTTTACTTTGATTATTTCCGATCTCACGTAGTAATGCATCGTTTATGATTGCATGTCTTTTTCGTGTTGAAAATGTGGCGTTTTCTTTATCACAATGAACAGTGTTGCATATACTGCAAGACAGCACTTCATGAGAAGCATACAATCGGTATCTATACATAGACCAAACGAGAGTTGGTTCATCGTTCATAGTAGGCAAGGAGGCCTTCAAGTACATGCAAGAAGTTAAAATGTGATATCATTTGTTATGTACAAACGATTACAACCAATAACTTCGTCGAGATGTATTGATTTGTATTACCTAAATACTTTACTGTTATTCATTACTATTTTGCAACTTATCAGCCTAAGTGATAACTACCCAGTGATATTGAATCATTTTCTTTCTATTTCCGGTAAGTAATTTGTTCATGAAGTGCCAAATAGAGGTTACAGGATTTCACAAGAACGTCTTACATATTTCGTATTGATCGTTTCATACAAGAATGCAATCGAATATTAGTTGAACTAATACATTCATCTTTTATTTTCAGTTCGGATGATTGCGGTTGCATCACTTTCGTTAAGAAAAACTGAAAGCATTCATAGTCATGGTATTCATTGATATTTGTTTCTAAGTATCAGATGTATGCGGTGTGATTGTTGTTCCGTTAGATAATTATTATCACGCAGCTTATTTGAAGATGTTTTGTTATTCACTTTGTCTTACATCATATTTTTCATACTTCTGTTTTGACATACATGTATTACTTTGTATTAAAGTGTCATGGAATGCTGACCCGATTTCTGAACAAGGTCTCTTAAAGTCTATGTCAATTTTGCGTCCACATGCCATGAGTTTGTCGTTGCAGCATATTAAATGGTGCGAGCGTGCAAGACAGTGATGGATCAGGGGCGGATCCATGCAGGGAGGACCGCAACCGGCGCACGCCCCCCTTTATTTTTTGTTGAAACAAAAGAAATAAAAAGAAAAAATGGGGGGAGGGGTGCGTGCGCCCCCCCCCTTTAATTTTGTTAACGCGCCCCCTCTTTACGGAATTCCTGGATCCGCCCCTGTGGATGGTGCGGTTTCTGAGTGCACAAGCGAATCCGGCGATGATAGAATAATCGTTAGCTTTACGTATGCAGTGAGAGTGAGTGGAAGTGTGCGTGCTTGGATGTATCTTCTAGAATGTAACATGAACTGAGTTATAACACAAAACAATATGAAATTCCATTTAAATCAATTCAAAACATCATATTATAGGCCCACTCTGTATACATTAAAAAAATCATCGCATAAAATATACGAAGATTGCGTTGACTAATAATAATGATGATGATAATAATGATAATGATAATAACAATTATCATTATCATTATTATTATTATCATTATTCTTATTATTATTATTATTATTATTATTATTATTCTATTATTAACTATCATTACTATTATTAGATGATAAATGAAGAAACAAACTGATAATGCATTTTTGGCCAATAAAGCAGGAGTTTATTCGACTCAAATTTTCGGCGTCCTACACCATATATAGGACGCCGAAAATTCGAGTCGAAAAACTCATTCTTTACTGGCCGAAAATGCATTACCAGTTTGTTCCTTCATTTCTTCGTGGAGCCAATACGTGAAATCTCAACATACACTGTATATTATATATAAATTACCCTAACCCTATCATAGCCCTTTTTACACTTGTGTTACTTAACCCCGTACTTTCTCTGACCCAGGACTATCGTTAATCCCGTACCAATTTTTTCAGCTTTTTACACTCCCCAATAAATCCCGTACTGAGCTCTTGTCCTGGGCTAAAGAGAAAACTGACCTGTTTACACTCGTATTTCTTCAGTCCCGTACTTTCCAAACCACATGAATATTCATGATTACGCTGTGCACTGTAAAGTACACGCACGCACCGGCAGCACTCGATTACCTCGTTTCTGATTGGTCAATGGGGTTCGGACTTCGTCTCCTTCGCTTAGTCCCAGATTATTTCTTCGTTCTGTTTACACTCGCTTGCTTGGCACCGCAATTGCGGGGTTAGCACGGCAATTGCGGTGCTAACCCTGCTTTTTTGCAGGGCCATGTAGTATACGGGATTATCGGCGGGGCTAGCCCACTTTGGCAAAAACAAGTGTAAACAGAAAGTGGTCTAAGGAAAGTCCGGTACCAACGGTGGGGCTAAGGGCCCCCACCCCCTTAGCCCCACCGTTGGTACGGGACTAAGCAAAAATTTGCAAGTGTAAAAAGCCCTTATAAGTCCTTGTAGAAAATAAGATAGTAACAATTGTTAAAGCCGCAGGGGCAAATTTTGTGTCTCCATTCGTGACACCCCGTTCTACCGAACCTCCTTGGACTTTAGGCTTAGGCCATCCAAATCAACCAGCACTTCTGCCTATGGTGATTGATTTTATCTAAAATTAATCTGGATACACTCTTAAATCCCTTTTTTATTTGCTCCCCCATCAGCGTGTAAAGGGTCTCCCATGATTTGCTCGTCACAGTGCAGGATAAACCTATCAAAGTTTGCTATAAAAACTATATATTTAGGCCCCAGTACGTGGATACCGGTACCACTATAATCCCTTTGTTTATCTGCAGGCCCCTGATAACGTGATTTTTATTTATTTATTTATTTTTTTTTTTTTTTTTTTTTGGGGGGGGGGGAGAAGGGGGGTTCAGAATTAGAAAGAAATTTGACCTTTTTAGTTCGAGTTTATGGTCAGTTCCGTACCCATACACATACCGAGCAATATTTGCTTATCAAGGAGCAAACGGGGGGGGGGGGGGCAGGGTCCGTGGAACCCCCTGAACCCCCCCCCCCCCCCCCCAACCCGGCACCGATGATAAGTTACGGGCCTGATCTGTGTACGAACGATTCATTTCAAATGTTCCAAGGCAATAGTTTCTATTATCACATGCAATACTTAAGGTGTAGTATACACATCAGTCGTTGCTGACAAACCTATAATACGCAGTGCCTATATACTGGATAGCAACGACCTGATGTGAGCAAAGAAATAGGACATCGTAATGAATTATGTTTAATTATGTTGAATTGAGGATCGAGTAGGCCTATTATTGCCGATAACATTTTAGTAGCCTGATTCCGTCCCGGACCGTGATACGAGGGTTACGACATTTTAATTTGATAACAACTTTTTTTTTCAAGTGAAGTACACGAACATTGTAGGAATGCTACAAAGAATATTATCACCAAAAAATAGGCAATTAGATGCTTTATTTTCTGATTTAGAGCAGAATCAATATGTATGATTTCATGATTTTATGATTTTTTATCAATATAAAATACATAAATCTAATTTCTCTTTTTTTTCATAGTTTGGTAGATTACGCCCCTGGATATGAATGTGCCAATTTTCATGGCAATTGTGCGACCGATATTTTTTTTTTTTTTTTGGGGGGGGGGGGGGGGAGAGATCTAGAGATTCAACCCTTCCCAGACCACAGAACAGCAAAAAAAAGCCCGGCCTGGTTAGGGTTAAAATGAATTAACTCTAATAACAATATCATTTACCGAATGCTCTTGCGCAAATTCCCAAATTATTATCATAATTGATGTCCGCACATTGGAGACAAGAATTACTGTATTTGGACTGTTCACTTAGGAGCCTTGAATATTTACGGTATAATAGAGACATCATCTCCGGCAAAAAGCCCAAACTTAATACGGAGTATGAAAAAGTCAGAAGTGGAAAGAGATGTTTCCCATCCTCATATATGTCTAACCCTACTTCTCAAGTCATGTCACGGTATTATAAAATTGGAAACAGTGATCCATTACATTTCACATTTCATTTCCTCCATGATAATACCGACATTAATTGCCAGTAGCGGATCCAGACGGGGACGCACCGGGCGCGCGACCCCTCTTTATTTTTTGTTAAGTACAGTTCTGGTTGAGGTGAGGATTTAGCTACTTACGTCACCACTTTTTGCGAGATATTCAGAAACCACTTTATGAGATGTCAAAGAGTATGCAATTCTAATGGGTATCAAAAGTTTATTTGATGAAAATCGGTTTTAAAATGGCTGAGATATCCCAAAACAAGGTGAAACAAAGAGATCCTAATAAAAGGCGTGGCCTGTCGCCTTTTGTTATTATCATTTTTGTGGATATCTAAGCCATTTGAAAATCAATTTTCATGAAATAAATGTTGAATCCTTCTTAAAGTTACATGCTCTTTCATAATGATAATAATGATAATAATAATAATGATAATAATAATAATAATGATAATAATGATAATAATAATAATGATAATAATAATAATAATGATAATAATAATAATAATAATAATAATAATAATAATAATAATAATAATAATTGACAGTGCTTATATAGCGCATAACACAAAGTGATAATGTCCCTATGCGCTCAAAAAATGAAAAGATTATACAAAAACATACCATTCCAATTACTGTGATGGTACCGAGCCTCATATTTGCTTACACTGTAAACAAATTTACATTTCAAAGGCAGACTTGAATCTATTTATATCAGTGATTTGTCTTAATTTCTGAGGTAAATTATTCCATAAGGTCGGGGCATTAAAAGCAAATGTTCGTTCTCCGTAAAATTTGGTTCTTCTGTTTGGAATAACAACTTGAATCTTTACTTTTTGAACGAAGGTTCCTCTCTGGTGCGTAGATTTGAAGTAGCTCCCTTAATAATGTTGAGCAAACGTATTAAACATTCAAATGCCAATAACATTATCTTAAACTGAATCCGATTTTTCACTGGAAGCCATACCCAGTGTAAGCTTCTTAAAATTGGTGAAATTTGCTCATGTTATTCTTGATTTTGGATACTACTCGTGCAGAAGAGTTTTGTATTGATTGTAATCTCTGTATCTGTTCATATTTCATAAGAGGTTTCTCAGTATCTCAATTCGGAATGTTATAAACCTGAATCCCCACCTCAACCAGTATTCCGAAGGTTCGCTATTCCGAAGGTTCTTTAGTCCAAAGGTGTAATTCGTTATTCGGAAGATTCGTTATTCGGAAGATTCGTTATTCCGAATATTCGTTATTCCGAAGGTTCGTTAATCCGAAAATGTGATGAGGTTTGTTATTCCGAAGGTTCATCAATCCGAAAATGAAATCAGGTTCGTTATTCCGAAGGTTCGTTAATCCGAAAATGAAACAAAGCTCGTTGTTCCGAAGGTTCGTTACGGACCCTATCACTTCGGATCAACGAACCTTCGGAATAACGAACCCTATTTCATTTTCGGATTAACGAACCTTCGGAATAACGAACCCTATTTCATTTTCGGATAAACAAGCCTTCGGATTAACGAACCTTCGGACTACCTTCGGAATAGCGAACCTTCGGAATAACGAGCTGTAACCATTCTCGCAAAGTGCCCCAAACTGGGGACACGATAGTTTGCCCTAAAGGCAATTTGGTACATTTATTTTCACCACTTGTTTCTTGAAAAAAAAAAATCACTTGTCCTCTTTTTTTCTTGCCATAGACCGACCAATTAAAACCGAAAAAAATAATCAGAAGTGAAATCTAAATTAAAAAAAACAACAACACCACACACACACACACACACACACACACACAACAACAACAACAACAACAACAACAACAACAACAACAACAACGTTAACGCCACAAATGTTCGGATTAACGAACCCTTTTTCATTTTCGGATTAACGAACCTCTAGGTATTGGGAATTTGTGTGTTTCGGATTAACGATCCTTCGGAATAACGAACCTTCGGAATAACGAACAGCACCCACGAGGATACAATATGTGCGCTCAAAAAAAAAAACGGATTTTGTTTTCTGTCAAACGAGTCATAATGTTAGATTGACATATCTCGATCTGTACAATGTTTGTGCATAATGTTGTTTTGTCCTTGTAAAATGTTTTGTTTTGTTTATTTGGTAATGTGAATTTCGTGGCACTGAACGAAATTCGAATAAACACCTTTAAAAAAGTGGATGACCTGCGGGCTTAACATGCAATCAATTGGCTTCATCCACAAATGGTTTCCTTCTGTTCAGTATTCATCAAGTTACTTTGTGTAAATTGTCGGGTTTCTTATGTATCTTTGTAATGATTAATAGGCCTACCGCAAGGCCCTACAATTAAACAATGAATAAACCAACAAATCAAAATGAGGTAGCAGCAATAAAAAGAATAATGATATAAGTATAGGCCTATATACACTATCGTACTACTAATTTTGTACTTACTAACGACAATGATAATGATATATTATCACGGTATGAATAAGTTATGATGATGTATAACAAGAGGAAAATAACAGATAATAGGCCTATCCCTTGAATGAACTGCAAAATTTAACATTGCTTAAATTTGTTGATTTGAAAACAAACAAACAAACAAACAAAAAACAAACATGTGAAATTTACTTAGTCGAAAAGTAGGCATACTTGTCAATTTATACCATATCAAATATGTTGTGAATTGTGTGATTTTCAACTCCCCAAAACACATACTCCAGTATTCATAATGATGATTATAACTTATAATATCCATTGATCTCTCGGGTTTGCCCAAAGAGATTCATAAATCTCTTTGGGTTTGCCGTGATTTAGTACTGTACTGGCGCTCTTCAGCAATCCTGCGTTTTTGGACGTATGGTACGGGCAAAGATTCACCGACGGGTACCGGTGGTAGAGTGCAAGTACAGTGCACGACGTAGGATCTTCTATTACGGGAAGTTCTCAGTGCCGTCACGCTGGTGGTGTCTTGGCGTCAGTTCCGAGGGCCGGTGAAATCAAATGGATCTGTTTTCAGATCTTCCGGAACCAGAAGGTAACGGATGTTTTATGGTTCTAATTTACATCGTTTCAGTTTATTATTGACATTGTCTATGGGGTATTTGTAGAAGACTTCTAAACCTCACTCATTGTTCGGTCTTTTTTTTTGTGCGTAGTCCCGTATGCTAGTTTTTGTGTAGCAGGATTATGCTGTTGGAGAAAGTTGACAGAACCTCATTTGCACTCGGTTGCGTTACACTTCAGACACTTGTTATTGTCATATTTCACGTCAGGACTTGTCCAGAGAACATCCCTGATGAAAGATGCTGTTTACTGTTGGAGCAGGCCCTATCATGTTTTACATCATACCCATCTAATGTTGTAAATTGTATAGATCTACAATGTAACTGGGTTAGAATCTATTATAAAATAAATTTACTTGAGTGACCTGCACCTCGTCTTGGCAAGCGAACGGGTTCAAGTGAAATGCGCCCACACCAGCTAACAGAGAGCAATCGAATGGGGCGCCACACACATGTATGATGTCGCCCAGCAAGCAAGAGTGCCTGGACCCGCGTGGTCAAAAAGGCTACTCTGCTAGTGCTACTGACTCGTGCAAGAGCAGTGCCAGAGGTTTCAAATCCGTCTTTCAGAGCAGTTGTTGTTCTCGCAGATCTCTCCTGACCGAATCATTTAAAGTCATCAATTTGAACAGAAATGAAAAGCGGACTATTCCGTTCTCTGTATCCTGACCATTCCTGTTGTCAATAATTGAACTTCATCATCTGCATAGGCCCTAAGTATTCAAATTGACACATTTTTTAGTATTTAAGGTGAAATTTAGCCACGATGTAAGGGAACATAATATGTAAACGATTGTAACAGATACGCTGAGAGAGGGCGGAAGGAACAACGAAAGATGGCGATTGTCCTCGGAGGACTTACGTTGACGTTTTGGTACCGAAGACTGAATTAAAGTGGGCAATTTCCTGTCTGGTTCTAGTGTCATTCCCTGTTGTGCAAAGTTGTCCCCTTTCAACGATACTAGGCCTTCCCAGATCCAAAATCCTGCAATGCGCAGCCCGAACGCTTCGAGTTCGGGCTGGTTGCAGTTAGGAAGGGGCCTGCACCTCGCCACCCCACCCCACCACCCTCCCATAGACAAAGCACATAAAAGACCAATGTGGGTGACTGTGCTGTGATGATATGGGTAACACCTATTCCTTTTATGATGTTAACATTTTTGAGAGAAACTGTTCAATTTTCACCTCGGTTTGCCTGGTTGTGGTAACCCTGCAAAGTTTCAAACGTACATGTATGGTTGAGCATCACGTTCTGAGCTGAGTGATGCTCAACCTGAGCTTTTCAGAGTAACAGATCCAGATCCAGATGGTTGGTACTGACAACAGTCCCGGGTGTAGCCCGACCAGACGCCATGCGTTTTTTTTCAGCGACTGGGCTGTGTATAGTTATTCCAGGTGTAAATTTTGTTCTTCGATCGGTACACTTGTAGCAATTTACGCAGGGTGACAATATTGGGGCCCCTGACGAAGTGCGGGCACCTCACTATACTACTACTAGGCTCTGTCTCTCCTACTTGGTTCCTCAACCTTGAACCTGGTCGATTGGTCCCCCCCCCCCCCCCCCCCAACCGAACCCTAGGGTGCTGTACCAATGTGTGTGGGTCACCGGTTACCATACCCAGCCCTGTGTATGAAGCAGCTCTTTCTGAGCTATCCAAACCAAACATTCATTACCAGACCCATAGCCCTAGGGCCCAATTAGAAAGTGAAAACTGAGCTGGGCTGGCCTAGGTGATGGGTAATCTTGGTCATGGGTGCAGTCAGTCAGTTATTACGTGGCATAACATCTATTTACTGTGATGAATGTATACAATATATAAGTATACAATGTATATTATATATACAACTGTACATATAAGCAGTTATTTTCATGAACAGACATTTTCACGAATGAGTGGGTTGCAAACATTTTTGGGAGATGTTTTTTTCACGACTTGACTGACTAGTGTTGATTATTAAAAATAACAGCTGATACAATTAGCACAAAAAATGATGGTCGCATCATATGAAAGAGCTTTCCTTGAATACAAGTGACTTGCCAAGAAAGCTTCCTTTCAAATATTGCCAGTAGACAATATAACCTGTCTGAAGGTTTGATTTTCTTTTAAGGAAAAGGAAAAAGACTAGATGTGGTCAGCCATAATGAGCTGAGAGTTTGTCATATATTGTCTTTCTTTCTGTTTATAGGTGATGAGAAAAAACAACCAGACGAAAGCAACGAGGCAACTTTGCAGACCTCACACAATGACGTGCCTACCTCGCCTAGACTGTCTGAAAAGACGCTGGAAAGAAAAACAGAGGACATCCAAAGTCCTTCAGCAGAAGTAGTCAGTGAAAAAAGTGATGAGAATGCAGTTTCAAAGAGACAATTCAGGGATGATGATGAGGATCGTCCATCTGTCAAGAGGTTAGCGATGGGTGAGTAGTATGGAGTAGTCAGGGTTAATCTGCACGGACTACCCTAAATGAATTTATTTATACTGAATGTGACCCTTTGTGCAATTAAAGTGAAATATTTGCCATTCTGAGTCTGTAAACTAGACACACTGATTTGAAATTGTTGTCATGCTGATTAAAGCCAGAACAATTCTTGTCTGCCAGCAGAACTGTCGATTATTGCTCTGAGATGTACACATATGCATAAGAAATGTGCACGATGTAACACGATTTCAGTCGGATTATGACGAAAATGCAAAATATTGGCCGAAAATGTTCACAAAAGTCCACAATCTCCTAGCCTACCCCTCTTCTGGAATGAAAGTTGTGTACTACGACCAAAATTACTCTACTCTTTGATCTCAAAACACTCCAAATCAGCTCATCATCCTGGCACATCATGTCAGCCAGGTAAGTTTCTTGGTAGACCCTTTTGATTGCAACTGATTGACAAATTGCCCTACATCGACGTAAATAATTTACGTCAATGTAGGGCAATTTGTCAATCAGTTGCAATGAAAACATCTCGACGGAAGGATTTCATGAATTTGAGACCCTTTTGATGTATTGAAAGTAAATTCCAAGTGACAGAAGATTACTTTTGAGCCCTTCCAAGAACTATGTTTTGACTTTAATCATTAGATTTTTCTGGCAACTTCCAAGTGGAAAACTAGTCCTTAAGTGATACTCTCAAGGAGGAAGACAAATAGCTCTAGGATAAGGAGAAGAAAAAGAAGAAGGAAAACCTAAATGAATCCTGTAAAGTCAGCGCCTTATTCAAACTGTCTCGTGCTTGACAATGACACAGGTATTTACAGGTTGCAGGGTTTCAGCGCTGAGAGGCAGGGGGAGAGGGACAGCATGCAGGACGCCCATGTCATCTTGGATGATTTCACCTCCCACCTCACCAATTTGCCTTCCACAATGTAAGTTACACTCTCTAGCCCTTGTATGTCCCAGAGTAAATACTTATACCGTATGTCCCCAAAAAAATTACAACGGGACCCTCCGCAATTATAACTTTAAAAATAGTGAATCAATCCAAATACAATTTCAGCGTACGAAACTATAACTTATTGCCCACATCTTACAGAAAACCCCATTCGATTTGCTTTTCGTGGTCAAAGAGAAATGAGGAATTTTGTAGAGCATGTCAGGAATCTCTTCCCTCCAAGTTCTGTCTATTTTGTTCACACACAAAAGCATCCAAGGGCTAATCTTGGAAGAATCAGACTCATGACATGCTTTACAACAATCCACATTTCTCTGTGACCGCTTAACCAAATTGAATGGGGTTTTCTGCAAAATAGAGGTAAGATGTTAAGACCCTGATGTAGCATTTAGACAGTTTAATCTTATTGGGTTTTGTCAATACGAAAATCTGATTGTAATTTTTTGGGGGGACATACTGTAATGTTAAAGTGGAAATTTTTGTGATGTTGGATTTTTTGTGCACTTTGCACGACACGGAAATAAGAATGCACACAGATGGGTTACTTGCTATGATTGATATGTCATATAATTTCTGTTATCTCTGATATCAAGGTAGGTGTATTGTAGGGGCTCTTAAATGCTACTTGTAGTTTTCTTCATATTCACTGTTCCCGTAACACGAGTAAATTTGCTGTCGTCCGACCGGTTACCTTTTACCACAGTATGTGCTGTCAAAGTTGTTGACTGCCACAGGAGCAGTAAGCTGTTTGAATTTCAGTGCAGTGCTACGAAATTCACATTACCAAAAACATTTTTGAATTTCAATTGTTGTGAGTGTTTGTAAGACTATCAACTTTTGAAATTCATATTGCCTGGCCAGGTATGAGATATTACTTGGGTTAAAAAATATGCTTATATTCAATGAAAAATGATAGTGGTGATAAAGAACAATATTTGCTAATTGTCCCCGCCGAACAAGTTCGAGCAGGGGACTATGAAACGGGCTCCGTACGTGTGTGTGTCCGTGTGTCCGTCCGTCCGTCCGTGTGTCCGTGTGTCCGTGTGTCCGTCCGTGTGTGCGTCCGTGTGTGATCAAAATGTTCAAAATGCTACTCCTTCGCCATTTCTAACCCGATTTTGATTCTGTTTGCTTTATATGATAGCACTACATGGGAGCTTTGAAACTTTTATACAGAATTTCAGTTGTGACCTTTGACCTTGACCTTTGACCTATATTGTACATTTTGCTTCAAAATGCTACTCCTTCGCCATTTCTAACCCGATTTTGATTCCGTTTGCTTTATATGATGGCACTAGGTGAGGGCTTCAAAACTTCTACACAGAATTTTGACCTTTGACTTCTTTGACCATTGACCTTGATTTTTGACCTATATTGTACATTTTGCTACAAAATGCTACTCCTTCGCCATTTCTAACCCGATTTTGATTCCGTTTGCTTTATGTGATGGCACTAGGTGAGGGCTTCAAAACTTCTACACAGAATTTTGACCTTTGACTTCTTTGACCTTTGACCTTGATTTTTGACCTGTATTGTACATTTTGCTACCAAATGCTACTCCTTCGCCATTTCTAACCTGATTTCGATTCCGTTTGCTTTATGTGATGGCACTAGGTGAAGGCTTCAAAACTTCTACACAGAATTTTGACCTTTGACTTCTTTGATCTTTGACCTTGATTTTTTAACCTATATTGTACATTGGCTACAAAATGCTACTCCTTCGCCATTTCTAACCCGATTTTGATTCCGTATGCTTTATGTGATGGCACTAGGTGAGGGCTTCAAAACTTCTACATAGAATTTTGACCTTTGACTTCTTTGACCTTTGACCTTCATCTTTTTACCTATATTGTACATTTTGCTACTAAATGCTACTTCCGGCGGGGACATATATTACGCACCGCGTAATTTCTACTTTTCCTTGTTATATTCTTCACTGATATTGATAATCAAAAATATATAAAGAGAAATGGCGATGATGATAATGAGGATGATAAGGATTAAAATAGTAATATAGATCGTGCAAGTGAAGAAAGAATCCTGAATTCGTAATAGCTAACGGTGCAATAAATACAATTATATATTCAGTGAGAAATAGCATCTGTGGCAAATATATGGAAACCTGCTAGACAGAATGTTTGTCAACTTACAGAAAAATCAGGCTGCTGTAAATATTTTTAAACTCTGAATAGATCTTACAGCTGCGAATGAGTTACTTACATTGCAGCAATGTAAATTTCCTTTTCTTGTGAAGGTTGTAAACTTGCAAGCCCATCGATTTTGTTGTCGTTTTCACGCTCTCTTTGATTTCTACCCAGATCCCGAATGGCATACTACGCCGTGTTTGATGGGCACAGTGGAGATAGAGCATCCAAGCACGCCGCCAGTACTCTCCACACGCACCTCGCCATCAAGTTCCCTCAAGGAGAGGCTACCAATCGGGACAAGGAGATTAAGAAATGTTTGATTGATACCTTTAAGGTCACTGATGAGGCTTTTCTGAAGCAGGCTTCAGCAAGGTAAGATATGCAATATATTTTTCCAGTCTCTGGCAGAAATACAGAAAAATCTAACCCAACACAGAAGTACCTGAGTGTTGAAATTCATCCCATAGTCAAGACTTTTTGTACTCAGTTGAGTAGAGTCCCTGTGGTGTATTAAAGTGTCACATATCCTCTTGATAATTTTACTTTCTACTTCAATCTTTCTTCCAGTTCTTATTTCCAAATGTAACAAAAATACATGGTTCTATGCTATTTTTTTGTTTATTGTAAAAATTACTGTTTGACATGAATATTGCAAGAGATTACACCATAGCTATAGCAGGGCTGCACACTAACCCACTTTTTCTACTGGTCTGACCTGTCTGTCATACCAGTAGGTACGGTACCCAGTTTTTCAATTTTTTACCCGTCAACTCCTGAAAAAGTTACTGGTCAGACAGTATTGAGTAATTTTTACTGGTCCTGGACCGTTGGACCGGTGCCAGTGTGCACTTTTGGCTATAGGTTTATTTCAGAACTTAAATTACATTGTGTCTGTTCTTCAGTGATTCACTCTGAAAAGCATGAAGTTTGGAAGGTACTCCATTTGTTCCATCTACTGCATGTGATACGAGGCATACAGACAGAAGTCTGAATTGATGAAAATCTTGGGTCAAGTTGTTTTTATTGCCACTGATCGACAAATTCCCCCACATCGACGTAAATAAGCACTGAATTAATCAGTGTTTAGCAGTAGCGCCAAAAGAAAATACACCTAAGGCCAAGTAAAAAAAGAAAGCAGTTTCTCGTCCGGGTTTTTTGAGCAAGGCGATGAGGGAGGTCTTTACTATTTGATATCTTACTATTTTTTCGAGGATTGTCAAAATGTAAGTAATATGTGTTTCTCGTCCGGTAATTCTGAGAAAGGTAACGAGAGAGGGGTTTACTATTTTCTATATCCAATTTATGAAATGAAATATCACTCTGGTAGCTGTGTTATGAGAGACCAGGTCCCAAGTGTATGTCTTGCCTGCACTCTGTGCATTTTCAAACAAATAGATATATTATGTAGGCCTACCATACTTGAAACGAAACTTCATGCATGCAGAAATACATTTGCTTTTTCTTTCCACTACAGATGTCAAGGGAAAATGACCATCTTAATGCTGGCATTTCTGATACCAGTGTACTTGCAATTCTGATGTATTGTGCTATTAATTGAAACAGGTATAAAACATGGCTTTCAACAAATGTACGACTGAAATTAATTCCATGATATTCAAAACACTGCTTTATTTATCATTTGTGTTTGTGACTTTTTGAGTCCACACAGCTGGTATGTATAGTTCTTCACAGTACAATTGTAGCACATTCAACTGGAAACTGGCTTGTACAATTGCAGATGGATGTCAAAATGATACTGATATGGCATTATAGCATTAAACATTTAAAGATGTTTCTTCATGTTCTAAAAAGACATTTGATAATCACTCATCATGTGGATGATGAATGATTGTATACCAAAACTACATAAATGTAGTAAAACATGTACCTGCGCAGGTAAGTCACATTCTCCCTTCATTTCTTCCATGGCCATCATTACAGTGCTACCAAGAAGCAGCAGTGATATAAACAGCAAAACTCAACGTGTAATGACAATTTCAGTTCACGCTCATCAAAACTGCTTATTACTTTTCAAAGTTTTGGCTATCAACATTCGTTTGTGGGTGTATTTTGTTTGTTTGTTTGTTTTGTGTGTTTTTCCCTCGTGAAAGACGTACTGATTTCTTCGTATCGAACGTAAACTGCATGTTTACCGTAAGCCATTCAGCTCAGCTCAGCTACGGCGCATTCGATTCATCGAACTTGCAGTAACCTCTTATAGGCAGGAGCACATGGCGCATTCCTTTAAACTTGAAAGTGAAGCCACGTGTTTGCACATCGGCGCTTCCACACACAGCGCGGCATTTTGCGATCATCGTTATAGCAGACTTTCCGATTCCAGTCAGGGGAAAAGGAATTGGAATACTTCGGAAAAGACTAATGTTTAAAATCCAATAAAATGAAAAAAGCCTGAAAACAACGCGTGATTATGTTTTCATAGTAAACGATAATTGAAAACACGGAACAGAGTACCGGTATCGCATCCGCTCACACAGAAGCTCTCTTGAGAAGATGAAAGCATTCCACGTCCCCTGCTAGATAGTGGAAGCTTCCATAATCATCCCAGCAAGTTTTTGGAGGTACATACTTGCACTCGTACACATTCATTGCGAGAAAGCAATCAATCAACGCTGAACATTGCGTAGTTTGGCATCTTTATCGTGCTGGTGACCAGCTCGATGCTTCGGCATGTGTCATAACGTTATGTTTAGAGCCTGTAGGCCTCATAAGTCGACGCGTTTAATTCAAAATAGCAAAAAGAGGGAGATTGAAAAAATACGAATTCTGGTGGAAAAATACGAATTTTGGAGCTGCTGAGTACTAATTTGTGCTTCCAAAGGTTGGCAGCTCTGGGCCCCGTTTTATGAAGAGTTAGAATTGATTATGAAGTCGATTTCAACTGTAAGTCTATGGCAGACTGTGTAGTAAGGAAAATTAAAATTGATTTTATCTTTTGATAAAACGGGGCCCTGGTATTAAAGCCGTTCGCTGTGCACACGTGCGCTTGAGATCGGTTCTCTCCATCACTGCACTCCACGATTTTTTTTTTTCCAGCTCCAGAACGCGCGCATGCTATATATGCTGGCTGGCTGGTCTCCTCTATGACTAGTATGTGGTTACATTGCGCAATCAATCTAGCAGCACATGAAGCGGGCAACAGTCTGCACGAGAAAAATGTACAGAAGGTGCTCAACGTCCTGTCTACACCACGACGTACCGAGTGCGCTGTACATCACAGCCCAGGCCGCGCCCGCCCGCGCCCATCCAATTACAGTTCAACTGCTTTGTGGGTCATTCCTTCTTTCCGAGCTCGCAGTGTGAAATGCATGCGTTATTACATACGCACTACAGAAGCTACAGCTGTACTACAGCTATAAAGTAGAGGACGCAAGGCGTAATTAGAAATGAGACATCACGATTGGTAGGTGAATTGTCGATTTTTTTTTTTTCGGCGGCCGAAAAAATAGTAAAATATCAGAAAAGTCGATGCGGCAACTGAAAATCGATGCGGGCGGGGAGCGGGCTGAGACGAGAATTATGAATTTCTTGGTATTTTCAGCGCCATTTTGAAAATAGTAAATAGTAAAAAAATCGACGCGGCGGCCAAAATCGATGCGCGCGAGGACGAGAAACTGGTTTCTTTTTTTACTTGGCCTAAATCATGGGCATACACTCCCGGGCAGAATTCGAACCTATGACCTTGTGATTGCCGGACATCCAGTAGACTACCGAGCTTCCACCTGACTGCCTGTGCTGGTTCTAATCCTTACAGCGTGCAGATGGTCAGGAGGTCATAGGTTCGAATCCTATGTGAGTATGTATGCCCATGATTTCCTTTATCATGGCTGCTACTAAACACTGGTTAATTCATTGCTTATGTACGTCAATGTAGGGCAATTTGTCAGTCAGTTGCAAGGCAAAAGTCCTTTCATTTTGTTCCCCTTTCTGTTAAATTTGGCAGTAAGCCCGTCTGGAAGGATGGTTCCACAGCCGTCTGTGTGCTGGTGGTTGACAACACGCTCTACATAGCCAACCTTGGTGATAGTAAGGTTCTCTGACTCAGTCTAATCTATGACTTGATCATTTTTGTCAGCACTGTTTGGGCAGAATCTTCAATTTAACCTGTTGAGGACGAGTCCCGAGTATACTCGGGCAGGGGTCTATGGGAAATGTGTGTTGTAGCAAAATCGGTCTGTCCTTAATGGGTTAATGTTCCCTTTGCTGGAGGTCAACAGCTTTAAGCTAAACAAAAGCCAACAAACCATAACTATACATGTACAATTGTATTATTGTACACCGATTCATTATAATTGTTTTTGGATTTGAATTCGTGCAATAAATCTCATCATATTTTTGTATTTTTTGTGCCATACAATGTATTTGTAATACAGACTTGCAGTTAAAGTTTTTAGTTGACAAGATTTGCTTCTCCTTTGTACAATGTTATTGAGATCGTACACGTACAAGTGATGTCAGTGTTTTGATTTTATTGCTGGCTCTTGATTAAGACTTTCCTAGGGTGAGATAAGGAAATCGTTTACTTTTAAGTTGATCCCAAAAGTGGACACAAAAACATGTATTGAATTGTATATTGATATTGTAATTTGTCTCTGTGGGCTTTACTTTTTTACTGCGTTTTATTTGCCAATTCCACAGCTGCTGTAATATCTACTTTATGATTAGTCAAGAATGTCCTAAAACTTAGCTCTCATTTAATAGGTGATTAGATAATCCCTTAATCCCTAACTGTGTTGGTAGTACTTGTAGAAGGATTGTCGGAGGGATTAATCGTGTTTTTAGTAGCTGTTGTTGCAGCAGCAATTTCAGATGCAGTTCTGATGATTAAAGTATAATCACAAAGATAAGAAGACTAATACTTGATTTATTACCCACCAATGATAATAGTTCCTATGATAATCATTATGAGTGATATCACTGCTAATGCCAGGACCATTACTTTTCCTGCAACTCCTACTACTACAACAATCATTGTGACAGCAGTAGAACTAGCATATGACTCGATCCTTCGAAATGGTGTACGTCAATTCTGTTCTGTCCTGATTCCTCCCCCCCCCCCCCCATGTTGTCACTCAACAGGCCATTCTGTGTCGGTTCAACCCTGAGACGGGTCGACACCAACCCCTCCCTCTGACCAAGGACCACAGCCCCACCCATTACGAGGAGAGGATACGCATCCAAAAGGCAGGGGGCTATGTCAGGTAATGCTGGAGTTGACGTTTAATTCTTTTCAAACTGAAGTTGTGTTTTCAGGCAGTTAAACCCTTTATGCTAAATGCAACATGATATGCAACTGTCGTTCATCATGAACCTCAGGCTAAATTAGTCATTTCTGATTGTATAATTTTCAAGGTGATTAAAAAGAAGAATGAAACTTAAAAAGGAATGATACCCAAATATACATGTGAATTGAGTGAATGCAGCAATATTAGTAGAACACATCATTTTTTCTATATCATTGTCCATTTATGATGTCACAAAATGTTGTATTGTAGTCTTCTCAGCCGGCGATGGTGGCACAGAAACTTTTTTATGCCTCCGCCACGAAGTGTCGTCGGAGACATTGTGTTTTCGGGTTGTCCGTCCATCCGTCCGTCCGTCCGTAATCAATTTTGTGGACAGCGTATCTAAAAAACTTTTAGAGGTATCCTAATGAAACTTGGCATGTATATGTATGAGTGGGCGAAGTTGTGCCTATCAACTTTTGGGCGCACATGCTCGAGGTCAAAAGGTCAAGGTCAAATGCTCAAAATTTCACTATTTCCCCTATATCTATGCAATGCCTGGAGGTATTTTCTTGAAACTTGGTGTATACATAAACTACCAAATAAAGATTCCCCAGAGAGAGCTTTGAGTCATGTGGTCAAAGGTCAAGGGTCAAAGGTCAAGTGGAAATGTTAAAATTTCACTTTTTTCTCCTTGTCTCACAAATATTTCAAGGTATCTTCATGGAACTTAGTATATATGCATGTACCGACTGACAGTGATCATGTAGGGAATTTAGGGGTCATGGGTCAAAGGTCAGGGGGTGAAAGGTCAAGGTCAACTCATCAAAATGTCATAATTTCTCTCTTATCTATGCAATGCCTGCAGGATTTTTTCTTGAAACTTAATGTATGCATATTACCCAATACAGATTCTCTTGGAAGTTTCTTGCTTAAAGGTCGAAGGTCAAAAGGTCAAAGGTCAAGTGAAAGTGCTAAATTTCACTTCTTCTTTAAACTTATAAAAGGGTCAAAAGTTGGGTACAAACCCTCAAATCCCCCAAAACCTGCACTCTTTGACAGTATAGCCATTCATCCAAATAAACCTAGTTCAAGGATAGTGAACACTCAATGCATTTGTGACAAACCTGTCATTTTAATATTTTGCCAGTTATTTGAAGCTGTCATCACACATTGTCAAGACATTGTGCTATAGACGTATTCAGAGAACCAAGCATTATGGCGGAGGCATACCACTCGCCAGAGCGACATTTCTAGTCATTACTTATGAACGTATTGTCCCAAGTTTCCTCATACATCAGTGAAGTGTTCTAAAAATATCACTGCATTCACTCAATCCACATGTATAATTGTGACCCTGCATCACAAAACAAACAAAAAGTCGCCAGATGTGGATTTTTAGTTAAGGGCAGATTCTGAAAGAGCAGACTCCAAGCTTTAAATGATGTATAACTCAATTCAAATGGACTCCCCTAACCTATCTAAATACTGGAAAGAAAGCACACACTGTGGAAAAGTGTGAACTGCGAAAAGAGGCTCTGAAGTACAGCGTCTATTCAAGCGGTTAATCTTTACCAAGCTGTGCTAGCTGTGCGATGAAAGGGACAAAACACAGGATGTAAACCACTGGAGCAACAAGAATGAAGAGATTATCAGATTAAACTGAAATTAAGCATGTTCTTTTAACACATTCTGTCCATGATTAATACTAACTTTCGAAGCAGTAGCAGTATCCTTTCGAAAGTTATTAGACTTGAAAGTGAAGCGTGTGCAAAGGATTTTAAGAAATGAAAACGGACCTTTAAGACATACCTGATCATTCTACTCTCCTCCAATAAAGGGTTGTAGAAATACTGCTGGAAACACACTTTCCCATTCATGTTATGATCCCAAATTACAAAATAATTTTGAAGGAGGATAGCTCTTTCAAAAACTATGAACAACTCAAGATTGACTCGGTTGACCAATTTCACCTTTTTTGAGCCTCACATAAAATTAAGGGGTGCTACTTTTTGTTCGTTTTGTGATGCACGGTCACAATTAGGGAGACTTCCCCTGTAACAAGGATGTAGCACTCTCATGACAATAGACACACTCATGGAAGTTTAGCATTTAAATTAATAGTGGAACTTTCTTTAAAGACATAATTTACCATTTGCAGATGAAACAAAAACCCAGTATTAGTACTTCAAAATAGTTCTGAAATGTGAATTAGGGATAGAAACAAATGTAAAAATTTGAACCAGTATAATCAATGTTAAGTATTGTTAGATATACAAAATATGAACAATAGTTATAATAAAAATGTTTCCAGACTAAACCGTCTACAGTTATGGTTTAATGAGAAAAACAGTGATATCTCCCAATGTTTGTGGCTTTATTGCAAAAATTTTATATGGTAGGATGTTTTGTGATACAATTGACCTGCACATACAGTAAGTATCAAAAGTGATATCTTAAACATTTATTAAAATCACTGCTTCCAAAGGTAAACAGGACCTTTAAAAGTACAATGCAGTTGACGTATTTAGATATCATATACCAACTGTGCCTTTACAAATCCGAAGCTACGCATACAATGTAAAGTAGTTGGTTTGAAGTCATTTTCATCTCTGCAGTTTACCCTGGATGGTTTCCCGTTTTACAATTCCTGTCAAATTTCTCAAACTTTTGCTCATAAAAGCATTGGTATCCTTTAATCAGTTAAGGTTTTAAGGCACTTTACATCAAATGTATCTCCTAGATTGCTTGTAAGAAGTTCAGTTACTTTCCTTGATTTTTGTTTGACAGGTTTGCTACTTGAATATCGATATGATGTAAGCCTATCAGTCTATGATGTTTTCATTTGAAGAGAGTGATGAATAGTGTATTTAATTAACATTGTGTAAGTACGCATTAGTTGTTAGTTTTTTGTAGCTTTCTTTGCTGTTGGTTCTGTGCTGACTTAACTGTCACTCTCATGTTGTGTGGTGCCTTCAGATGTTTTGTACTGCTGCTGATTAACACACTTCTTAAAAGTACTGGGGATTTCTGTATGCTCTTTTTGGCACTAATTTTCTTTCCGTTGAGCAATGTAGAAATAATCTTGCTTTTGATTCCAAACGTTTCTTGCCGACTCCCTAAAGGGATGGACGAGTGATGGGAATCGTGGAGGTGTCACGGTCCCTTGGAGACGGCCGCTTCAAGCACTGCGGCGTGTCGTGCGTACCGGACATCAAGAAGTGCCAACTAGGAGTCAGTGACCGCTACCTACTCATGGCCTGCGATGGACTATGGAAAGGTTTCAGTGAAGATTCAGCTATCCAATTTATCAATGAGATTCTGGATGTGAGTTTGACTGGTATTCTACCGTGTGTCCCAAAAAAATTACAATGGGACCCTCCGCAATGATATCTTTAAAAATAGCGAATCAATCCAAATACAAATTCAGGGTATGGAACTATAACTCATTGCCCACATCTTACAAAAAACCCCATTCGATTTGCTTCAGTGGTCAAAGAGAGATGAGGAATTTTGTAAAGGATGTCAAGAATCTCTTCCCTCCAAGTTCTGTCTATTGTATCCACACACAAAAGCATCGAAGTGCTAAACTTGCAAGAATCAGACTCATGACATGCTTTACAATTTTTCATATTTCTGTGTGACTGCTTAGCCAAAGTAAATGGGGTTTTCTGCAAAATAGAGCTAAGATGTTATATATAAAGACTCTGAAGTTTCATTTAGACAGTTTAATCATATTGGGTGTTATCAATGCAAAAAATTTGATTGCAATTTTTTGGGGGGACATGCTGTACAGTCAACTCTGCCCTAGTCGAAGTTGCATAAGTCAAATAGTCGCCTAAGTCAATTGCATATACTGGCTCCTATTCCTTTGTTTTCGTTTGTGTTTGGTGCCTCATAAGTTAAATTTTCCCTACAAAGTTGAATTGTTTTGTTTTTTCGGTCCCAAGGATTCACCTTGGGCAGAGTTGACTGTATTTTTGTCGACATTTGAAGGAAACTTTAGCATTAAAAAAATAGTTTAAATGTCACCAACATCCCAGTGTTTAGGAAAGAGCGTTCGGCATAAAAGGAAAGTAAAGATTAACTCATTATCGGGCATATCAGGATACAGGATGTCCCATACTTGAAAAACTAGCAATGGGGCCTTCCATTAGAACTTTAAAGGCATAATTTACCATTTGCAGATGAAACAAAAACCCGGCTTTACTGCTTCAAGATAGTTAATATAAAATGTGATTTAGGGACAGAAACAACCAACGTAAAAATTTGAATCAGTATAATAAATGGTAAGTATTGCTAAATACACAAAATGTGACAATAGTTATGATAACAGTGTTTCTACACTAAACCGTTTACAGTTATGGTTTATTGAGAAAAAAAGCGATATTTCTTTATATTTTAGGCTTTATTGCAAATTCTTGACACGTTAGGATGTTTTGTGATACAACTGACTTCTTATACAAATATGCATCAAATATGATATCTCGAACACTTTTTCAATCACTGCTCCCAAAGGTGAAGTGTTCCTTTAATGATATCATCACTGAATAAATTGAATGCCAGTGATATTATACTTGCCAATAACCAGAATTTTCTCCTTTTAAGATCGATACCTAACTTGCGGATGTTTTTGTTGTTTGTTTCCCCGATAAAAATTAGCCGTGAGAACTGTCGTGTTTGAATGCACTCAAATGGAAATGTACTCAGCTGGATGCCTAAGTTTTTGTGCGTGCATGTGCACTGGCCTGAATTGGATAAGGCTATTCAAACTTATGGGAATGAATTGACCTCAAATCTAGTACCAGTGCACTCTTGTTATAATGAACATAGATACAACGAAATTCCGGTCACAACAAAATAAAAATCCCTGATGCAAAATTATCGGCTCTATTCTTTTTTAGTGTTTATTTGTTCCATTATAACAAAATTTTGGTATAACGAAAGAAATTTGCCGGTCCGAGGACTTCATCGTAACAGGAGTCCACTGTACATGTATGATTGGAGTATGATCACAATCCCTTTTTGTTTGTATGTTTGTTTGTTTGTTTGTCAGTGCAGACATAAGCATTTCAGAAGTGACAGATGAGAAAAAAAAATCTGACGAATACTTGGAGATTTTTAGCCACTTGTCTGATTGTTAGCCACAAGGTATCACTAGATTTTGATGTGTGAAACCAATAGCCCATTAAAGCAATGTCAGGGGAAAGGAAAATTAAAACTCTGAATAGATTAAACCTATAACTGCCATTTTAAAGATTTTCAAGTAAGGTCATCAACAAATTAAAAAAAAAATCAAATCTTTTTCAGTGATACCACACTTGTTACATATCAAAAAGTATTTTTTGAAGATATCAAAATGATCACATGTACATACATGTATTCAATTAGTTTCTATGTTTTTCAACAGATCTCACATGTATCC
Organism: Diadema antillarum; assembly: GCF_040938485.1. Classification (NCBI taxonomy): domain Eukaryota; kingdom Metazoa; phylum Echinodermata; class Echinoidea; order Diadematoida; family Diadematidae; genus Diadema; species Diadema antillarum. The sequence continues at coordinate 3,322,671 of NW_027271001.1, read as the reverse complement.
AATTGCTAAAAATGGATAATACATTATATCCATTTTTGTCCCCGCCGAACGAGTTCGAACAGGGGACTATGAAGCGGGCTCCGTACGTGTGTGTGTCCGTGTGTCTGTCCGTGTGTCTGTCCGTGTGTGCGTCTGTGTGTGATCAAAATCTTCAATTTGCTACTTCTCTGTCATTTATGAGCCAATTTTGATTCTGTTTGCTTTATATGATAGCACTACATGGGAGCTTTGAAACTTCTACACAGAATTTGACCTTTGACTTCTTTGACCTTTGACCTTGATTTTTAGACCTGTATTGTACATTTTGCTACAAAATGCTACTCCTTCGCCATTTCTAACCCGATTTCAATTTCGTTTGCTTTATGTGATGGCACTAGTTGAGGGCTTCAAAACTTCTACACAGAATTTTGACCTTTGACCTTGATTTTTTGACCTGTATTGTACATTTTGCTACAAAATGCTACTCCTTCGCCATTTCTAACCCGATTTTGATTTTGTTTGCTTTATGTGATGGCACTAGTTGATGGCTTCAAAACTTCTACACAGAATTTTGACCTTTGACTTCTTTGACCTTTGACCTTGATTTTTTGACCTGTATTGTACATTTTTTGCTACAAAATGCTACTCCTTCGCCATTTCTAACCCGATTTCGATTCCGTTTGCTTTATGTGATGGCACTAGTTGAGGGCTTCAATAGACACAGAATTTTGACCTTTGACCTCTTTGACCTTTGACCTTGATTTTTTGACCTGTATTGTACATTTTGCTACAAAATGCTACTTCCGGCAGGGACATATATTACGCACCGCGTAATTTCTACTTTTCCTTGTTGCATTTCAATTCGTCAAATACTAATAGTCTAGCGTATAGGTTGTAATGAGCAGCTTCTTCTTTTAATTGTTGTAAAAAGAAAAATGGAAATCGGTCTACAATTAGCATGACTGTTCTGCTGACTTGTTGATGGTTAGCATGGCTACTTTGTGTATTGTAGAACTTTTGGTGCATTTGATACAATTTTGATAAGGTGCTATATGTAGGCGTACAGATAATTATCATTGATTGTCATACAGTCACAAATACACATTCAACAATATGAAATCTAGTTCATGAACCCTCACAATCATACTATTACTGCTGTGTGCTAAATTCACAATATGGACCACTGTTTGTTTTATGCATGTGGTAGAGATTGATGTTCTGATGTTGTGCCAAATTGAGTATTTCATATCCACATAAATGAGTAATTTCATAGGTTTGAGGATATTTGAAATAGATGTTTTTAAGGGGGAGGGGAGAAGCATTGACCAACAGCATGGCAATGTATGCTATTACAGTCAGCTATTAAGTATACAATGTATTTTTTGTGTTGCAATCTTTTACTAATGCCTGAAGAATGCTTTTGTATTTATGTAGTACATAGTTCCTTGTGTGGAAGACATTTTGTTTTCACAGTTTTAAATTTGAATACTTCAAACTGTACACGACATTTTACATGCAACTGTATGAAGGCATATGGTATAAGCATTGTTTTCTTGCAAGATATGCAGTCTGTGTTTCTTAGTTCATTTGTTTGCGAGTACTTTGTGTGTGTGTCTAAAATACATTTGCAGGGAATTTACGCATTTTTCTTTTTGTGCGTCAATATGCGCGCACACACACACACACACACGCACACATTGTTGTTGGTGTTTTGAGGGCTTATTTTAGCTGGCATGCTCATTTGTTTTAAGTGGTGATAACAACAATCAAAAGATGTAAAACTAACTTTTTTAGGAAAGGTGTCATGGCAGGTGTATTATTATTTGTGGAGGTTTCAAGACACTCAAGGATATTTCCTTTGAGATCACAAGGAAATCATTTCTGAGGACAACTTGTACTATTATTAAGAAGACACTTTTACACTTAAAAGAGAAAAGTGTCATAAAATGATGGGAGGAAAGAGAAAACTGTGAAATTAGCAACATGGTTAGAAACAAAATAAATACAATATATGTATTTGACTTTGAGTAAATTCATCAAGGACCCTACGACCCCTGTCACGGTCTTCAATTTCTTCAACCTGGCTAGTATTTGACACCTCAAAATAACCATGCTTACTTTATTTTATGTTGTGTAAGTGTTTCATCAGAATTTGTCATCCTTGGATATGTCGTCATGATATGTATAATGATAGAATGCAAGGAAAGGGTAAACTCCAAGTATAATTCTGCAAAAGTAACCACTTGTCCTAGAATAACACATACAGTGTGCTGTAAAACCAGAATCATTGGCGGCATATATCTTTTGTGAATTGGATCCTACTAACTTTTTTTTTTTTTTATACATGAAACTTTCACGAATTGCCATCTATGAAGGTGTGCAATGTTGTACTGGCATTCTGTGCATTGTGTAGACAAAAAACTATCGTGTGCATTTTACTTTTGTGAATCTCGGCTCTTCTTGAAATTCGGAAAGTTTCATGCAAGCAAAAATTGTTGGTTTTACAGTACATTGTACTTGAACATCTGTAGAATTTACATTCTACTGTATTTTAGTTGTATATCTTAAAGGGGATGGCTAGTAACTGATCAGTGGGAATCAGTGGGAATGCTGGGGGATGATTGTTCCAATCCTTGTGGGTTTCATTCAAGAGTACATTATATATCTATTGTTGTGTGAAAATTGTTTGCTTCAGAATGGTCTCATATTCAAGTAATGTGCAGTTTAAGGCCCCGTCACTGACTAGGCATGCTAACCTGGAAACATTAAACTGCTCATTACTGGAATATGAGACCATTCTGAAGCAAACAATTTTCACACAACAATTAGATATGTAATGTACTCTTAAATGAATCCCACAAGGATTGGAACAATCATCCCCCAGCATTCCCACTGATTCCCACTGATCAGTTACTAGCCATTCCCTTTAAATTAGTGGTATGCGAAGAAAATGAATGTGGTAATGTTCCTATTTTGAGGAGATTTCTCTTTATTTTACCTTCATCAATTCTTATGGACCTCGATTTCCAAATTGATTTGTTTTTGTTTCTTTCAACAAAGTGCAGATTCATTGATTGAATTGAGAGAAAAGAGACCAATGTGAAAGATCCAATCAAGACATACATGTATGTAAGCATGTCATACAAGACCCAGTGAAATGTAAAAAGAAGGCTAGCTACCTTGTCTCTATCGTACTGTGGAGCAAACTCCCCCAGGGGGCCAGATAATCCCCTAAAGGAGCACTGTGCAAATCTTTTGTGACATTTACTAATGACAGGATCACGATTAATAAAATGATCCAAATACATCTCTTGCGGTTCGAGATTAAGATGTCCACCCCTTTCTCTTCTTTGCTTTCTTGGAATTCAGTTGTTGGAATAGAATGAGGTAGTTTCTTTATCACATCTGACATGGCTTGGCATGCAAAACAAGTGCATTGTTGTCTGACAGCTGTGATTGATTACCACTCATACCACTCTCACTAGGAAGAGGACGTCAAACAGGTGGAGGGCAGGTCCCAGGATGAAGTGCGCTTTGAAACAGCCTGCAACAGACTGGCGTCGGAGGCTATCAGGCGAGGGAGCTCTGATAACATCACTGTGGTGTTGGTGAACATACAGAACAAATAGACTACAAACCCAGGAGTTTCGTACCAGTGTGTGAGCATTTGTCACGAAAGTTGCATCTGTGATCCTTGTAAGTGCAGTGTTGTTTGCAGCTGCTGGCTGTGTGGACTGGAATAGGAGCCCAACAGGCAGGAATATTCAGGTGAAATCACTCTTATTTGGAATGACAGCAAAGAAAATAGATTAGAAATCTAAGAATTTGCTGATGATAAACATGTTCTCTCTTTTTACTTTTTGGTTTCCTATGATGGAGACAGTTCCATTTTAAGCTCACCTCGGCTGCCGCATTTGCACCCAGACCAATTTAAAACTTGGCATAGCGAGCAGTCGGCAATGGTTCCATGACATTTGCTCCTGTGACAAGTGCTCCCCATGAACTATCTTCGCGCCAAGCCAACCATGAATTCTACCCACAAACATAGCCCTATTCCTAATCCGCAAATCCTCACATCAAAATAAACCCTATCGCAACCCTAACTCTAAGTTCTTGGAGAAAATAAGACTGGAGCAATTGTTGCAGGAGGAAATATATCACCGTCTACAACAGATTGAAGGAATGAAGGACAAGTGTGTGTAGTAGCTGTCTTCTCTTTATTATTTTCCATTTGCCTTCTGTACTGTACATGGCTGTAAATTACGTTGTAAGATGACTGAAGGTGTAGTAGGGCTTTTGATGTACACTTGTAGTAAGATCATTTGTTTGGTGGTTTCTGTTTATTTCTGCACATGACATACCATGTGAGGTGAAAAACCCCCCCTGAATATTAAAGGGACTGTACAGTACTAGTTGAGGTAGGGATTCATGTTTTGAATATTCCTAAGTGAGATAATGAAAAGCCTCTTATGAAATATGAAAGAGCATGTAATTTTGAGAAGGATTCAACGTTTATTTGACGAAAATTGGTTTTCAAATGGCTGAGATATCCAAAAAAGTGCTAATAATAAAAGGTGACATGCCCCAACTTTATTAGTATCTCTTTGTTTCACATTGTTTTTGGATATCTCAGCCATTTCAAAACGGATTTTCATCGAATAAACTTTTGATACCCCTTAGAACCGCATGCTCTTTGACATCTCATAGAGTGGTTTCTGAATATCTCACAAAACGTTAGAAGCTAAATCTTCACCTCGACCAGAACTGTACACACCCTTTAACATTCTCATGGAGGTCAAGTTTCAAGACTCAAATTCAAACTTCTTTTGTGATCGTTAGATATTAATATATTATGTTTCAATTTACATCACATAATGTCTTTCCTGCAACAGTATGTCACTGACTGAGTGACATTCATTACTTGCTTTTTCAAATGATGTTTCTTCCCCATTTTGGTAGTGACAAAGTTTTGATGCTTGGAATAAGCGGGAATTTGATTTACATGTTTATACTACCTTTTCAATTAATTATCATTGAGTGAAATATGTTATGATACACAAATAGTACTATTCCCTGAATTTACTGTAGCTCTCTGCTGTTTTATGGCTGTGTACTTGTGACAACTTGTAGAAGTCTGGGAGATCACTTTAAAAAGGATGAAAAAATATATATTCTTTCACAATTACCATGGAAGTGACATGGAACAAGTCTATGAAGGCACATGTGAGGTTTAGAAGAACTTACCTAAAGGGTGCTATTATGCAATACATGTACACTATGATGGAATACAATGTACAGTCAACCTCGCGTAAGTCGACATAATCGGGACTGAGCAAAACACGTCGACTTACGCGAATGTCGACTTATGCGTAAGTCGACATTTTGTCGACTTATAAATGAAAGATTTGGATCACGATGCGGATCGCTACCCATATCTTACTCCTTTTGCTGTCAAAACATGCCTACTGCCATGAGCAACAATAATGTTTTAGTTCATGCATAAATCTTGCGCGGGTTAGTAACGACAACGCACAATTCCCATATCTCTAGAGAGATTTTGAGAGAGCGGGATCGGAAACCTAGGCCCGTTTCTAGACACTTCACGTTTTAAACTTGATTTGAAATATCGAAGGCAAATTCCCCAAAATTGCATTAAACTTTGCGATTTTAATTCAAATGCGTTGCTGGGAAGATATGGGTGTGATTTCGCATGATTCTGTCGGGATTATTTTTCAGTGCCGACTGAGTTGAAATATGTGTGATTTTCCTTCCCTAAGTCGCCATATTTTTTTGTTCTGCTTAAATTTGTATTGCCATACTCTGAAAAGGAATTGTTCTCGCGCTCCGATTCGCAACATTACCGCTCTGTACGGCGCGGGCCCGTCTGAAATAAAAAGAAGAAGAAAAGTTTGTTCATCCGAAAACGACATCTTTCGGGCTACTATAACCTTCGTAAAAAACAAACCTCTTACCATTGTCGGACTAATTTAACTTTGTATTGAGATTTAAAACTTCGGCATAGCGAACTTTAACAATAATTCGTTATCATTTTTTTCATTGACATTTTGTGAAGCAGCATGCGTTTCGGTAGTTTGAAACGTGTAAATGTTGCGATGTCTTTCCCCTACAAATGCAGACTAAGTTCGGTCATGGCGAAAGTTCCGTTACGATATAAGAAATAATGCGAGACTTTTCAACAATAACGCACTTCCGTACATTTTTATGCGTTTAAACGCAGTTTCTAGTTTCGGACAAGAATCGCAAGTCTTTTCTGCAACGCTCTTGCGTTTTAATTACAGCGTTGCTTGTGATTTGACGGACTTGCATTTGATTTTTTAGAGTTGCGTTTAAGCGCAATTGAGTTTAAATTTCATACAATTTTCTAGTTTTGTGTGATTATCAAACGCAAGTCTTTTCAGCGTTCCGTGTGATTTGATGGACTTGTATTTGATTTTCAGAATTGCGTTTTATCTGTATTTTTAATATTGCTTACGATAAGTCTTTCAAACAATAACACATATGTTTAGAGATGCGTTTAAACGCAATTTATTTCTTATAGTTTCGTACAAAAACCGCAAGTATTCTCTGCAACGCTGTTACGTTTAAATACAGCGTTGTATACGTGATTTGATGGACTTGCATTTGATTTTTAGAGTTGCGTTTAAACGCAATTGAGTTAAAAAAAGTTCCCTACAATTTTCTAGTATCGTATGATTATCAAACGCAAGTCTTTCAACGTTCCGTGTGATTTGATGGATTTCCATTTGATTTTTAGAGTTGCGTTTAAACGCAATTGAGTTTAAGTTTCCTACAATTTTCTAGTTCCGTATGATTATCAAACGCAAGTCTTTTCAGCGTTCCGTGTGTGATTTGATGGACTTGCATTTGATTTTCAGAGTTGCATTTGATTTGTAATTTTGTTTACGAAATAGAAAATAATGCAAGTCTTTTAAACAATAACACACTTCCGTAGATGTTTAGAGATGCGTTTAAACACAGTTTCTTATAGTTCGTACAAAAACCGCAAGTCTTCTCTGCAACGAACTTGCGTGTAAACACAGCGTTACGTGTGATATGATGGACTTGCATTTGAGTTTTAGAGTTGCGTTTAAACGCAATTGAGTCAAAAAAAGTTCCCTACACTTTTCTACTTTCGTATGATTATCAAACGCAAGTCTTTCAGCGTTCCGTGCGATTTGATGGACTTGCATTTGATTTTTAGTGTTGCGTTTAAACGCAAGTTGAGTTTAAGTTTCCTACAATTTTCTAGTTTCGTGTGATTATCAAACGCAAGTCTTTTCAGCGTTCCATGTGATTTAATGGACTTGCATTTGATTTTCAGAGTTGCGTTTAATGTCTAATTTTGCTTACGACATTAAAAAAGTAATGCAAGTCTTTTCAACAATAACGCACTTCCGTAGATGCAAAGAGATGTATTAAAACGCAGTTTATAGTTTCGTAAAAAAACCGCAAGTCTTTTCAGCAACGCATTGGCGTTTAAATGCAAAAGTTGCGTGTGATGTGATACACCTGCATTTGATTTTTTTTTTAGTTGCATTATTACACGTAGTTGCATTGTAATAAATCTTTTTAGAAAGGGCCCTGGTTTTAATACCGCTTCGGAATAATCAACGTTAGAATATTCGGATTTACTACTATTTCATGTTCGGATATTGAATAACTACTGGGACATATAAGTGTACAAAATTTGTGCGATTTGAGAAAAACGAGAGGGAGAAAAGGGGTAAAGTGAACTGTTTTGGGTACTACATGTAATGCTCCAGTGTAAATGAGCGTATGTCCTTTCTATATTCTGGCATACAAGACAATGGACGCATGGCGCGAACGCTACCGCGCCGTACACGCAGCGAATAGGAGCGGGAAAACAATTCTTTTTCAGAGAATGGCGATAAGATTTTGAGCGAAAAATTATGTCGACTTAGACGAGGGAATTAACACGTATTTCAGCTCAGTTGGCACTGAAAAATCAGGTCGACTTACGCGAGTTGTCGACTTATAAATGTCGACTAAGACGAGGAAATTTTCAAGGAATAACAAAAGCAAAAATCGGGACTTTTTTATTGTGTCGACTTAAGCGAGTTGTCGACTTATGCGATGTCGACTTAGGCGAGGTCTACTGATAAGATATTTGTAACCCTTTGCATTCTTTGAGTCCTGATTGGCCCAGAAAGCCCAATAGTGCTGTACACACTGCACAAAACCCTGGCACAGAAAGGGTTTAAATTAAGTCCATGTCCAGGGAAACGGTGATACCCGTTATGATCTTGTTCAATTTTGTCAAGGCAAAGGTATCGTTGTCATCATAACTCTTACTTGCTTGTATAGGAAAATTGCTGTCATTCATTTTTGTTGGTGATAACTAAGCAAGATTAGTCCCCTCCCCTGTTCAAAATCATTGTAAATGGATTTCAATCCTTGAACAAATTTTTATGAAAGTAAGCTTGTTATATCAGATTTCTTACTATACCAGGGCTCAAGAACAATAAAATGAAAGAGTTGGTACATGTACCTGCTAAAGTAGCCTTATTTTTATGGAGGGTTTTGTTAAACAGTGTATGTGACCTCTTTATAACAAAGTTCCATTGTACAATTTGCTTTATTCATCCAAGTCAATTTGAATGTGAAGACCACTTTTACAAGAGTCATTCAATGCAGAGGTAAAAACAAAAAATGAGAGAAATGTGGTTTTTTTTTTTCCCCAGTAAATCATGCTGATCATGTTCCAGTGGTTTTTTTTTTCTTTATCGTATCAATTTGTCCATACTTTTTTTCTGTTTTTCCCCCAATATTTATGAATGTTGTGTGTTTTATTGACTACAAATGCAGACCTTAAAGAAGTGGAATAGAGTTTATGAAGTCACTGTGGTTGCGTCTTATGTTATTATTAATGTACTTACTGTATGTACAAATATTTCTCATTGTTTGGCTTATTTTTTTCCCCTTGCTGTCTTGCATTGATGTATACTGTTTTTTTTATTTGTGAAAGTAAATGAGATTGAAACAAAATGAGAAATGTGTTCTGTTGTCTAATTTTAGTGTAAATTATATTGATGGTCAGGAGTGCATTTTGATGACTGTAGTCTCCATTGTGAATGAATAGTGGATAGTTCATGCTCATTCATGATTTTGCTTGTTTTCGGAGGCGGGAAAATGTTTCTGGGGTTGTTGGAAAAGGAAGAGAATACACTAGTTCCAGTGCATGTTGTTTGAAACATGACTGAGGGGGGAAAAATGTTATGGACTGTTATGCCTATCAAAGAAGGTCATGCATTTTGTTGTCGTTGTATACACTTTCATATTTTGTAAATGAGGAGTATTATGACAAATTGTTTTAAATAGTATCAGAAACTTGTTGACAATGGTCACATGTTTTGCTGGAAACTATACAAAGATTTGAGCACTGGTCTCTTGGTATAGATTAGTGGACTTGAGCGTTTCCTTGAAAATGCGCCCTCTTTTGTCATAAGCATTTGCGTGTGTCTGTGTGTGTGTGTGTGTGTGTGTGTGTGTGTGTGTGTGTGTGTGTGTGTGTGTGTGTGTGTGTGTGTGTGTGTGTGTGTGTGTGTGTGTGTGTGTGTGTGTGTGTGTGTGTGTGTGTGTGTGTGTGTGTGTGTGTGTGTGTGTGTGTGTGTGTGTGTGTGTGTGGATTCCAGTTCGTTATTCCGAAGGTTCTTAAGTCCGAAGGTTCGTTAATCCGAAAATGTGATAAGGTTTGTTATTCCAAAGGTTCATTAATCCGAAAATGACGTAAGGTTCGTTATTCCGAAGGTTCGTTAACCGAAAATGAAACAAAGCTCGTTATTCCGAGGGTTCGTTACGGACCCTATTTCATTGTCGGATCAACTAACCTTCGGAATAACGAACCCTATTTCATTTTCGGATTAACGAACCTTCGGAATAGCGAACAGCACCCATGCCGACGTAGTATGATTACATTGTATGTGTGTTTGAGTATAAATGTGTCGTGAGTTTTCTCATGTTTACCTTTACCTTTGATCCTGTTTACAGTGCTTTAAAAAATGTTCAAGATATCACTTTTGATGCATATGTGTAGGCCAGTTGTATCACAAAACATCCTACCTTATACAATTTTCAGTAAATCCTAAAATATAAGGAGATATCAGTATTTTTCTCAATAAACCTTAACTGTAGGCGGATTAGTCTGGAAACAGTTTTATCATTACTATTGATCACATTTTGTATATTTAACAATACTTAACATCGATTAAACTGGTTCAAATTTTACAGTGGTTGTTTCTATCCCTAACTCACATTTTAGAACTATTTTGAAGCACTAATGCTGGGTTTTTGTTTCATCTGCAAATGGTAAATTTTGCCTTTGATCGTGTTTGAACACATGTGCGTATAAGCCTACTTGTGTGTTGAACATAATGTGTGTAAACGTACAAGATTGAGTCTCTTTAGATATCGTAGACAGAAGTATTGGAGCACGCGGTACTTGTGTGTTGAACATAATGTGTGTAAACGTACAAGATTGAGTCTCTTTAGATATCCTCAAAGGAAGAGCTTTAGACAGAAGTATTGGAACAAGTTCACGCGGTTGACAGCAGGTTCATCCGTATTTTATTGCTACTCATGCCACCTCCATGAGGGGCAATCATCAGGCAATCATCTCCGACTAGCAATAAAATACGGATGAACCTGCTGTCAACCGAGTGAACTTGTTCCAATACTTATATATATATATATATATATATATATATATATATATATATATATATATATATATATATATATGATTACTCATTTTACAAACGGCAACGGACATCAGCAACAATTTGTTCTCCTTGCCAAAAACACGTCGGAGTGTAATTGAAATTTGGTTTACAACTGCCTTTGTGAAACGTGCGTCTCCCAAGCAACTCGTAACACAAGTCAATCTTTGTCCATTAACTATCATCTTATCAACGTTCAGTTTCCTTCTGTTTTCTTTTACCGTTATGATTTCGTCATGTGCCGTGTTGTCTGTTGTATGTTCCTCTGGTGCCAACTTTAATCACCTTTTTGTTTCTGTCACACATCAAGTTTTGGCAGTATCCCGAATTGCAAAAGAAGAAGAAGAAGAAGAAAAAAAAGACGAACAACAAATTTCCGAGCAATTTATTTTTAACTTCTTCTTCTTCTAATGGCAGGTCTTCTTCTTCTATCCTGCTGATATGAATACTTAAAACAGCCACCGCTACACTTTAATGACCAACAACAAACATGCACGATCTATGGCTCTAAGCCAGATTTTTACCATCGGTAAGTCTCCCGTATCCGTTTTAATAATGTTGATGGGAAATGACATGATGTTTGTGGCTGTGTAGCTTCCTTTACAGTCCCCAGCTTCCTCGCTGATATGAGCTGAAAGACACAATTTTCTTCCAAACCATCGTCAAGTTCGGAGGGGGAGCGTGAAGTAAGTATAGCCTATACCCTAAAAGGAGGTTTCATATTTCGTTCCTCCCTTGCTGTACGCTAATCAAACTGTACCCCGAGACAAACACCGGTCTATAGTCATGTGGTGGCTTTCTTTCACACTTGCCACGTGTTGTTTGTTTGTTTGTTTGTTTGTTTGCTTGCTTATTTTTTTTAATAACCATACATTTCCAAGAGCCAAAGTACTTCTGCAGCTACACTCACGTATTTGCGGAATATCCGTCTGCTGATTTAAAGGGATCGTATAGTTTTGGTCGAGACCTAACTTCAGGTTTCTAACATTTCTTGGTGAGATAGTGAGAAACCCCTTATGAAATATGAAAGAGCCTGTAATCCCAAGAGGAATTCAATGTTTGTTTGATGAAAATTGCTTCTGAAATGGCTGAGATACCCAAAACAGAGCGATCTGAATAAAAGGTGGGACCCACCTTTTATTGGCTTTGTTTTTGGATGTCTAAGCCATTCCAAAACCGATTTTTATCGCATAAACTTTGAATTCCTCATAGAATGGTATGCTCTGTTGTTTCATAAGTAGTTTCTTGGTATCTCACAAAAAGTTAAAAGCCCAATCCTCACCTCAATCAATACTCGTTGCTTATTTACCTCTTTCACAGGGTCGCGGAACATTTTTTTTTTCAAGGGGAGGGGGGGGGGGGTCTGTGGATCATTGGTGTAACGATATAGCATATTTCAGGGCTGTACAAAGATTCGCTGAAACCAGACATGTCTAAATCTGTATAGTTTTATGGGAAATTTCAAACTTGCATTTGTGAAAATCGTTAGAGTTTGTTATTCCGAATGTTCGTTATTCTGAAGGTTCGTAATTTGAAAGGTTCCATAGTAAGCATTTTTTTTTTCAGATTAACGAACCTTTGGAATAAAGAACGTCACTCGTAGAACTGATTGTATGACAGAATAGATGGATATCACATGAAACATTTACAAATGTAACGATGTTAGGAACATACTCCATTATTTTGCATCATTTTAGTAATGAGAATTATCAGCTAGATTCCTACTCCTGTTTTAATCTTACTAAACTTGTTAAGGGTATAAAAAGGTATTACTTTGCTTAAATAATTATGTTTGTTTCCTTATTAACTCGCTAAATACAGTCGTGTCGTTAAAAACGGGAGTTTTGGATTGTGTCTTTTTAATGGGTAAAGGGTTAAAGGGAAACGATACAAAGCAACAACGACGACAACAACATTTGGATCTATAATAGTTCGCCGCAACTTGCACACACTCTAACATAATTTTGATGCATAAACTTATCAAATCTTCATGCTTTGTACTGTAAATTAAGTGCAAAGCGGTTAAAATCTCAAAAACTACCTGAAGACTTACACATGCATAGCGATACCATTACAAATCAGGACGCTTTGTTTAGAACATTTTATTATAGAATCCTTTTTACATAATATATCAAAGGTGAAATACAAATGTATCAAGAAATGTATCAATTGTGTGTGACAGTAATTCGCGAATACGCTTTCGCAGAAAGAAATATTCGCTATATATCATGTTATCAATGTGAGCACAAAAAACTGTCCATTTCATAACTTTCAAACTTTACAAAATTATAAGAAGTCACATGGAATCGATTCGGCTATTTTGATCTAATTGTGAAACTTGTAGTCTTCAAATACTCGCTATCAAGCTATTGCTATCAATACAGCAGGAGAGGTATACATTATTACCAGACACGTGTCGATATTTCCTATCATTCGCACAAGGCAGGAACATTCTAAAGGCCTATGCTTCTACTATTATATTGCTGTGGAGAAATTTCATGACATAATTTCTATGCTGATGTCAGAGTGGTAGAAAAGGAAGATGTCTGATTAAAAGTTGGCCTATACGGTGAAAATGCGATGTCGAAGGGTTCGTTTATAGGACTGGGTAAAATTGTTCACTATACCGATGGCAAGGAAAACAATTATTTTTCCTCGCGACCAAAGGCAAAAGTTTGTCAACAATTAGGTACTTCGTTATATCGAGTTTCCACTGCATGCATCTGGTTATGAGAAACCCTAGGATCGGGTCGACTTCTGGGTCTGAAGCTGTTTATCGAATTCTTGGAAAACTTGGTAAAGCTGGTGGACCATTTCCATTTTACGCAATTTCTATGTAAAGTATATTATATTGTTTTCTCTACATACACGAGATGTGAAATACATACGTAAAATTAACCCCAAACACATCAACATGTCTTTATCTTTGCTAGACTTCAACGGGGGGGGGGGGGGGGGGGATGATGGGATTATACAACCTGGCAGTTTAGATTCTAAGAAAAGCATAGAAGACATACACAAAATATCTTCACTGAAACGTATCACAGCAATCGTTAATCTGTTTGCCATAACGTGAATTATTTTAAATAGCATTATGAATTGTTAGGCCAGATAGGATTTAGCGGCTGATGTGTAAATCCATGTAATACTCTTTCACCTCAGCTGGATCCTTTGCCTACTAGTATGTTAATCATGTGGGAACCATATGGCGCAGTGGGCAAGGCTCTGGACACTCAAATGTAGATCCCGGTTCGAATCTTGTTCATTTTGAACATCTGAAGACCAGAATCTTGCTGGAGGCCTACCAACAAATGCTCCTCTTGACCCAGATGAACGAAAAGCTACCTAGCAATGCTGGGATAATAATAGGGATGCACGCACCCACGAGTCATATAGTCCACGAGTCATGCCCACGAGTCATACTGCCCACGAGTCACACTGCATACGAGTCACACTGCATACGAGTCATCATACAGCCCAAGAGTTATACAGCTCACGAGTTATACAGCCCAAGCGCTACGTGAAAAATGCCTACGAGCTATACCGTCCACGAGCCAGACAATAGGAGTTATTTGCCTTGTGTATAGCTCGTGGGCCTGTTTTACTTGGTGTCTAGTTCATGGGCTGTATGACTCGTGGGTGTAGGCCCTATATGACTTATTTACTTTTTTAATATCTATAGCTCGTGGGCCGCATGACTCGTGGGTGTCTACAGCTCGCGGGATGGCTCTGATAATAGCGACAGGACCCTCTGGTGGAGCAATGCTAACACTTTTCAAAGAGGTTATACCTATTGTAAATTGGATCCTTTCATGATAATGCCCCGCCATATTCGCTGTGTTTGTGTCACAAAGAGAAAATAATGATCACGCTTCACAAGTGGCTAGTATCAAATTGAATATATGTCATACAAATGAGTACGATGAATAGAAAATGGAATCTGGAATATATTCTACGAAGGCGATGTCAAGTAAGAGGTATCAGACGTAAAACCATAATTTATACAAATCATGAGATAATATCAATAATTTTCTATCCTAAGCAAACAACAGGAATTTATACAGGCATGAAACATCAGAGCTATAGACTAATTACACAGTATATATACAACATAGAAACAATATATAAAGTATTCACATTCCACGATGATAGTACAATTTGAAAAAAAGCCGCATCAAAGTACTTTTTGTAGAAAATACCCTGCAAAGGTTATCCTTTCCAATATTCGGCTCTTTTGCGATGATGGCGATGATTTATGGAGAGTGATGCGGATGAGGAGGTCAAAGGTCGTTCAACTTGAACAAAAGGAGACAAGCTAATGCACTTCTATCATCCCCCGTCTCTTCCCCTATACATGTATCATAAATCCAATGTATGTAAATGATGTAATTTTTCTCTTTTCATAAGTCAAATTCAGTGATACGCCATTCTAAAAGTATAGCAACAGACATGACGATTTTCATGTCAGTCAAGGTTTACAGTATTTCACCCCAAGTAACTTCAATGTGTCATCCGTCGCATGATTCTTGATATCAATCAATGTCCGATAAATTAGGAAGTTTAAATACACATGATCTAACAGCTTGCGTATATCTCGTAGCTTTTTAGATAAAAATCATACTCCTTGACCAACTGGAAAGAACACAGTGTCCCACGGTGTGTACACAGTGTGTTCACAGTGTGTTCATATAGTCGACTATGCGGAGATGATTTCACACTGTGGTTTGGTTTTCACAGTGTTCACATAGTAATGCTTTGTTTCACACCATGAGTTGATGACTCACATTGTGTTCACACTGCTAAAACGCTCGAATTTAAAAGTGTGAAGAGATTTCACACTGTGTTCACAATGTGTTTTTCACACTGTGGGACACTGTGTTTTTTTCCAGCAGGGTGATTACACGCCTCCATTTCTAATCGAACATACGTGTATATATATATGACATTCTTTCACTAGACTGGATATCTCTCTGATGTGGATAAAAAGCTGATTTCTCTGCCGTACATAGATACATTATATACAATTGTATATCCGCTTTCAACTCATTCGCAACTATTTTGTTAATATTTTTTTCCAATTGCTTTTCGCCAGTTCTAGTAGCACCGGTTGTTTATTTTTTATCGTTCCAGAATAATGTTAATGCTTGACTATAAGAAAATATGTTCAACTTTGCACCATTACCAACGTCACACTATGGGAGTACCTTTACAGGTTCAACTTTGCACCTTTCAGACCGGTGTCATGTTGGTAGCACCTTTAAAGGTGCATCTTTACACCTTCCTGGTCTGAATGGTGCAAAGTTGCACCCGTAAAGGTGCTCCCACTGGGACATTGATCTACATCTTTCAAGGTGCAAAGTTGAACCTATTTTTCATAACATAGGGCGAGATGTAGCAGTTGAAAATTTTCGCCGCGTCAGGACGTTTAGAATTCACCTTTTACAGACTAACACCCGTCCTCTCAGTACAAGGTGAGACTACTTTATGTAGGTCCTACTTGTAAACTTATCTACAATTCATGGAAGACGTTGGTGTGTGATATTTGGTCTCGAAATCCTCGATATGTGTCGAACTAATTTTGATAGATCGCCAAATACAGATTATGTTTATACCTGACTATTGTATGTACACATACTTTACAGTAGATATTGTTTATTATATCACAGCTAAAATTCACAATACATAGTAATATGGAAGAACATGACATCGTGTTTTGGTAAATGGTGCTCTCTTTTCATCCCGACACATCTCTGGAACACAATGCTCTTGCGTTGTTGTGTGACTGCGCGGCCATTTTCTTTTTCTTTCAGAAAAGAGGATTCATGTTTTTAATAATCTGGATTCATGTTTCTAATAATCTATTGTTTGCATGATAAAAACAGAATTAGTACTGTACAATGTAATGTAAACTGGCGTGTCTTCTCAATAGTTTACGGGCAGTTTTGTGCACCTAAGATGTATCTTTTGCATCTCTCTTCCAATTTTCACGTTCATTTGATGTGTGTGTGTGTGTGTGTGTGTGTGTGTGTGCTTGTGCGCGCGTGTGCTGTTTGTTTGTTTGTTTGTTTGTTTGGTTGGTTGGCTTTTTTTTCACAGTATCCTCAACTGTAAACATTTGCAAATCTAATTCACGCAGTCGCAGCCTTGTGCAATACTCGACAAATACTTCAAGGGTAACATTATGCAAGGTTAGAAAAAATACTCCTGACATCAAACTTTCTTACCTTCAAAGACATAATAATAGGAGTTTGAGAGGAATGGACAATAAGAGAAAGCAGTAATATTGTGCAGTAAATTTCTTCGTAGGAAAAATATACATAACTCTCCCTTCTCAGTATATTCTTACACTTTCATATCTTGATATATCAGTATTCCAAAATATAATATAATATCCTCCTGTATCATGCTTAGTAATTCGTATCTCAAATTACTTTCTTGAATTATTACTTAACAATTACAAGCTTACATTCCAAATGCTCCTAATTTGTTTTTGTTTTTCAAAGAAATGCTTAAAACTCTAATTTTGGTCTTTCGGTATAAATGCCCACATTTTTCGAACAATCATTTAAGCCAGTTCGCCTTACATCCTAGTCCAACTATAGTCGCGGAGTATAAACTTACATGAATTTACTCAAAACGACCTGCAAAGCCTAATGAGTGACGTCACAAATCAGAGATCCGACTGAAAGTTTTGAAATTTAGCCAAGTGTATAAAAAGACGGGATTTATGACGCAGAGGGTGAAGAGTAACACATTAATCACTGAAGTCTACTTTACGTACCTCCATTAGAAAGAATCGTTGATGGTTTCTCCAAATATACTTTACCCCCAAATCTGTGTCAAAGGATTATCATTTATGCCATTTCTAGACACATTACAGAAATATATTAAGAAAACGTATTTTGAAAATGAGATTTTTTCCTGATTCAAAGACAACACGAACATGAATTGCACATAGATATTTAGAAATAAAACAATGCTAAATATTAATTATGCAAAACGGGTATTTACAGCACTTTGTCGCTGTACGAATTCAAACATGTGGATAGAGACATACCGTGTGACATGTGTATACATGTTGTGCTTTTGTAGCTATTTCTCATAGGCAGCCTGAAAGTGCCGTGAAGATTGAAGTCATGACAATACGGGAACTTAACAAAATCTGTTCTTCCATACAACTCCTATTAATTGCAAGCCGTTTGGTATTGATGTAAACTCACAATCCATAAAAATAATATGACTGAATTTACACATAATGGCGTAAACTGTAAAGAACCGCAATTATTATTCGATAACAAGACAATATAAGGTGATGATCTGCACACACAAAAAAAGAGAAATAGAAAATGAATAAATAAATGAGGATGCAATTACATTTAAAGAGTAAAACCTCCTAACATCATAGTCCCACGGGTAAGATAATTGAAGCATTTTATTTTCCCAACATGGAAGCTGTTTGTTGAACACCTAGACGGTGCGATAAACATTAGTCATGGCATTTTGTTGGGCATGCAAAAGTCCCTTAATAAAAAAAAAATGAAATCTTTGGTAGTCGTGTATGATTACTCTTACTGCCAGTTTGGTGTGTATCAACCTTTGTAGGAGTAATACATCGCAGTGCTCTTTGAAACGTGAGAAACAAAAGCAGTAATTAAAAACTTACAGTATTGAATCAAATGACCTGGAAACCTGAATAAGACACATTGAGGAATGTATGTTGTTCGAGTTAAGATCATGGTGACAATCGTTATTGCTTTTGCTCGTCATATTAGTATGGATATAAAAGTACATTAATAAAATTGGGTTCTGGCACTTGGATGTTTGTCCTTTTTCTGTCAGCGACTCAAAAATAAAATCACTGAGATCTAGTGAACAGCAAGACTACGACGCTGCTCAAAATTTGGAGGGCTCCCCCTCTCCTTCGTAAACTTCCGGCCGCGCCTCGGGTGTCTGTCGACGCGTCCGCGAACGTTTGGTCCGTGGTTCGGCTCTGGCTCGGCTTTCCGTCCTCGCACCAGCGCGCCTGTCCGTGTGTGCAGTGCTCTGTCTCGCCGCCGATGCAGGCGGCGTAGCGGACTGCTAGCGGAATGTAGCTCTGTTCCTGCACTCCGTGGAAAAGGTGCGCCATTGGGCCGTGGGCGTAGACCATTACGTCCTGACCCCCGTGGGTTTCCTCGTCAAAAGGAACCAGCGCCTGCTGCCTGTAACCGGTCACATCTGGAATGAATCGTCCAAGACGAACATAAAATCTATAATGTTACTTGAGCGCGCCTTCCTTTCACTTGCGTGGTTTTGGCGGAACTTTTGGCTGCAGAATATTATCAATAATCGTCATCAACAATGGCATCTCTACATTTCATAGCTCAAACTGGAGAAAGACTGCATGGAACTGGTTGAAATCCTTATATTGCATCGTCAAAATTGTAACGATATTATGATCATTATACTCCACAAAACCATAAAAGTGTGAAGTGGTGACTGAACTAAATGGGCTTCAAAGGAGATAACTGGAATCAACGGCCACAGTCGGTTCAAGAGAAATCTATCTGTGTACTTTGACCTATATTTTGTAAGCCACAGCTACACTTTATTTTCTCTTTGCATGCAGTGATCAGATTTATACAGAGATAGCTAAGGTCAAGGCTGGTCCAGGCGACGATCTTCAAAATGTAACTATCATTGTAAAACATCAGAGTAGAGAAAGTGTGGTAAAAGACGAGAAAGCGAGTAAAGTAAAAAGAAAGGTATATCGCGTTACTGCCAGAGCCTTCAGATGAGTTACTCTGGGTAAAGCATCACGAGGTAGGGTACCTAGTACATTATAGCTACAAGTGTCGCAACCTGTTCCACATAGACCTGATTGTGATGCATGCAGTTCTACACAACTCTAGCTCTGTCCCTCGGATAGGACATAAAATGGAGGTCCTGTGTATGGGAGAGTCACAACTCATGCACGTAAAAGATCCCGCTTCATTCATTCATCGCAAAGAGCAGGATGTTTAACCCGGTGAAGTGGTCCCACCTCACATCATGGAAGACCAGCTTAGTGTAGCTGAATATAGGCTATCCATGCAGCCATCTTCTCAGATGAACAAACAAACAAACAAACAAACAAACAAGTAGACAAAATGTTATTGTCTCGTGCATGTTTGTTTGTTTGTTTGTTTGTTTGTTTGTTTGTTTGTTTGTTTGTTTTGTTCTCTTCATGGCATGAGATGTTCGTCTGCCACGGATACAGCAAGACATGTTACTCACCCGTCTCAACAGTGGTAAGGTTCTCTCTGGCTCCGTACTTTCTGAAGGAAAGTTTGAGGTTCTTTGCGCCTGGACCGTTGGCGTAGCTTAGCGTGGAGTAGGGTAGGTCGTCGTCAGCTAAGTAATGGTCCTCTAGGCCTGATAGGTACAGCAACAAAATATGAAAAATTATGATTATGTTGATATGATGTGGTTACAAGGGTGGGTGGAAGAGAATAATCATCATAAATTATTATTAATACGGTCAGACTCAGACAACTGCAATTAACTTGACAAGTTATTATATGTTTAGACTCCTCTCGTGCGACTGCACGTATAGTATCTAGAAAAGAACAAGACTTTCCTAGACAGTCACAGGTTCAAACCAAGGGATCAGGCTTTATCAAAAGATTGCAGACAAATATATAACTTCCTTGAATTCTTCCTGAGGATATCAAAACATTAATTTTGCTCCAAGTTCTACAGCTATAAATGGAATCGCACGTTGGATATTTGGAGGATTCGTTGTGCGTCTAAGCTACAACGATCTAAACCTTACAAACCCATTTCTTCATTGATTTGAAACTTACAGAAATGTCTTTTAGTTATTTCAGTGAAGGCGAAAGACCACGTGACTATGAGGTGAAGGAAATTAGTTCGCTCTTTCTGCACGGAATTCGTTAAGTTAATCATGGTTTATCGAATTGATCCTTGACTGTGTTTTGTCACTTAATCAAGATGTGCCTCAGATTGTATCTGGTTGGTATGCACCAAGTAAAGCGTAGACTGGGACTTACCCAAGATGGGGTTTCCCCGAGAAGGGTATCCCGCCATTGTCATCACGTGGGCGTGGTCGGCCGTCACTATGATGAGCGTGTCTTCCGAGCTGGTTAATCGGAGGGCGGCACCCACGGCATCGTCCATAGCCAAAGTTTCGGTGAGGGCGTCGCGCGCCATGCCGTCGTGGTGACCGTGGTCGATCCTCCCGCCTTGGAGGATGAAAGTCAGAGGAGAGATTGAAGATTAAGAGTTAGAAATAATATTTGGTCATCACTAAACTGATGTCAACATAGGATTGTTGTATAGTTTGCTGAGTATAACGCACACCCTGCAGCCAAATACAAGAGTCACATACACCTGCACAAAACATGTAAACACATACACTTCCAACACACAAATACCCCCTGTTCTTTTAAGAGCTTTAGGACGCTATTTTTGACGTTAAAAGCTTCACGAAAGAAATTATTATGAAGTTAGCGGAAATCCCTTAATGTATCCATAGAAGGATATCAATGTTCTTTTCATTTTTGTAGATATCTATAAATGTTTCATTTTCATTGATCTTTTTTTTTTAAATTTGTTACTAGTACTTGCTCGGTGCATGTCTCTTCTTGTGTATCATTGTGCTTATTTGAAGTTTTTCTGTGTGTATGCTTTGTTACTCGATATAAATCATGGCCTAGCTGAAAAACAGCTGTCCAGCTGAAAGCAAGTTTTCAACCCGTGTATAAATAAAATAAACTCAACTCAACTCAACACACACGCACGCACACACACGCACACACACACACACACACACACACACACACACACACACACACACTAACACACACTAACACAAACACTCACCATTTCCCAACACACTCAAATGCCAGACGGTCACTCTTGCGTTTTGAAAATGGTGGGAACAGAGTTGGCCGTCCAGCATCACGTGTTTACATTCAATCATCTCTGATGACATTGGAAGCTTTGGAAAAGATACCAAGACGTCTCAGAAACGCATCTACATCTAATCACCATGGCAACGTGGCCCGCTCAGGATCCTGTCGTCGTCATACAATTAAACTTAAAGGCACTTTTTCAAAGTTGTGTGGGTTTTTATTACTATGGAAAGCCAACTGATTATCTTTCCTTTCGACAATAAAATTTCACTCTGGTTGATTGAGCTTTGAGTCAACTTCAGCATCTTCTTGTTAAGACTGATCCATGGAAGTGAAGTAACCTATCTAGGAAAAAATATTGTTCGGTTTAAGAATGTTCAATGTAAATCATAGTTGCTTAGTGGTCTGGGATGAATTTGTCCAAACATTTTTTTTTTTAATTCTTTTGTCTTATTTCGTGTGTGTTTTTGTTTGATGTTTTCACTATCCCTTTTAACACTCCACAAGGCGTGTTTAAACACTATAATTTAATTATGCTTTAATTAGATTCGTTTCTAGGGGGAAATTTGACGCAAATCGTTTTTATAAAGATCATCGTTACCAGAGCGGTGTATCAACAGCGAGAAGCTATAGGAGACAAGGGGGACAGGATTTTTTTTCCTTCTGGACAGAATTTCACTGGTGATGAACTTTCTGCCTTCGGTTCGCTCTCTATACCTCATCATCTTCTGGGCCAGAGAAAACAACGTGTAGATTCCATGGGTTAGGACCACGGGTGGACAGGGGTCAAAATAAACACGACACACGCATTCCTTGCTCTCTCGCCATGATGTGAACGCTAACTCTTCAGCGATCAGCAAGTCATTGAATGGCCATACAAATCTACACCAATGGAAGTGTAGTGCCTACGTACACGTAGTTATTCGGTTGAAACTATGCAACGATGACGCTGGGCATATACAGGAGACCGAGATTGCATAAAACATGCAATATTTTTGAACCTCAAGAATTCAAAGTAAGGTGCCTTTTCCTTTGCGAATACGGAAACGGCTCACGAGTGGATGATACATAATTTTAAAACAATGCGAATACACACACACAAAAAAAAAAAACATGCACGCACATTGATTGGTATTAACCAATTCCTGGCGCGCGGGTTTCAGACAGCAGAGGAGTTAAAGGACAAATTCACCTTCATAAACATGTGGGCTGAATGAATGCAGCAATATTAGTAGAACACATCAGTGAGAGTTTGAGGAAAATCGGACAATCTGTTCAAATGTTATGCATTTTTGAAGTTTCTGCTCACTCAAGGCTGGATGAGAAGTCTACTATAGCTTGTGATGCGTACAACGATATAAAGAAAGAATAAAGAAAATTCAACATATTTCCATTTTCTCCCATAACAAAAGAACACGCGACTTCTCTCTTTCAGAAGGCAGGGGGAATAATATTACCCTTAACATACGTTAGTAGCAAGTCGAAGAACTGTGCACTTTATTCAAAAAGTAAAGTTTGTGAAATTCTCTTTTTATTTTCCCTATATAGTTGTACGCATGTGACATCATACACTTTAGTAGGCTTCTCTTCCAGCAGTGACTGCGCAGATACTTCAAATATTCGCAACTTTTGAACGGATTGTCCAATTTTCCTCAAAATTTCACTGATGTGTTCTACTAATATTGCTGCATTTTCTCAATCCTTATGTATATGAAGGTGGACTTGTCCTTTAAGCACATTACTCATGGATGTCCTATAGAAATGTTACATTTGTGGCATGAACAGGTGTAGAGGGTAAGGATGAATGATTACCAGATATAGTTATACGTAGAACGAGAACTATCACCGGTACGAGATGGGCCGAGGTATAAGATCATACACTCTAACATGATATGCAAAATTTCAATTTGGGCCATAGATAGCACCCTCTACCCCGTTCCCACACTTCACTTCAGAGAAAAATCTGATGTTGTGCGCTCTTGGGGGTGAAATCAATATATCAATATTATCATCTGCTATCGTTTGTCGAGTGCTAGTGTTTATTTTATGTCACGTCATGTTGGCATAAATACGTTTCCAACCGTGTGGACAAGCCGCTGGAGGCAGTGTTCAATGACAAAACAGGACACTCGCCGAGATGTAAAGCGCGAAAATGTCCCTCTCTTGACCGGAAGTGACGACAGAGGTAGTACAGTTGAGTCTGAGTGCCGACAGCACGATGACAATTTTGAGTGGGGTGTTTGTTTCTCATCAAAACAAAGTAAACTTACGAGAAAGATGGGAAAATTTTCGGCCTAACAAAATATTCGAGCACGTCAACACCTCACCGTGTGGTTGAGAACACACGTGAAGACGAGAATGTTTGCAGGAGCTTCTAATATGCTTTTTCATTCCTGCTGAAATGTTCCATTTATTTCCATCACGTTTGGAAATAAACTGAAAATCATTCCACGAAACGTGACAAAGAACACCTTATCACAATGTCTTTATATGCACGAAGATACAGAGTATTCTAACGGCAGTCGATGCCGGCAACAAATCCGTTTGATACAAAAAAAAAAAAAAAAAAACTCAGGTCAAATATCGCTTTAGCAGAGGCATGTAGAAGCATGTCTTCTAAGATGTATTAAAAACGATCATATCTTTTGTGCAAAAAAAGAAAGAGATGTCGAAGTCACATAACCAAGACGACAATCATGCTGCATGGCATTTTGTCCACATTCGACTGGAGGTTCACTGTGAATAGCATGGGGATCATCCCACGAGACCGACACCCACGAAACACACAGCCCACGAGTTTGACATTGAAAAAAGGTACACGAGTCGTACAGCCCACGAGTCAAACAAGCCATGAGCCTGACACTAGGTAAAAACAGCCCACGAGTTCAACATTACAACACGGGGCCTAAATGTGTCGGTCTCTTGGGCATTGTTTGCTAAGTGTCGAACTCATGGTCTGTACGACTCGTGGGGTGTTTAACTCTTGGGCTGTACGACTCATGGGCTTTATGACTCGAGGGCTGTATGATTCGCGGGTGTCAAACTCGTGACGTGCACGCACCCATGTGACCCATTTGACGCAATGTTGATTGTGCAAAGATCCGTGGTATCTATTTTACTGCTCCTCGAAAGAAGAACGTATGGATCGGATCCCTGTTTGTCAATTCAAAAGCGCCAGAAAGCTGTGCGAATCATAAATGATTCAGATCCGAATACGATGTCAGTACGTGATCATGGTGACAGAAGTGAAGTTTTTGTTTTCCCGCGGGATCGGTAGCAATTTTTTTCTTTCCCGGGCATGCACTCTTTTTGAACTGTCGATGAAGAGCAGCGCGGGTCTTTAAAATACCATTGACTGGTATCGGATTCCTGTTCGACTATTCTTGTTGCCGCGGGCGGCAAGGTGGGAAAGGAGGGGTCTCGTAACCGCTGGGGTTTTTTTTACCAAAGAGCTATCACAGAAACTTCTCGGCTTCACCTGTTTCGATATCGCCTACATTCTTACCAGAGGAAACCATTTCACAGAAAAATTATGAGCTTTCTAAATTTCTATGTTTGTCTTCCATTCTACTCTCTTGTTTGTTTTCTTTGACAACACTTTCCTACGTTGCATACTGTTACTTTTGAATTCAGCGAGATATCTTTCTTGAAAAACGATGTTTTGTAGGCCTACTACATCTTGAATGTCTATACCATAATTATGTGAAAGTCATCCAATCCAGTGTTGTGATTACATTCTCCCGTCAAAACATTTATCTATTCTTTTCTCGGAAACCAGTATATAAGTTAAGAAAAGATCGTTTCAATCTTTCTTGATTCACATTAATTTATAGATTTAAATTAACGTGTCATTGTAATGTTTTAGCCCACAATGGTTTTGGTGATCATGGGTGAGCACAACTTGTGAACTGGCTATTTGTGGAAACAGTGTAAATGCACTTTATCCGCCAATAAGCCTTTGAGCATAACTCTGCCATCATCACCTGTAGGTCCCCAGGGTGTGTTCATATATACAAGTCAGGTAGTTCGATACGCGCCGATAGCAGGCCGTGTGTGTTGACGATCCGTTCGGATTAGGCTCAGTGACAAGTTGATGATCGATAGTTATGCCATCTCTGTAGTCTAGATTCTAAACCCCGACCCGATTCTTTTTCAAAAGTTTACCGTACTGGGGTAGTTAAATGTACGTTCTCACGCCCGTCCAGTGCACGTGCTCTTTTCATGAGATTGGCGTTACCATGAAGACACTAGGGACCTCAGATCTGCGACGTGAACGCTAAGACGACGCCTCCTCCCATGTTAGACAATGGAAACAGCTGTCTCGCACATGTGCAGAACACTATTGTTTGCCTAATAACGTTCGCGTCGCATTTCTAAATCTCGCTAAAGACCGTGAGAAATTTACATGTATCGCACATCATTCTTATTTTTTTTCACAGATAATCTATTTTCTGAAGGTTTTTCTGCTCACTATTTGATAACACTTGGTTTGATACGTCGAGTGTCGACAATGTATCTACAATAATAATTGCTTATGATACAGCTGCTGAAAAGAAAATTACGAAAATACCCGATGATAAGCATTAAATCACGAATTTTATTTCCCAGTCAAGACGCAGGAACGACAATCACTTAAGCCACATTAATTGGAGTAAATGTCCCTTTAAAGTTAGAAAACTTGTACGTTTTTGTACAGATTTTGAATTTTTTGTAGATCTAGATGCTTATGTGCAGGACTGGTGTGTGTAGATGTTGTATGTGCATGTGGTGAGTCATTTTTGTGTGTATCAATGCGTTGTATAATAATCATGTTAAGTGTGTGTGCATGATCAATGTTGCATTGGACGTGTACACGTGTGTGTGTGTCTCTGATAAGCTGTATATGTGTACTCCACACACCTACCTTCGACAAATAGAAAGAATCCTTCTTTCTTGTTCTTCTGCAGGATTCTAATCGCCTTCTCCGTCATCTGAGCTAGGGAAGGTTCCCCGGCACGATCCCAGCTGCGGTCCGCCTCGTACTTCATGTGTGACGGCTGAAACAAGCCTGCAAGTTTTAAAGAAAATAGAGCTCTCCATTTGAAAAAAATCCGCGGTGGCATCTTTTTGATAGCAGCACTGTCAATTAAAAAAAAATGTGTCACAGCAACTATAAATTTTACGACAAATGCGGCGCTGTATATCATTATCACCTCCTTCCCTATCGGTGACACGGAAAAGTTAGACTAAACAGGGCCGGCGAAACTGGGGGGGGGGGGGGGGGGTGGGGCGCCCCCCCCCCCCCCCCCCCCACACACACACACACTTTGGGCCCCCCACCTTTTTTTTACTAGAAAAAAAAGTAGAATGAAACCCTTTTTTTTTTGCTTGTCAGCTGAAGAAACCCGGAAGTGGAATGAGAAAGGTGCGCCCCGGAAGTGCCCCCCCCCCCCCCCTTTCTGAAAACGTGGCGCCGGCCATGCTAATTCAAATCTGGTAGCCTACCAATCAGATGATCCGTTTCGACCGGGTCAATGCGGTTGAAGTCGCGTAGATTCCAAACATAATGCGCCCTCATTGGGTCCTTGTCGGCCAGCCAGTCGTTCACCAGGTTGCGACCGTCACGCCGTTGTCCGTAGTCCCCATCGTACTCGGGATCCTCCACGCTCCGGTGGGTCAGCTCTCGACGGCCACCGCCCATAATCACCTGTCGTTAAAGCATAAAATGACCACGGGTTTCTCGGAGATGTACTGTGAATAGACAATGTACCTTCATTACGTGGAAACATTCATTCATTTATTCATTCACTTTCCCTCTATCTAAATCAGTATATAAGTGTAAGAATCTATTCATTTATTTACTTACTTAAAGTTATCTTAATGAATATATTTACATTGATACATTATTCAATTTTTCATTGTTCATTAATTTAGCTATTGCTTACACACCTATCTACATTTGATTTATTATTGATTTGAGTATCCCTCCCTCTGTCTATCTTCCAATTATATTCATGCAGACATGCATGCATGTGAAATTTCATAACATTTTGATGGAAGTTGAGCAGGCAGAAACAAACGATGCAGTGTATAAGGTGAGTGTTAATCAGGCAAAGTATCACGAAGCTTACATTAAAGTTCTTTCCGTTTTCGATGAGCTGCAGGGCGATGTCCTTGCAGCCTTCCCTGACGGTGTCGGAGTCGAGATCGTGGTCGTTCTCCCACCTTCGCTCGGGAGTGTGTGCATAAAGCGCCGCTGGAGAAGCGTGCGTCACCCTGGCAGTCGTCACAAAGCCTGTGTTTTTACCTGTCCATACAGAAGGATTATATCAAATGCATCCTTTATGCTACATGAATTAAGCACAAGAGGACTGTTTTTGCAAAGGGAGAGAGCAATCATAGAAGCAGTAAGAAGCAGGTGATGGTTCAAATTAAAGGCTGCTTCCATCTTCTTCACGTGTCTTTGTTTTAGCACAGAACAAACATAGTATCACATTATTGACACTAACTTAGAAACCTACTCTTTCTTTTTTCAACTAGCCCACACCTCTATTTATTACTATGAATTACTATAAGTGAGCTTTTCTGCTGGTATGGGCTCTACATCATGTGTTTCTGACATGAAAAACAACAACAGAAAAGGATTCTGGTGGGTGACGAAGGCAGGAAAACATTCCTTACCTGCTCTCAGTGAATCGATCATGATAGAATCTACCGCAGCGCCCTCTATTGACGAACATTTGCCACGCTCGACGCGGTCATCGACCCCGAGCGTTCCAAACTTGCTTTTGACTCCACAGAGGTAAGCCGTGGCTGTGCCGGCGGAGTCTGGTACCTGGCGATCAGTGTTGTATGTCTGAAGCCGAGGAAAAAAATGCAGAAAGGATGATGGTATTTATAATCAAACGCTCGGTATATAAGACACTGTGGCAGAATGAATTGGGCTATGAACTCAGCAGATTCTTGGTTTGATTGCTGCCTTGGGTATTCTTCCTTAGGCAGAACGTTTTACCCATAATATCAGTGTTAGTCAACGTGTTCAAGGGTATCTTGTCAATTGTGAGGTTGTATGTAGGTAAGACTCTTTGCGCTGGCGAAATTTCCTGGAGGACTATACCTAGAGGGGGTACGGGATTGATAAGATCGAGAAAGTCGGAAAGTCGACAACAACTGAGATTAACGGAGTGCTAGGCGACACAGAATGATCGATTAAAGAAATGATAGCCTAAAAGGCCCTAAATTCATCACTGACCACTTACCCCACCTCTCTCCTCCACTAATCAACATCACCCCACATTGGCGACCCTTTCATCTGTGTAATTACGTACATTGACCCTTACCGTACCCGTACCGTATATCCGCACGCGAACCCGCATACCCGTACATCGTTCTTCCCAACCCATCTGCGCGACAAGCTTTCTTTATGTCATAATTTTCTACATCATCCCCTTCTTCCTCCTCCCTCCATCTCCTGTTCGTTCTTCTCACCCTCGTCCGCCCCATCCCCGCCTTCCCCTCCTCAACCCCCACATTACCACCACCACCACCTCCTCCTCCTCCCCAACATCCACAGCATTTTCTTTCTTCTCCCCTCCATCACGTTTTTCTCATTCTCAACGTTTTCCTCCTTCTCCTTATTGTAATAATAGTAATCACCCTCTTCACCACCACCATCATCATCGCCACCACCACCAACACGACTATCACCACCATCACCAACACCACCACCACCACCATCACCACCATCACCATCATCACCACTATCACCATCACCATCACCATCACCATCACCATCACCATCACCATCACCACCACCATCACCATCACCATCACCATCACCATCACCACCACCATCACCACCACCACCACCATCACCATCACCACCACCACCACCATCACCATCACCATCACCATCACCATCACCATCACCATCACCATCACCATCACCATCACCATCACCACCATCACCACCACCACCGTGAACATGACCATCACCACCATCACCACCACCACCATCACCACCGTCAACATGACCTTCACCACCATCACCACCACCATCATGATCCAACTCCCCACACCTTGACTAAACCGACGTGCGGGAAGTACTCGAAGTGTAGGGACGCTTCTTCCCCCGTCTCTCCGTTCAGCTGTCCCTTCCGTATCCGTGCAGCCGTGGTTGTCGTTACGTCCATTCCGTCCCCGAGAAAGAAGATGATGTTCTTAGCGACGTTCAGGTTCAACCTCTGCCGCTGGAGGGCCTCCTCCAAGGCTGCTTGACCTTTGACATGCCAGTGGAAAGCATCTACAGATGGAGAGAAAAATGAAGCAGAAGATTCCGGAATTATCATCATAATTATAAAGTCATTAACATTTATAATCATTAATCACTAAATAATGATTGCAATTACTAAACTTAATTAATGCATTCAATTCATTGATTGTTACAACAATAAGATTTGTCAAATGTATACTTTGCATCGTGTTTTACTTTTTATTCAATGGAAATAAAGCATAATTGAATGAATTTATTTGAATGGAATTTATATCAATGGTTTGGAAACACTACGAGTTGAAAAATCGAGCTTTTTCATTAACACAGAAGGTGCTCGACAATGATAGTGCGGATCATGCCACAATACTACCGCATCCTTATCACAGTCATCAAAAACATTTATGAATATTCATAAATGAATGAATGTTGTGTGATTTTTCTTTCGCAAAGATTTAGTAATTGTGTCTGCAATATTTCAAACTGCTGAAATAACCGCGACGAGCAACAAGACAAATAGTGATAAGGAGGTCACACAGTTATACAATTTAGGTTTTGAGGACAAGGCCAGCGTTAACCGACCCCCCCCCCCCGTGATTCGATAAATGTACAGAAGTTCAACAATACGCTTCGTCTACCTGCCACTGAGAATTGTGTGTTAAGTCCATGAGAAAAACAATATTTCAAAATATCCTTTCATTTTAAGAATTTCTGTCGGATTCAGGAAATTTTCTCACTTTTTGCTTGTTTGTTTGTTTGTTTGTTTATTTTGAGGTACAATCTCCCTCTCTCTCGCTCCTTCCTTCAAGAATCGAAATAGAAATGTGCTAAAATCGAGGCAATTCGGATGAAGATGATGAGAAAGCCGCATCCCGGCTGGGAGTGCACAGAACAATGACGCGACTGTGCTGATAGGTGTACATACGAGAGGTCGCGGACCCACGAGCCAAGAGAGGGGTGCGTTCAGCTGGAACACACAGACGCAACTTTTGCGGCGCGGGGCGGTGTTCTTGACGTCATATGTGACGCTTACAATGGATGTACTCATACATCAACGCCGGTATTGTATGAACCGCCGTCGTTTCCGAATAAAAGCGTGGTACGAGGCGGGTGTCAAATGTTGACGAAAATTATTACCGCTTTTGAAATCAGAAAAAAAAAGGTGGAAAGTGGAAGAAAAGGGAGGTAAGTAAAAGTGACAGGTGATGTTCGTGGAAAACCTCAGACTGAAGGTAAGAACCGGCGGAATTCAATGAAATGTTGACATTCCAACAAATCGGAAAACATTCGATTATTCAGCCGGTGACAATCGATTTATGTTACACGCGCCTATTAGAGAGAAGTTCATCGGAAAGGACTTGAGCTGACGGAGCGTCATCGCAAGGTTGCCTTTAGCTGCAGGCCGCTTCGTCCCCCAGCCTCCAGTGGGAACGCACACACGCCGTCACACGAGCACTATCCGACCATCGAACCAACCCAGATCAGCTCTTCAACCACCTGTTAACCCTATAAAGCCCAAGGGGGGGGGGGGGCACATTGTGCCCCCCCTATCAGATTTTCGTTTGCCACTCCTTCGCCCTTAATCCGATTTCAACCAAATTTGGTGACTTTTCCTAAAATCTTATTGCGAACATTTTTATATAATTTAGCTATATTTGAGATGTGTCAGTCCGAGTGCCCATTTCATTTAACAGCATCAGAGAAATGGGTGTTTCTTGGCTGACAGACGCTTATCGCTCTTGATCACTTCTCCCGACTTTTATGGTTCGCTTGACATAACTATACATGGCTGGGGTAATCATCTCGCAGGACGCGCGCCATTTCTGACGCGCCCTCCACTTCACAATGGGGCTGATGCTGATACACGCAGGGTGATCAACTACGATGGTTTTTTGTAAGTAGCCACAGACGCCGCTCTTGATGTATGGTTCGCTTGATGTATATGTACGCCACTACAATGTATATGTATAACTACACATGTATATGTATATGTATATGTAAACACATGTATATGTATATGTATATGTATATATATATATATGTACATGTGCGTGTATGTGTGTATGTAAACATGCATTTTAGTGGTTATTTGTTCACTTGTCTGTCTTTCACTTCTGTGTTTGTGCTGTAAGCATAGCTGCATTTTTAAATGGCTTATAGTTATCATTTCTTGTATATGATTTATACTTACATATACATAATACATATACATATACATATACATATACATATACATACATATACATGTAATACACAAATGCAATATAGCTGTGCGTGCTCTGGATGTGTCTGACCACAATATTGGCGCACTTATTACTACAACCATATATTTCAAAGGAATGCCGGGAGGAAAATTACGCGCACTTTCACAGACGACTTGATACTCGTCGAAAATCTCTCAAGATGCCTTGCTTAGGCCAAGAGAGCAAAAAGGCGACATGTCCAAACTCACTCAGGTGTCATGTTTGGGATAAAAAGGCAAAAAGGTGACTTGGTAATATTCGCGAAGGCAACACGAGTGGCATCACAAGCTATAAAGACATTTGGTACCTTAAGCAAGGTTCTTTGCAAGTTTAAAGGGATGGTACAGGTTTGGTTGAGGTGGGGATTCAGACTTTAACTTTTTGCGAGATAATTATAAACCACTTATGGAACACTGAAGAGCAAAGAGGAATTCAAAGTTTGTTTCATGGAAATCGGTTTTAAAACAGTTGAGATATCCAAGTAAAATAAAGTGGCCCTAATAAAAGGTGGGTCCCATCTTTTCTTAGGACCTCTTTGTTTTTGGATATCTCAACCATTTAAAAACAAATTTTCATCAAATAAATGTGGAATTCCTCTTAGAATCGTATGCTCTTTCATAATTCATGCGATGTTTCTCATTATCTCACAAAAAGTCGGAAACCTGAAGCCTCATCTCAACCAAAACTATAGCGTCCCTTTGTGAACTATAGTAGCTTCCTCATCGTCTATTTAAGGACACTGTATTACATTGCAATGGCTCTATGAAAACGTCATCGAACTCCTAACTGAGCAGCAAAATTATCATATTTAAGGGATGAAAAAGAAAATCTCTCGACCATAAAACGCTTTGACAAAGTGCTCTCGCTATGAACATGTCTACGTTAAGAGTCACTTTCTACTAAACTATTTTATTAAACGATTTATTCTCGCACTACTGTTTGAAGGAAAAATTAATGTATTAGAATAATGACGTCACTCATAGCTTTTCCTACATGTTTCTTTTTTTTAAATTTTAGTTAGCCTTCACTTTTTAGCACAATATCATACTAGTATACCAATGCAGTATTACCTCGGATATTTGAAATGTTATCATTTCTGCCATTTTGGTATCATCTCAATTTTTGTTTTTAAGTGTCCCTTTAAACGACCATGATGAGGAGCATAATCTGTGTCCATGACCGTTTGACCAGTAATGAGCGAGGGAAAAGAGATATCCTCAGAGAGGGAGAGAGAGAAAGGGACGGTTGTACACCTTTACTGACGAGAAGATAGTAGTCATAGTGGGGACAGTGTGGCTGGGAATCAGCGGTGAAATCAAGCTGTTTCCATTCCGAATTATCGCGAAATCATGGCCAATCGACTCGTCACAAAATGGGTCATTCATTTCTCCGATGGCTTTGCCGGCTGGCATGCGGATTCCCGCGGTCAGTGTCTCCCATATAAATGTTTCTTGCTAGCAGGAAGTCGCCACATCCAAGGTATAGTGACGAATATATCCATTTTCCATCCATCATCCCCTCCCCCCCCCCCCCCCACACACGCTTATTCTTAGCTTATTCTTATATTCAACCACCACCACT
Source organism: Diadema antillarum (assembly GCF_040938485.1). Taxonomy (NCBI): domain Eukaryota; kingdom Metazoa; phylum Echinodermata; class Echinoidea; order Diadematoida; family Diadematidae; genus Diadema; species Diadema antillarum. The sequence continues at coordinate 3,288,968 of NW_027271001.1, read as the reverse complement.
TTACCACTATGTCCAGCCCAGTATTAGATCTGGGCAATTCATGAATTTCACGACCCCCGCACATCATGGACGAGCCATTAAAACGCGGAGCAGATGAATCTCGTGGGAAAAATGAGGAATAACAGTTACAGAAGGTGAAATAACAAGTTCAAATTTGATTTGGAAAAAAAAAATCGTGGGTGTCTTGCTCGTAAAAATGGCTAAAATTCTCGAGGCAGTACATTTTATTACATCCTGATACCCACTTTCTTCCGGTATATGAGGTCGTCCAGCATTTTCTATCACTTTAGAGCGGTTAAAGTACCCTCTGTGAGGTTGAAGGCGAACTTTATTGTTACATGGAAAATTCGTTTCATCAATATTCGACTGTAGTAACAACTACAATTGAGTATTGATTACACAAAATTTTACAAAGAATAAACAAATGACAGCGGAAATTCATAATAATTCTCCAAGAAACCATTAAGCTTATATCACAATGTCTGATAAGAAGCATACTGTTTGTAAGGGAAACTTAACATTAATGATACATTTTTCTACAATCACATTATGCGAAATCATTGAAGTATATCATAATGCGGAAGATCAATGGTGATTCTAATATCTAAAAGCCTGCATTATAATGTGAAATCTGCCGAGCCTGACTGCCAAGCGCGATCGACTTCTACGGCACGGGGCGGCATGCAAACTGTTTGTGATTGGTTGAAGAACCAATCAAAACGAAGCGTCGACCTCGATTTTCGTCACTCTGCGCGGAATGTCATGTCCAGGCACCGTGCGCCGCACTGACACGGCAAGGCCTGAAATGCGTCGCTGCAGAGCCAAAAAGGCCATAAAGGAAAAAGGATATCAATGCTACTCTTTGCTTTTCCCATTTTTCGACAACTTTAAGGGCTTGCACTTAGTCAAATTACTGCCTATCTGAGGGTACACTTGTATATGATATTGTCTCCATTATGGCTTGTTATTACTGCAGTTTTTCTTAGTATCGTCTTTGTTTTATTTCTTCTTTTTTTTCTTCTTCTTCTTTTTTTTTTTTGGGGGGGTGGGAGGGATAAAATTCGTTTTCTATGTATGATTGATTAAAGGAAAATCATCTTATGACCATTATCCCAGATTCACTCTGTATCACTGGATCTGTTGTCTGTGTTGTTCCCCACAGCTAAAAAAAAATAAATAGATAAATAAAAATATAAAAAAATCGAGCTTTAATATCTGTTTCATTGTGACTTTCTTATTGTTTTCAGCGAAGAGTGACACCTTTAAGATGATATGAAGTCAACAGAAACAATTAAGCTTATGAGGGAAGAATTCAACATAAACTAAACAAATAACAAAGGATTGGATTTATTGCCTTCTTGCTCTCGTTCGGGTATAACGGACCAAGGTTAATTTGGCTTTCTTATCGAGTTCTTTCCTCTTCTAGCCATACCTTGGTGTTTGATCCCTTCATTCATTCGTTCCTCTGATCCATGCTAATAAAACTATGTCGCAGCCGAACCCTATTTAACCGAGTCCAATTCAGAGGTATGACGTCACAAACGTCCCTCGTCAAAGCCGAGATCATAGAACTTCGCCACAATTAGGCTTTAGAGGTAAGTGATAGCTTTCAGCAATCTGACAGTCTTTATCATGTTTATGCAACGGCTCGAAAAGGAGACTCCGTTCTACGTTTCTAACACAACCCTGGTGCTGAGCAAAATCGGACTGGTGATGGGAGAGTTTGGAATTGTAAAAATTTTATTAGTTTTCTTTTTAATGGAGAAAAAAAAAAGCAAGCAACACTTTGAATGGCAATATATTGTCAATCAGTTGCCATGGTTGCGAAATGGAAAAAAAAAAGTAATCGACACCGGAATCATAAATTTGAATAGATACGCAGTACCTGGGATGTTTTGACTTATAACTAGTATCTGTTACCTCTGTGTGCAAACTGATGGCATTTTAAGGTGACAGTGTCGAAAGGGTTAATGAGATGATGTCATTTCCGTTATCTGTCAAAACATTACTCAGCAGCCTTCAGCACAGGAAAACGAATCAAATCAAGCGAGTCACATGACAGCGTCACATGACAGAGTCACGTGTGGTTGCATGTCACATTCTCAAGGTGTCGCGCGATTTGATATAATGTTGTACGCCCACATGGGCAGAATGATCTCTCCAAAGTCCAACGAACAGAGACACTACACGCCTACACACACACACACACACACACACACACACACACGCACGCACGCACACACACACACACACACCCACACACACACACACACACACACACACGCACACACACACACACACATAATTATATACACAGACACAGATCTAGGAGGTGAAATGAACGTTATACCCGCATGTATTATAGTCTTGTTATCAGTGTGATTATATTTTATCACAAATACCCATTCATGTACTTGCGTGTGCACAGATGGATATTTTGAATAGCACAAAGGAAAAAAACCAACATAATAGAAAACATGTTTAAAACTCTTTATTCTTGGTCTATGTAGACCTAAAGTGGATTAAAGGTTTACATAAAAAGTTAAGAAAGAAAATGAGCAGCAACTAAACGATCCCCATAGCCAAGCATGTTACACAGCTATCGGGCACATTGATTAGAAATGACGTTCTGAGACTTGGCAGATGTACAATAATGAATAGTAGGTTGTCTTCGTTATTCGTTGTCGGCGCTATTGCAATCTTTATCATTATTTGCTTCATTCGAAATCCCTGCATGGACAACAATCAATCTCCAGTGAATTCCGTGAGACCTACAAACCAGGTAAAGATATCATCCACCAGATGACAGTTTATTCTCCGTTCTCCCCCCCCCCCCCCCCCCCTCCCCCCTCCCCCCCCTCCCCCCCCCCCCCCCCCCTTGAAACACAAAGCCTGTACGTGCTACCCATTTGCCCACGGACGATCGGCCCCCTAACGGCCCCCAACGGTGTCTGCAATGTTACCCTCCCTCATTTCTGATATGCGGTTTATTTTCTTGGTTCAAAACGATCCATAGCATGTAAATATAATTGATAAAACTGTAAACTATCCATCGTACAACAGTATTCCGCTACCTCCCAAACTGGTAAATATCAACTTTATTATTGAAATATAGTATTCAAAATATAGCATGCAGAGTCGACATTTATTATTAAAGTCATGTTTTTCCATAATATTTTTTTTTTCCTCAGACCATTCAGACCAGTCTCAGCTACTTAAAATGAAGGAAGATCTTCAACTCTGTAAACTTAAAAAAAAAACCAGCAACAACCAACAGCACTAGTGCTTCCTGCTGATGTCTTTGACGCTGCGTGACGGGGAAGAAAAAAAAATATATAAGAAATGAGGAAAACAGAGCAAAATATCCTCTATGAATATGGAAATATCATTACGAATTGTTTATAACATACAGCACAATGTGTCACTGAACCTGGCGTTTCTGTACCAGAAGGTAAGACGATTTTGTTTGATTCTATCGCTCTCTCTCTTTTTTCTTTTTGTGACGAGAAAGGGCATGCACTCCTGAGGAATACACTCGCTGAGTAAGAATCTCTCCATGAATGGTGGTCGTTTGACATCTAAGGTCCAATTTTGTTTTGGCAATGAACCAGAGCCCGAAAGCAGTAGCCTTAATTTTGTTCTACACAAAAATGCAGTTATTTAAAGATATCCCCAAACATTGTGAATTATCTGGAACAACTAAATCTATATATTTAAACAGAATACATCAATCATCATGCATCATTCGAACTGCGAACAATTATGTTATATGCTTTTAAGTAAAAATTGGACTGGTGCGTTCAACTCACAATATTTATGCCTCATGTAGGTGACACAGGCGAACCTTTAATGTTGTTCCTGCCATGTATATATAACGTCATTGGAAGTGATGAATATGATGATAATAATAAGATGATCCTCTTTACCTGGGGTAGCCTCTTCATTGTTTCCACTACCTTACCAGAGGGCCCTGCCATTATCATTACCCTAGCGTTGCCAGGCACCCATTTATACACCTAGTATAAGAGGGACATGGTGGGTAAAAACATCTTGTCCAACGACGTAGGTAGTTACAGGAATTTGAACTAAGAACCTCCGATTGAACATGGAGAGTCTTATCCACTATGCCACACTGCCCACACAATTGTTAACCTTTTCCCATGCATGCATCATATTGATATTGCAATCTCACAGAGAATGAAACTCAGCTAAGTCTGGAATGCAATGGCCAGTGATTTGAAAAGTACGTCAGAACTTTTGACACGTTAGGAAAGGCGTGGTATGATGAGAGAAGCAGACGCCCTTTGGAATGGGACCGCCAAAAAGGGTGACGTTAACCCAATGCGCAGGTGTGGTTTGGATTGGGACGCGTGGGTACTAAATTAAGGTAAGAGGAATCCGCGCCTGGTGTAGAATCGGTGGTACCTGTCTGCTGGCGAATGGCATGGGTGAGATCTTGTCTAGATATTGACGAACTGGTCGAATTTGGTTCATGATAATATAGCAGATTTTCCGACAGGTGCTTAACTAGGATGTGTGTATTTTGTGGGAAAAGCAAAGAAGACACCAAGTTGGCTCCTCATCAAATCATGTGCAACATGTCATCCGAATGTTTGGATTTGCAATCGGCGCAAAAAGGAGGTTATAAACGGAGAACTGAAGAACGACGACGACGACGAAGAAGAAGAAGAATTAGAAGAAGAAGAAGAAGAAGAAGAAGAAGAAGAAGAAGAAGGGGGTGATGAAGATGACAATGAAACAGAACTCTTTTTAGTTATCTAGTAGTTGGACATTATGATGATGACGATGATGATAATGACGATATTGCGATGATGATGATGACGATGATGACGGTGATGATGATGATGATGATGATGGTCGTGATAATGGTGATATGGTGGTGGTAGTGATGATGATGATGATGATCTTGGTGATGATGGTGATGATGATGGCAGTGATGATGATGGTAATGGTAATAATAGTGGTGATGATGACGACTGCCAGAAATCCGAAATTATTTAACACAACGTAAAGACTATGTTCTTACACACGAATCTCCACAAAAGTTGATTTTTTTTTTCAATAACTGTCCGAATCAAGTAAAAAAGGTCCAGCAATGAGGCACAACGGAAGTACTAAGTTGTAAATACGAAATACGAAAGTGTTGGTTATCACAATGTTCGAGCGCATCGAGAATAATATGCTGCATGGAGCAAATGTAGAGTAAAGAAGGGGGGGGGGGCTTCAAATTGTTGTGAGGTTGATGGAAGCCATAAGTGAGTGGGAGCCGCCATATTTCCAATCGTTGATATTGAAACAACGATTGCCCACGCTGCACTAGTGATACCACGGCAACCGCGGGTGGTAGACCAGTTAAGGATGAGCCCAGGCAGGATGTAAACTCGAAAGGGTCATTCTGAGCGAGTCCGGAGGATTCCATTTCAGGCCAGGCATTACCAAGAGCATGATAACTTCTCTGCATTACTGGGGTAAGGCTCCCATTTGTCCGACCTGGTAAACATGGTCACTAGATAATGACCCAACGCGGCACTGTGCGCAGTGATAATCAACCGGTGACCGCCGTAAGTACTACTGACATCGCCTGCCATTAAGATCAAAATCGCGCGCATTGCGCGGGAAAATAAAAGTTTGTAGTGATGGTTCGTTCTCCCCCCCCCCCCCCACCACCACCCTCTCTCCCATCAAGCTATTATTCATCTGCTTCTCTCTCTTCCCCTACTCTCCCCCCCTCCCCCCCCCCCGCCTTGTTCGAGAAAATTAGCCGCTAAAGATAGACAGTTCCCCTCCGTAAGCTTCTTCTTTCTTTGTCAATGATGACAACTTGGCGGAATGTTAATTACAACGGTCATCTCACCCCGCCGTGAGCCAGCGCTCACCGGGCATGTGGCGGGGCGGCATTCCATCGGCGCCCCGCACCCAACGCTCCCTGTACCATTTGGCCGTGACCGCTCGAAAGTCCTTCGTCAAAGTAGACGAGGTATCGAAACCATTGATTTATCTACGTATGCTATTAAACCTCTTCTGATACACCATCACCGAACAAAGAAACGCAGTACCCTCTATCTAATGATAGTATTATTACTATAGTCACTTTTGATATAATGATTATCATTACCAGTATTATTATTATCATCACTATTGTTATTATTATAATCATTATAATCATTATCACTATCATTATTACCATCATCTCTAGGACTACTAATTCTACTGCCATTACTACTATACTCCTACTTCTATACTACAACTATACTACTTTGTCATTAGCGTTTATGAGCTGGGCGAGGATTTTAAGGAGTTACTCCCTGATGTAGAAACCAGTGTAATCTGTCAAACCTGCGTAGTTTGTCAGAACTGTAGGGGCTACAAACAACGTTCTACTTTTAGGCAGAGAACGACTCCGGCGTCTTGTCACTCTTACGTGGGCCTGATTGATAACTCGAATCGCGTAGCATCGCAAGAGGCCAAATCACATAATGCCTGTGAAATGCCCTTACAAATGGGATGTCCCGGTAGACGTTATCAGACAACGACTGCTAATCGTGAAGTTGCGATTGACTTGTTAAAGAGACTGATGCGACAAAAACAGAGATGACTGCTGTCAAAGGAAAGCTGTTCTTAGACCACAGCAACACATTCAGAAGCCAACCGAAAATCAAAGAATCAGTCTGTCAAGAAAAAATGATGGCAGAACGGTTAAAACGATAATAATTTTCTTTAACATGAACAGTTACGTGCCTCCAGTCTGAGGTCCTACTTCATCATCACTTTCGCCATTGTTCGCTATCTCCATCAACTACAACCCCATCATCATTGCCAGGTATAATACTTTGCACTCAGACCACGAGAGACACTGCAGGTAGATCCTTAAGGAAAAAAGGAGTAAAACCGGGAAGGATTCGAACCCCTATCTCCTGTTTACGAGTCCAGATCCTGAACCAGTACTATAGGTTTTGCGCTTTATAGACTAATATTATTATTATTATTATTATGACAGCTCGTTATTCCGAAGCTTCGTTATTTCGAAGGATCGCTATTCTAAAAGCTCGTTGGTCCGAAGGGCCATTATTCCGAAGATTCGTTATTCTCAAAATGAACAAAGGGTTGTTAGTCCGAAGGTTCATCATTCCGAAGATTCGTTATTTCGACGAGTAACAAAGGCTCGTTATTCCGGAGGTTCATTAATCCGAAAATAGAATGTGGCTTGTTACTCCGGAGGTTAATTAATCAGAAAATGAAAAAAGAAAAGAAAAAAGAAGCTTGTTATTCTGAGGACTCGTCAATCCAAAAGCGAGCAAGGTTTGTAATTCCGGTTTGTAGTTAGTAAGCATCATTTTCCATTTTCGGATTTACTAACAGTATTTCATTTTCGGACTGTCGAACCTTCAGAATAACGAACCTTCTTACATTTGAGGATTAACGGACATTCGGAACAACAAACCTGATTTCATTTTCGGACAAACGAATCTTCAGGATGACGAACCTTCGGAATAACGCCACAATGTTCAGATCATGAACCCTATTGCGTTTTCGGACTAACGAAAATCTATGTAGGTATACAGCTGGAGTAGGGAATTCGTGTGTTTCGGATTAACGAGCCTTCGGAATAGCGAACATCACCCTCCACTTAAATTTTACCACCGTGCTCACAGTAATGCGAACGTGATGTGAAGTCAGGATCTTGCTCGTAGCTGCCGCAAATGCACGATTGAAGCAGCAGGTAGGATGGAGGACTCTAAATAATTCACACTTTGAGGTCCAAAAGTAGACGATAAAGAAGAAGGATTTAAAGTCACTGTTTGTGCAGTAGTCTTTGAGGTCCCCAATATTTTGACATTGTACGTAGTAAGATATTTCCATTTCAACCGCTTTTAGCTGAGATTTGAGTCCGGTTATCGATACCAATCCAAAAAGGACAGAGATAACTGACAGTATACAAGCAAATGAAATCAGAAATCAGAAATCAGGATCGGACGTGAAACCGTCCTTGGAATTTAAAACAGTAAGTTCAAATGCAATGATTTGATTTATACCTTTATTGAACATTGACTGGATGGCTCAGACCTTACATTATTGATTATAAATACAAATCTGTGTTTACGGTTAGAAGTTATCATGCTTATACATTTAATCTGATATGTCTTTGGGATCAGATGTACACAACAATCGTAAGGACAATTTCTTAACCTTGGACATAAGGACTTTGACAACGTGAGTTGAGTCAATAGACCTACTGGCTTGGGACAAGATTTAAGAAAAAAAAGAAATAAAAAAGGGTCAATTTGAGCAAAAAAAAAAAAAAAAACAGAGACTGAAAATTAGCAGACGTCACTACGTCTCCTACAAAGGTAAACTTCATCATGTCTGAACTCTCTCTCTCAGTGCACCAGCGTTACCTCCCTCATACTACCATTTCTTTATCATGCATGAGGTATAGTTATTTCCATCAGGGTTCTTTTTTTTGCCCCCTTTCCAACATCTGTCTGGTATCAGGGAAATTTAGTCATGAACTCTTAAACTCACTAATCCCGCGAATTATTGGCCGTGGACCATCTGACTGGCTTCGACTATCGACCACTTGATCGGAACTCTCAGATATTAATCGCGTATCGTGTTTCGACGTGCTCGCGCCAAATAAGGGCAAATTGGACGCATTGCGGTCGCCGCCGCTTTTGTTTCTGCTGACAACATAAAGGGGAAAAATCGCAAAACGTCTGCACTTTCATCATTGGAACCATGTCGTTACGCGCGTACAAATTGCTTCCTTACACGCGACGGTAGACCAGCGGGTACTTCCTCAACGTCCTCCCCTATCTCTCGAATCGTTGTCGCCAGCCTGTACTATGCGGGGTTCTGCCGTGGTGGACGGCGGCGCGTCCGTACGGACGTGATGCGATTTTAATCCATCTTGGTGCCATGACAACACAACATTATTATAGTGTCATCACTCTCCCTAAAATAGCGTCTGCTCAGAGATGTCACATTAACTACTCTTGCGAGGCCATTTCGAGATAAGTGTGGATGAAGAGCAAGGAGTAAAGTGAGTGTGCAGTTGAATACCAAACTGGAGTATTGGGAGACAATGTTTATTAACACACTCAGGAATACCCAGATATATAGACTCAGAAAGACTAAGTTTTTGGATCATTATGTATTAAAAAACTCATGTCATGTCCGCTTCACATGCAAAGAAGTAATAACTCATCATCTGATTCCTTTCTGTGAATATTTTTGTATCAGATTACATTCTACACTGCAAAAACAAAATTATTTTAAGATTTGGGATGTCAACCTTTTAAAGAGTTTTAACGGCTCAGTGGGAAGATCATTGACTATCAGTCTTAAAGTGATTCGTGATTCGAGTCCCCGGCAGAAGCGGTCGTGTCCCTTGGTAAAGCCCTTATCCTATAAACTGCCTAGTCCCAAGGAGGTAACTCGAAGACGTCGGTCCAGTGGTTGCTGCTGCTCACAAGCCTCCGTTTGTTTTACACGGTTGCCAAGGAAGCACGTGTTTTCTTAGCAACCATAGTATACAACAAAAAAAAATCAATACAAATAAAGTTAATCATTTTTTCATTTTCTTTCTCAAATACACAAACAAACAAAGAAACAAACAAAGAAACAAACAACCCAAACACTTTCTTTCTATACAAGGCAAATATGAACGTTTGTGAGCTTTGGGATACAATATTGAGAGAGAGAAAAACAAACAAACAAACAAACAAAAGAATGAACGTACGTTTCTAATGGAGCACAACTTAGAGCGTTGTTTACGCGAGAATCTGTTTTTTGGTTGTTGTTTTTTTTTTCGGAATCCGCACACGGCACAAGACATGAATAGTGTCGGGTTACAGTGCCGCATTATTTTCGCAGGAGCTCAAATTGCGTCAATATTGATATATCACTATTCCAGTAGCCAAAGATCTGATTTCATATTCGTCTAAACCCATCGTGAATATAGCAGGATAAAAAAAAACCCCCCAAAACAACAACAACAAACGGATAAAGTCATCAGCTAATCCCCGGAGACGAGGTTGCTCCAATTCCGTCCCGGCAAGGCAGTGAGATTATCTCGACGGATTACTGTATCGCCTCTCTCAGAACAAAACACTATCGACAATAGTAGAACAATTGACATTGGCAATTGAAAAAAAAAAGGCCGACAGAGAAAACATCTAGTACCTCTCTCCCCCCCCCCCCTTTCTAGATCTCTCTCCCCTCCCTCTCTTTCCCCATGGTCATGGTAGTGTCTCAGTGTCACGGCAGAGTATGATTTGTTTCTATCTTCAGCCTATTTGACGATATGCCACTTTGGGTAGCTGTAGCTGTGTTTGTACTCCGCTGTTACTAAGTGAAGTTACAAATGGACTTCGATCTTTTGATTAATCATTTGCTTTGCGCAATAATTCATATCTAATTAACACTATAAGCAGTGTTATCTTTCATCTTGGAAGTTTTTGTAATGACGCAATTTAGTTGATGGTTTGTTGAAGGTAATTATGAGAATGTTTCTCCTGAATGTTCAAACAGTTTTGTCACCCACTTTGCTCAGATGAGTTTACTCGTGAAAACTCAGACAATCTCATGAACCTGAGACTTTCTCTCGCTGCGCACATTCGCAATCTCGTCATTAGATTCTTGGCCCATAAAAAAGTAACCCTCTGAAGATAGTGAGTTACTCCAAGGTTATAATACGACTAGATAGGCAGTGAGTATAACGGAACCACTTTGGTTACTCCAAATACAAGTTCCTCACTGAGTTCCCAACATCAGATGTGTTGCGCTAGCTCAGGAAAGTTACTTCGCCACTCATGCTGAGGGATCGAGGTGAACGCACGCATGCCTTCGGGTTGGTCATCCTCCCCCAATTGGGATACCCTTCGTAGCTCGCTAATCAAAAGTGCACTTTCTGCCGCTCCTCGTGGGCGAGACTAATGAGCTGAATCCAGGAAGTCTCTGTGACCTTAACGCTTGGAGGCGCACTTTTAGCTCACGGCGTCACTCTGTTGTTTCGTCACACCCTATCCACACACGACCATTTTACTCTCGTGACAGACGTCTTCTTTTTGTTACCATCAAACTCAAAACTAATCTTTGCATGTGGCGCGAGCGTGAATGACGATTCTGGGTTTGTCGTCAGGGTTTTGCTTCCTCTTCTACTTTGGCTCAGACGCTTTTGTTCTTTGCTTGGCCCCTCGCTGATTAATATCAAAAGATATAAAGTTGGCACCGCCTTTTGACGAGTGATTGAAATTGGGCCGCGAATATTGCATTCTCCAGAATTTAAGTGCGTCATATCGGCGAATGTAATACTTTCCTGTGACAAACTAGCCGAATAGGCTTGATTATTCATATCGAAACTCACGATATATACACTGTACATATATTTCGTGAGTTTTCGATATGAATACTCAAGCCTATTCATATATATATATATATATATATATATATATATATATATATATATATTATATACATATATATACATATATTATATAATATTATATACATATATATAATACATATATATATTATATATATTATGTAAATACATGTATCTCTGTGTGTGTCTATAATCAATCAAGGAAGGCATATCTTCCTTAAACTTCTCAAACAAATCAAGGATATTTTATTCTCCCTCAAGAGCATTATATTGTTATCACTTTGAATGTCATGAAGCATAAAGACACTTCAAGGCTTCCTATACATCATTGTATATAAGCAGCATTCCTGCTTTAGTGCATTCGATTCAAGATTAAAAATCTTGACCTCGTGTTGGTCAAAGGATATCCTTTGACCAACACGAGGTAGGAGAGATGCTAAGGTGGCAAGATGATGAATGACTCTCCTCATAGATTCACAATTGCCTTAACCTCGAATAGAAGGGTGTGTAGTCTGGCTAGAAGCCGTAAAACATTCACGACAACCATGACAAAATTTTGATATGTTGTTACGATACCATTTCCAATTACCACAGATATCCAAACCTTATACATGTTATACACCAGTATTATATACTGCCCCCTTCATCGTTGCGTCTATAGTCCAGTATTGTCACTGAGCTACATGTTGTGAATTACTTGCTCTACCCGATTTTGACATTATTTTGTCTGTTTGTCTACCCCAAACCCCTCACCACATTTCATCTTCCAAATGTAATTTTATTAATGTAAGTCGAACTCTGTACACACGGCGCCAGTGTGGCAATGCGTTATAGAGGTATGATAAACTCTTTTTATGTCATATATCTCATCAAACGATGTACACACGAACACTAAAACTGCAAAGGCAGATATAATTCAAATATATAAATATACCGCAAAGCTGCAGATTTGTAAGTAAGGAAGAATATCACTGCTATTCTTAGGATGAAATCCCAAACCAATTCGTTTCATTTTGCACTTTCGGTCCACAAAAAGGGGGGAAAAGTAATCTACCACTTGTCTTGAGCGGGTTATATCACTCCACCGTAATTCTCAAAGACACTTCTTCAGCTGCGCTAATATTCAGCTCTTGAGACCCCGCAGTTCGCAAAATTAGCTCTCTGCGTTCACCACGCTTGTCATTGTCACCCCCAATCTGAGTTTGCAGCGAACATTTGACGAAAAAGTAACAAATTCCGACCGGGTTTCCCGCAGAGTTTGGCTACTTTACAGAGCTGCGACAATATAACTTATTATAACATCCCGGTAGGAATTTCCGAGTATCAGAAAGAAGGCGATTCACGTTGATAGCAATGAACCCTGCGTGTTTTATAAAGAAGTACAAACATTGATGATAATACACGATTTGCGTGCGGAGGGACAATGATTGTATCGAAATATCAATCCCCTCCCCATCTCTCATTTCCCCTCTCTCTTTCTCTCCTCTCTCTACTTTCTTTTTTTTTCTAATAAAGAGCATGTGGGCAATGACAGAATTACATTGTTTCACCCATATACTTACCAATCAGCTCCAAATTGAGAAAGATCCCTTTTATTCTGTTTGTTCATTTTGTCGCATTCAAAAAGAATTCCGAACAATTTCTTCGCAGTCAGAAGTGGAAACCATCAAAATCAATCCTTTATTTATCAAAGGATTTTTTTAATGAGAAACAGCAGAGAATAGTTGACGTTGACTACTCTCTTGAGCGCTTCGAAATACATTGTACTTTGTTTCATGGAACTGTGTAAGGAAATAATTTTTGAAACAAACTAAAATCAGTAAACGGCTCATCATAAGTTCAGGAATGCAGTGGAGGAACCAAGCAGAGTAAATGTAATTTGGGATAACTATGGAAGGCCATGTGTTGCAAAAGTCGAGGAAACCACTGATCAGTGGTTTCCCCGACTTTTGCAACACATGGCCTTCCATAGATAACCGACGGACGTATTTTCACATCAATGAATTTGTGCTTTCTACACATCATTTGTCGTAGAGTGTTGAGAGTGCAAGTTTCCATGATAGCTTATGAAGGATGGAGACCAGTAATCAATGATTAATCTATCGTTCTTCTTTTCTTCTTCGTTTTCTTCTTCTTCGTCGTCTTCATCGTGATGATAACGATGGTGGTCATGGAAATCATTATCATTAATGTTGTCATATATCACTGTCATCACCAGTGTCACTATGATGATGATGATGATGATACTCATGCAGCACCATCATCACTAGTAAAGTAGTATTAGAAGAAATAGCATCATCATCGTCATCATCGTCTTCATTACATTGAAAATCATCATCATTGACGAACACAGGGGATATAAGTGCGACTGCAAACTGCGACCTGTACGTCCAGACCTCCATGCTACAAGTGGTCATTCCTTCTGTCCCCAGCCCACCGCAACTCCTGGTGTGACCCCCTCAGAGCAGCGAAGCTTTGCTCCCCTCCTCTCGCCCAGAGTTCAGCCAGTAGTAGGCCCTACAATTATATGTACCACGAAGGAGTTATTTCACGACTCTATTCCCATCCCTATTTCATATTCACCCTTCACTATTAAACACAAAACATTTGCAAAGGCAACGGTGGTAGGTGACTTGAGTTGTCCGATGTTTTTGTTAGTTTGTGAGTCCGTTGATTCATAACTCCATCACCATTTTACGCTTTAGCCATGAGTTTTGTGCATGGCAAATAGATTATGATTCGAACGGGTGGGAATGAATCAATCAAAGGAAATTGCGTGTGAAACTACATCTGGTATTTTGTTCACTTTAGGTCAGCGATATATGTTTTTACATTTATTCATTTTTATTTTACAACACTGCAGCACTAGTGCCTCAGCCAGACGTTTCATGTGGTTGTTCCTAAAAAGTTGAAGTAGGAATAAAATTGCCATTCAGGTGTCTCCAAATTTCATATGGAGCTCCCCCTCTCAACCATTTGATTACCGTAATTACACCTTAAAGACTTTGTTTCGTTCATCACTCTTTTCAAGACCAGTTTTTCAAGAAACTGCAGCAAAGAGTCACGTGATAGTCAAGGTATCGACGAAAAAGGACGAATGTCATTTAAAGCGACTAAACCAGATGTCATTTAAATCACATCACATCGTGGCACGCCTTTGTTATCATCTTGTATAACCCCTCAGAACCACCGGTTCATATTTCAATTATTGGTGAAATGATTCGGGAGGTGAGTGAAGGAACGCCCTCCTCCATTATAGTATATGATATAGCCTTCCTTTCTGAGATGGGTTTAGGAATTAAAGGAGAACCATAGATTATGTGAATGAGGAGAGAAGAAAATAACGAAGAAGAAGAAAGTGAGAGAGCGTATGTCGGTGTCTACCGTCAACTTTTTGAGAAAAAGAAAATCATATCAATGTTTTTTGATTTGACAACAAATTTTGGAAAAAAGGACCAAATCGGAAATGATACGATGCGTGTGTTTGCACGGAATCTTTTAAGGTGTTGAACATCGCACGGATTGTGCACACAAAGGCACGCACCACGGAACAGGCCTGGGGAATATAGTGGGCAGTTATGAAATATGAAATCATACCGCGTGACTAATTAGCTTCGACAGACCAGACGACGTATGCTTACTCGACCTGTGACCTTTGACCTAAACCGAAGTCATAAAGTCGCCCGAAGTCAAGTGACTAATTTTTCGGCTGGATTCTGACAAACCCCCTCTCGCTTCCCATGTTTATACCGTTATATCAATTTTGATAATCCAAACAATCCCGTGCGATTCCACAGGTGTTACTTGTATGAAGTGCGGGAGGTGTGTTTACCGTTGCCAATAGCGCCCTCTGGGGTTTGTTGTCAAATGCTAATTGCGCTTTGTGCCCATGTTTGTTATTCGTCGACGGGCCGAGGTTGATTTTAGAATGTATCGAACACCGGAACAGACAACCTCCCAACCTTTTAAAAGCCCCGGCACTTCAATCGAGACTAAACATACAAGAAGCATTTCCATGAAAAATGAAATCCCCACACCCCCCCCCCCCCCGTTATTAAAAACACAATTGAAAAAAAAAAAAAAAAAACGGTCTCCATATTGGGTTCCTCTCCTCAACATGCCACCTCCCCCCCCCCCCAAAAAAAAGAGTCATATTGACGTTGTGAAACAAGAAAACACATAGTTTCTTATTTCCTACTGAAAGTAAGCGAACCTACCTGTTAAAAGACGACAAAGAATTATGTCATATCTAAATGAGGTCACAGATGACAGTATCAATACATTTAACGACCTGCGTTTACGGGTTTCCTGGCACTAATTTTCACCGCAAGTGTTCTATTTGCTACTCAGTATACACAGGGATGTGATCACCTTCCTTTATACGTTTCCCCCATGTAGTTTATGATGTTTATATAAGAACACATATTTCATCTGTTATGAAAACAATATTCTTTTTTATAGAAACATTACTAAATCAGCCACGATATTGCTCTATGCCATACGTTTCTTCATAACTTTCAGAATGAATCAAACATGTATCTAAACATTGCCGCCCAATTATTTGAAGAGCGGATCCAAGAAATGTGCATGGGTTTGTTTTTTTATGGATTTGTGCAAACAAACTCTGTAAAATCAAGAAGATATCAAATCAACACGATAAAAGATCTTTTCCTCTGTGGGCGAACGATGTGATATGTAGGCATGATATGCAATATCAGCTTAAATCATTGTTATGGCATGAGATTTTTTTTTCTAAAGCATATAGGTCTACACTTCCATTTCATCCATTATTTGAAGTGAACACCGAGAAGGGAAGGAATCGCTTTGAAATTTTTTTTTTGATGATGTCGCAGTAGTGAATATGCCTATTTGTGTTGGGTGGTTTACTGTACATATCAATAAATACATCTCAAAACGCAACATTACCGTCATAGTCTACACTTTCCTTAATTTTTGTCTGATTGTAATTAAACTTCTACATTTCATTTTTTCTTCCTCTTTTTTTTTCCTCTACTAGCAGAAATATATAATGGGGTTACATATTAAAGCCACTAGCAGTAATATTATGTAATGGGGTTGCATATTAAAGGGGAAAACCAGTCCTAAAGTTAGTCTGATGAGGAAGAGTAAACAACAGTGATCGAAATCGGATGAAAAATAAGGAAGTTATGACATTTTGAAGTTTCTCTTTTTTTTTGGGGGGGGGGGGGAACAGTTCTTGAACAGTCAATATGAATATGCAAACAGGAAAGTGAGCATGTCATTCCCTCACAACTAACCGTATAGTTTGACCTTAAAATTGTGAAATTTCCAGTTTTTCAATCAAACGCAATTATGCCCGAGGCTCAAATCCTCATATTTCTGTCTGATCACTATTCTGAAGTTATTCAACCAGGACTAACGTCATGTTTCAGACTTCCAATGACAGAAACATTGAATTTTCGTCATTTTATTTTTGTACTCGATCAAAGAAAAATTGTGAGGGTATGAGATGGTTAGCTCACTCATTTGCATATTCATACCCACTGTACAAGAACTGTTTGGAGAAGTCATCAAAACTTCAAAATTTCATAACTTCCTTATTTTTCATCCGATTTCAGTCAATGTTTTACCATTGAACTCGTTAAATTTTACTCTTTTTTATCAGACTAGCTTATATTTGGACTAGATTTCCTCTTAAGGGGTAATATTTTGGCATAACAGATTGATGCCGTCAAATTTGTCGTATATGTCGAAGGGGCGGCGGAACACTTTTAAAGGTGGGGGCAGCAAGTCAATGATGCTCCATCCTCCTCTTAGACGAAAAGAATCAAACGGTGAAACCTTCGGGAAAATACGGTCGTTGTGGTGTTTTTTCCTCGATTTTGTTAATGTTTGTTTGTTTTGGTGGGGTATTTTTGTTTTTACCCCACCCCCTCCAAAGGGGGGGGGGGGATGCAGCCACCCCTCCCGCCGCCCCTGCGTCGCATCGTTTCCGTACGATACATAACATACTATGAAAGCATGTTTGATGCCAGCACAGCTGTAGACACAGGGGAAACATTCGTATAAAAATATGCTGAAACTTAAAGCTGAAAAACCTTTCTTTCTTTCCGATGTTGATGAAGAGTTTCACAGCCACTTGTCTGCTTTTGCTTTTTGCATCAAATTCAACGCAATGGAATCGAATTATCGAACTATGGTTTGAAATCCTCGTTTCGTCACAGTTATACATCACGCCCTCTCGACAGGCCACAATGACACTTTCGCGTAATGATCGCTAACTATAATTGGTTTCGAAATTAAACAAAATAAGTTTTGCCAACAGCGACATAATATACACAGCCGTCTATCACTGAGCACTATAAAATCTCCATTAAAATGATAATGGCGGCGGATGACGGCCTCTGGAATCCTCCAACGCGTCTCCCTCTCGAGAAGCACACAGCACTAAATCAAGGTTATGTCAAGACAAGCCAAGAGCAATAGTGACCTCTAGCGACGATGGAGGAGGGAAAAAAAAGTGGTTGAGAGGCAGGAAAACTTTCTGCACATATTTCGTTACACTTAATCGCATATAACCCCATGATGACAATAAATACACAAAATGGGCAGTTATTTGTTTTAAGGACCTTTCCCCTCGCCTGGCGAAACCTTGGAAGTCGAGAGGGTGATAACTGTCGTCGGTTGTCTTTTTTTTCTACCTGTTGGCAAGTTGCAGAGACGACATTTTCGTAGGATTTCGGTTAAAGGTGAATGTTCGCATAGGAAATCCGTAATTATATTGAAGTTATGATCATTTCCTATAACTTTTCTTTTGCTACGGATGTTACGCATGTTCTACTCTGTATCATGTTTCCTTTTTAACTTAGGCACATCTTTCTAACTCTCTGTTGTTGTTGTTTTTTGTCTCATGCTTTAAAGATTTTGAAAATTCCATGTCTCCTAACCGCAAACATTCTTACCTTAATTCAGTATTTTAGGCAAAAGCAAGAACAACTTCAATTTCCGAAAAGTTATTCTTAAAAAGAATATGGGCATGTCGATCAGTAAGCAAGAAAACAGCAGTTGATAAGGAATAAATTTAAAACCAGTAGGAGGAAAGGATGTAAAAAGGAAGATAGAGAAGGTACAAGGTAAAAACAGGGGAAAGGAAGAGGAGAAGAAGAATACCAAAGAGGATGGCGAAGAGGAGGAGAAGCAGGTGTGGATGTTAGAACTGGAGGAGTGATTTGGATGAGGAAGACAAAACAGGAAGATGAGTAGGAAGAAGGAGAAGAAAGAGGAGGAGAATGGGCGAAAGAAATAGAGAAAGAGGAAGAAGAGAAGTTGAAGGAGTCGGTATATAGAAGAAAGGTCAAAGAGGAAGAAGGGCCACTAAAGGCACAGAAGAAAGGTCAAAGGGAGGACAAGGATCAAAGGGTACAGATGAAGGGTCATAGGAAGGAAAATGACTAAAGGGTACAGGAGAAGGTCAAAGGAAGGAAGATGGTCCACGGGTACGGAAGAAGGGTCAAAGGAGAAGGGTCAAAAAGGAAAATGGTCCAAAACGGTGGTCAAAAAGTTCAGAAGAATGGTCAAAGGAAGGAAAATGGTCCACAGGTACAGAAGAAGGCCCAAAGGAAGGAAAATGGTCAAAAGGTTCAGAAGAATGGTCAAAGGAAGAAAAATGGTCAAAAGGTACAGAAGAAGGGTCAAAGGAAGAAAATGGTCAAAAGGTTCAGAAGAATGGTCAAAGGAGAGAAAATGGTCCACGGTTACAGAAGAAGGGTGAAAGGAAGGAAAATGGTCAAAAGGTTCAGAAGAATGGTCAAAGGAAGGAAAATGGTCCACGGGTACAGAAGAAGGCCCAAAGGAAGGAAAATGGTCAAAAGGTTCAGAAGAATTGTCAAAGGAAGGAAAATAGTCAAAGGGTACAGAAGAAGGGTCAAAGGAAGAAAATGGTCAAAAGGTTCAGTAAAATGGTCAAATAAAGAAAAATGGTCAAAGGGTTGAGAAGAAGGGTCAAAGGAAGGAAATAATAAAAAGGTTCAGAAGAAGGGTCAAGGGAAGGAAAATTGTCATAGGGTAGGGAAGGAAAATTGTCAAAGGGTTGAGAAGAAGGGTCGAGTTGAGGAAAATGGTCCAAGGATACAGAAAAGGGTCAAAGGAAGGAAAATAGTCCAAGGGTAAAGAATAAGGCCCAAAGGAGGGAAAATGGTCAAAGGGTTCAGAAGAAGGGTCAAAGGAGACAGAAGAAAGGGTTAAAGAGAGGAAAGTGGTCAAAGGGTAGGCACCCTATAGAAAAAGGTTCAAAGGGAGAGAAGGATGAATTACAAGATGGAGGAAGGTGAGGAAGAAGGAATAGAGGAAGAGGGAGACAAAAGGGACTGGGTTAGTAGAGAAGGGATTGACATCTTCCGTCATCTGGTATTCCTTGCCACTAACGGTGTACTATCACAACTATTTCGTTGTAACGCTTCCAAATGACACACTTTCGTGGAACACACATTGGGGTGTTGCACTCGCTAATTGCATCAACCCATTAACGACTCTGATAAGCACAGTAATAACGAAAATATAAATATGCACGCTTTGTGTTTATAGTGATTACCAGTGATTTCCTGGATACCAGTCATCCGAGGCTTCATTACGTCCACCTGGTAGCAAAAATTCTACTAGTTCATTGCATGATCTTTTTTAGTGACTGCATCTTGCCATAAAGTCCACATCGCCAGTTGAATCGTTTGATCTACAGGCGACCGACCGTGGAATGGGAGGCCACCAGAAATTGCCCGTTTCAAAGAGGGTAGATATAGTAAGGCACCGCTTGATAAAAAATGTATAAATCACTTCTCTCTTTTTTCGAGGAAAAATTGATATTCCTTAATATGAAACAAAAAACAAACACCAACCAAATCTGGTAGCCAAATAGTCTGCCTTTCTGACCTAATGACGTTGACTGAGTCTAGGATGATATATGAGCCGACTAAATCAAACATATATTGATATGATGCGATAATAGTTCGGATCTGGAAGGCATCAAATCGCGTATATTCCATTTTACTGTTCACCACAAAGAGAAGGAAATCCAATCTAAATACTCATTACCGTCCCGCGCCGAGTTGTAAATTCAACTTTCACTGATTTTGTGCCCTTTGATATCATATTATTTCCGTCCGAATTGTTACCAACTGTTTTCTGTCTCTCTCCTTTTATATAGTTACAAATTATCCTTCCATACTTCGCCATCTATCACAAATGTTAGTGGAGAGTCATTTTGTGGCATATTGGCTTAATAGAAGTACACAGAAACACAATGTAATTGTACATAATTATACAGTATGTCCCCCAAAAAATTACAGTGGGATTTTCGCATTGATAACTTCCAATGTGATTAAAATGTCTGAATGCTATTTCTGTTTCTAAAAACATGGGCCTTTAACATCTTTAATACCTATATTTTGAAGAAAACCCCATTCAGTTTGGTTAAGTGGTTACAGAGAAATGTGAATTGTTGTAAAGAATGTCACGTGTCTCATTCAATTAAAGTTTAGCTGTTGGGATGCTTTTGGAACTGCATATCAATGTGTGAACACAAAATGGACAGAACTTGGAGGGAAGGGATTCCTAACATGTTCTACAAACTTAGATCCTCATTTTCGGATGAGGGTTTCTGTAATATGTGGGTAATAAGTTATAGTTTCATACCCAGAAATTGTATTTGAATTGATTCACACTTTTTACAAGTTATCGTTGCTGATGGTCCCGGTATATATATAAATATAAATATATATATATATATATATATATATATATATATATATATATCTTATATATATCTTCTTTTTTTTAGGGGGACATACGGTATATATATATATATACATATATACATATATGAATGTATATATATATATATATATATACATATATGTATGTATATACATATATATATATATATATATATACATATATATACATGTGTGTGTGTGTGTGTATGTGTGTAAAGAGAGAAAGAATGAGAGAAATAATGAAAGAGGAAGAGAGGAGGAGGAAGAAACAGGGAGAAATATATCAACTGTCTATAATACGCCCACAAATTGGCTGGGTGGGTGTGAGTAATGACCTCAGAAAGTTTCGTGGTTTCTCTTTAGAGAGTGTGCCAAGGGGCAAATCTCACTGATACAAGTTGAGCTATTTTGTTCTCTCGAAAGAAGAATCAGAAAAGAGACTACACATAGAAAGAAAAAGAAAATGCAGAGAATATTACAAATTGGACGCCAGTGAGTCGGAATCTACAGCCGGAACACTTGACCCCAACGGCTCCACACTGCCTATTTCTTTGCCTATCTAAACACAAAATTTTAACCTGAACTTCCATATTTCTTTCATGAAAAATCGTTCGTACGCTTCTTGATTGATTGCAGAAGCATACTGCTTCGAATATTTTGCATCGAAATACTTATCCCCCCCCTCTCTCTCTCTCTCTCTCTGGCCGTTTTATGTGCTTTCGCTATGTTCATTTTTCGGTCACATCCTCGACGGGCTCTGTCTCACACAACCTTATTCTCTCTCTTTTTCCTTAACTTTTTTTCAGTGTCGAAACTACTTCCTCCCGTAAGAACTTGTTTCCAGTAAAAATATCCGACAGTCAATTTATTGCTTTCAGAGACCATCCCCTCACAGTCTGTTGGTTGGAGGAAAGAAAGTCAACAGGATTTGGGGGAAACTGCCTCTTGTCGTCTGCAAAATGTAGATGCAAATCATCGTAACATAAAGTTGAGACTCTGCGTTCAGACTCTGTCCATTCAAGTGAGAATTCATTTTAAAACCTCGCATGATTAGACAGTTGACATCGATTGTACATCACCTGAGGCTCGTGAATAAATTTATCTTTGTCTTAGATTCTCCGCCTCTCCAAAATGAAAATACTTTGTTGCTATGACAATCAGGAAAAATACTCCGACCTGGCAAGTGGTGTAGTTGCCACCAGGGATGTTTGGATACGGAAATGTGCTAAAGCTTTTGGAAATTGAGTGGGTTAAGAAACGACTGATTATGCAACGAAAAAAGAACAAAGTAGGCCTACAATGTAAACCAAAACAACGCTGTAAGACACATAAATATTTACACACACACACACACACACACACACACACACAAATACGTGGGGAAAAATCGTATGCCAGTTTAAAGTTAATCTGAGAAGAGAGAGAGAGAGAGAAAGAGAGAGGGCCTACAATTTTATATGACAACAATGAAAATATAATCAAAATCGGGAAAAATTGAAGTTAGGCCTAGATTTTTTTTTGTAAGTTTCGCAGTTTTACTATAGCAGTTCTTGAACAGTCAATATGAATATGTAAATAGTAAATTGACGATGTCATAGACACACAACTTGCCGAAAAGAATGTAGGCCTACACACACACACACACACACACACACACACACACACAAATCGAACATTTGTCAGTTGTTGTTGCTTTTACATTATCCAATGTATGGCAACAAACATTGACAAAACAAAGTCCGAATTGCCATACCTCACCATGAGCTCAATGATGAAAACACGACACCATAGAGGTTGTGTTCCAGCCCTGTAAACTCTTAAGGCAAAATATCCATTGGTATACTTTAAGTCGGACGAAAGACTATCTTTTTGTTCCCTTGTGCTTGACACTACTAATAGTTGTCATATGAACCACGCTACTTCCCATGGGCTCAACGGAGTTACAAGTTCGCGGGCACTTTGAAACAATCGATAGTCTATGTACCACACGCATGGCAAGATGGCAAGCGTTGCTGAAATTGGATGCTACCAGCGCGAGCGCATCACTTCACATTGCATAAAGGAGCAACGACAACAGAGATGAAGGTGTGTGTGCATTTCGTAATGAACAAATATAACGTCATTTTCCCCATCATTTAGGGCAACAGTTGAGGCAATTATCATTTGTAAGTTTATGATGCGAAGCCACAGGCATTGTCGAGATACTGTCGGGTTCGAAAAGCGCCGAATCTGAAAACAAAAAAACCGCCTTGCGACTGTAGAAAAGGTAAATGGAACAGCCCAGACTTGAAATACTATTAGATGAGGCTATGTGTGTGCTTATCATGACTTGAAGTTAAGATTAGAAATGAAATATATAAACCTTTTCACCGCAATATCCAAACGCGACGTTAGACCTAATATACCCACACAACCGTGTAATAGACTGAATAAAGCAAGAAGCGGCAAACTCTGACCATCGCCGCCAAAGACTAAAAGACAAAGAATTCTGCCAAAAATGACATTCCACAAAAAGTGCAGTGATAAAGCAAAAGAAGAAGAAGAAGAAGAAGAAGAAGTGCAGCGTTCCGTCCTCAAAAGACTGAGGGCGTGACGCATAAAGACATTATATTATACAGTCAAATCATCTACGAACGAGACCTTCTGGTTGGGCACGTCTCCTTTCTCACACATCCCACGCACAATCGTGATACATTCACTGACAGGAAAAACCTGTTAACCAGTCTGCAACAACACAAGTTGTCCCGTTGCCAAGAGCAACGGAATTAGCTGTTGATGTTGCTGATTGCTTAACAGTCCCCGTATCGATCCAATTTGAACGGACGAGGTGTGTGGGGTGTCATACAGCACGTGACTTCTCACGTGGTTAGGCGCTAAATCCCTGATCGAAAGTTCACCATGCTCAACTTGTTATACTCCTCTTCAAGGCTTCCACAGATGACGGAAATTGCTACGTTTTGCAAGAAAAATAAGAGGTCAAAGTAGCAGCACAGACTTTGTGTCTTTAAACGAATGAAATAGCTTTGTAAATTGAAAAAAGAACGAGACAAAATATAGCCACACGAAGACCTGAAATGTTCAATTATGAAAAGTTGATGGAAACTGGAACACGCAATAAAGGTTGGACCAGATTTTGGACTTTTGTTGTTAAGTGGGGTTTTTTCAGTTACTATTACGGTAACCTCCGGCATATAACTCGAAACCAAGTGACCTAGTTAGGAAATCGCGTATGACTGCAAACATCTCTGATAGTTTATTGCGTAGTTACCGTGTATTCTTCTGAGTTTACTTCGTAGCTTAGGAATTGACATTGTCCCGTTGTACTTTTATCGAACCCTTTCGTTTCTCCGCTACAGATGTCTTTTTCTAAAGCTCTGGCGGCAACACAGAAACTTATGGCTAACTTTCACCGTCATTTCCTACTGTTGTAACTATATTCATTACGTCACCCTTCTCTTCGTCCCTGTCATCCCTAAATCTTACTGAAGTATTTCCAAAAATTAAAAACCAAACAAACACAGCCCATTGAGATTCGAACCAGTGGCCTTATGATTCATTAGTAGTGGACAATGCCCTTAACCACCTGACCTCAACATTATAATTGTTCAAAGATACAATGTACCACATTAACTCGCGGCAGCCATACCCTCATAGAGTAGTAAGAGCGATCTGGTATATATCGAGGTAATATAAAGCCTGTTCATTGTCGTTGCCATGGTTACCAAGATATAGTTTCCGAGCTCAACATTTAACGACCGTTAATCACATTCATAGAGTTTCAGATTGACTGTCGGTACTTCGAACTCCGCCCACACAACTGAAATTCTACGACTGATGCGAGACATATCGGGTTCTGATGACGTAGCTAACAGACAATCACACACATTCAGTAACATAAATGGCACGATACAAATACAATGACGTTCATACCATTAACTAAAAAAAAGTATTAATACCCTCGGAAAACAATCACACACTGTGTGATAACGAGCAAACAGGGCACTAATTGTGATGATAAATAGACAGAAATATGTAAATGTTTTCAGAGGGGACTATAATTGACGGCCTCCTAAAGGCGAATGTTTAGTAAATGCACAACGTTCTTTGATGTTTTGTGTGAGTGTTTCTTTTTTCCCCCCTCTCTTCAACTTGCCTCTTAGGAATGTTACCTTGTAAAGTTGCTATTTATGTACACTTTGATGTGTAGAACCTTCAGTCTATCAAGCTTAAAGGGGAAGGCTAGTAACTGATCAGTGGGAATCAGTGGGAATGCTGGGGGATGATTGTTCCAATCCTTGTGGGATTCATTTAAGAGTACATTATATATCTATTCTTGTGTGAAAATTATTTGCTTCAGAATGGTCTCATATTCAAGTAATGTGCAGTTTAATGTTTCCAGGTAAGCGTCCCTGGTCAGTGACGGGGCATTAATCTGCACATTACTTGAATATGAGACCGTTCTGAAGCAAATAATTTTCACACAACAGTAGATATATAATGTACTCTTAAATGAATCCCACAATGATTGGAACAATCATCCCTCAGCATTCCCACTGATTCCCACTGATCGGTTACTAGCCATCCCCTTTAATACCTGGTTGCTGATTTGATTATCACTGGTTTTTCATGCATAGTTCTTTTGAGTGAGTTCGTTGAGGTTGTGTGAACTATATCATGACTTTACACGGCATTTTAGAAAAGCATTACTTTGACATGGAAATTGGTTTAAAAGCACGGATTGAGCGAGTATATAAAGACAATAACCAAGCACTAAAGTATTTTTTTTGAATGCCAACAACAGAACATTGCATTTTAAGGTCTTAATAAAAACTGGTGGCATTTTCTGAACGAATTTAAAAAAGTGTTAAAATAACGAATATACTGACTTCTTCAGAAATTTATGAAAGCTGTAGGGATTTTGTTTCAAAACTCAACTCTCGAACGCGCACAAAGTACAGACTTAAGTAAGTGCAGACTTAAGTAAGTAGTAATAAATTCATGGAAGCCATCATTCACCTTATGGTCAAAGTATATATATATAATTCAGTTATGTCTCTGGTCTCCCGGTTCTGCTATGTCAATATCTCCATATGAAAAAAAAAATCACAATTGAGTTTATTAAGGTGGAGTGCTTTAAAAGATAATTTGTACATCAAATACTGACTAGATGTTTATCAAGCAGTACGCCACGACTGAGAAATAGCCTCCAGCCATTATAAGCAACGCTAACCCTTTGTTTTTCGTCATCCGAAAATGCCGACCGAGAGAAATCTTACCCATTTATATTTCCCACAGACTTTATGTCGATGAAAAATAAATGGCAAGAGGAGTAAAATGAATAACCTTGCCCATTCTTATGATGCCTCAGCAACACTTGTGCCTCGGTAAATCAATGAGAATCGGCTCGCAGAACGCCAAAATTGATAACCTTGCCCACTACATTTTGAAGAGCGTAAACTATGTATGTCGAACGGAATGGGTCTGCTTCACCCAGTTGGAGAAAATCCTCGAGGGCTTTTTACACTTGTAAAATTTTGCTTAGCCCCGGACTAACGGTGGGGCTAAGGGGGGGGGGGGGCCTTAGCCCCACCGTTGGTACGGGACTATCCTTAGCCCACTTTCTGTTTACACTCGTTTTTGCCAAAGTGGGCTAGCCCCACCGATAGTACGGTACTATCTGGCCCTGCAAAATAGCAGGGGTTAGCACCGCAATTGCGGTGCTAGCACCGCAATTGCGGTGCCAAGCAAGTGAGTGTAAACAGAACGAAAAAATAATCCTGGGCTAAGCGACGGAGACGAAGTCCGACCCTCACTGACCAATCAGAAACGAGGTAATCAAGTGCTGCCGGTGCGTGCGTGTACGTGTACAGTACACAGCGTAATTATGAATATTCATGTGGTTTGAAAGTCCGGGGCTAAGAAATACGAGTGTAAAAAGGTCAGTTTTCTCCTTAGCCCCGGACAAGAGATAGTACGGGACTAACTGGCCAGTGTAAAAAGCTGAAAAAATTGGTATGGGACTAACGACAGTCCTGGGTCAGAGAAAGTCCGGGGTTAAGAAACACAAGTGTAAAAAGCCCTCTATGTTAGCAATCTTTACATCATGATTATCATCCTTAGTGGAGGTGAGAATAAATGAGAAATAAACAAAGAAAAAGAAGGAGAGAAGAATAACAAGGAGATTTTAGACAGCAGAGATAATGAAGAGAGGGTTCTTTCGTACTTTGAAATTGGAACGTGCATTGCAAACAGACAAAAGCAAGGATAACATCGTAACGATTGTGGAATATACAGTTTGTTGCGAAAGAGAGAGAGAGGGAGAGAGAGAGTCAAAGAAAGAGACAGAATATACACCAGAAGGTCACAAGTCTCTTGTTAACAAAAGAAACATTTCCTAGGGCAGTCTATACCCACCCACCCCCACCCCTCCCACATACACAAATGTGCACACAAAATAACGAACATACAATCCAAAACACAAGGACCTGCCAAACTACAACGACGAAAATTCCACCGCAGTTTACACGCTTCACCTAATCATCACCTAATCTTCACTTCACCTCGTTACTATGGTGCGAGTCTCGCGCAGGGGAGAAAAATCCTTAGATGATGAGTAATAAAGATTAAAATAAATTACTCCTTACCTTCATAATACCCAGTATAAGTCTTATCTTCTTCTTTTTGTTTTGTTTTTTCTTTCTCTCTCTTTGTTTCCTTCCCTCAACAGTTCTCCCCCTCTCTCCCTTTCTCTTTGATTGTGAAAATTCAACAGATTTTATACTGATCCTCAAATCGTCATATTGCGGCATTGTTCAGCGTCACTAAATACAAAATATTAAAATATTAAATATTATCTTGTGCCATGCAGACAAAGAAGATTTTGCCTCTGAAATTTATGGAAAGCAGTTTCCCCGCCTCCAGGTGGGGTGTATTTCGTACGGGTATTCAACCTCGTAAAACAAAACTGCCAAGCTTATCGGCAGACGTTCTTTTCTAATACTCAGTGTCTTCTTTGTGATTCGATCAGCTGTCATTGGGATGATCTCAAAATGCGAGACAAGGACAAACGTTATAGAGGTGATATTGCGGAAAGAAAAAAAAAAACAATTGAAAGAAAATAAAACTGAACAAAGGCAGCCAGAGTTTGACATGAGGCACACTACAGCCCACACAACTGTTCAAGAACTCCAAACGTGTTCTCGGTGTTGGGTTTCGGCCAGGGCAAAGAGCAATAATTGATTGTTCTCTAGGGAGAAAATATGTACAGTCATATGATATACATAATTAATTACCAATCACCCCTGTCCCCTTTTCACTCTATATTGGAACCGTCGATGTACCCCCGCAACGCTTCTTCAACTCATATTAGTCGTTTTCATGAAAAAAAAGAAGAAATAGAAATAGAGCTAAAGAAGATTACACAGCGTGTATAAATCGCAGAAAATGAACGACTTGAAATTTGATGCCTTCTTGATTTCAGGCGGTGTACCATTCTCTCTTTGATGATCTATGTTTAGTCTTCTGCTGCATTGTTGAGAACAGGACGGTTTAGAACAGGACGGTAATAATGACAGAACAACTAAATTTCCAGATATTTCTGCTTTTAAGAGGAATATGATGCTTCTCACAGACTGCAAAGAATGTACTGGCAACACTTAATATGATCGTAATAATATAATGATATTGCAGTGCAAAAATTCTATCGATGATGTTATCAAAAGCCATTCAAAAACTGTTCGTAAACATTGTTCGCAAACAATGTTCGTTGTTCCGAAGGTTCATTATTCCGAAACTCGCAAATTCCGTATACCTATGGATGTTCGTTAGTCCGAAAATAAAATGGGATTAATCCGAACATTTCTGGTGTTCTTCCGAAGGTTTGTCATTCTGAAGGTTTGATAGTCCTAAAATGCAATAGCGTACGTTATATTCCGAAGATTCGTTAACATTATAATGCAATAGGGTTCGTTATTCCGAAGGTGCGATAGTTCGAAAGTGAAAAAAGCGTACAAGTCTAAAGATCCGTAGGAATTACAAACTCTATTTCGTTTTCCGATTAACGAATCTTCGGAGAAATCAACCTTCTTTCAATTTCGGACAAACGAGCCCTATTTCTTTTTCGGATGAACGAACCTTCGGAATAACAAACCTTCGGAAAACGAAAATTTGAATGACGAAGTGTATGTCGTTCAGTACACATGACCTTTAACGAAAAGCCTTCAGTGACCATCATCTTCAAGTGTCTCAATATCGGAGCCCTCTGATCCAGTACATGAACGAAAGTAGATATCAAGTGAATTCAATGGAAGACAACTGTGTCTTAATTAATTTTTAAACTTTGTTTGATTTGAATTACAATGTCACTTCTCTGTTGCTTAGTCTTCCTCATTGTCTTTATGAACGTGTCCCTTTAAACATTAGCAGGTGCTCTGATTTGCCTAAGACCCTTTAAATACAGATACATGGTATCCTGTATACTCATCCCTCATTGGCATTAGTTGCGGACATCCAAGTCCCAGGTATGGGAGAGCTTGGCAGAGATGCATAGGGCTGAACGTCTCACATATCCGCCCCTACTATTTGCCCCCTACTTCCCTATGAGACGAATGTGTCACAACATCCACGAGTTCCTCTCCCTTTTAAACGCTCTACAACAGTGTTGCTGATGTCACAGTGGCATTAGAGAAATTGTCTGAACACTTTTAACAAAATTATGGAACAGTCTTCCCGATGGCGTTATAATTAGCATGGTACAGTGAACTCCCGTTATAACGAAGTTCTTGGGAACGGCAGTTTTCTTTCGTTATATCGAAATTTCATTGTAACCGAACAAATTAATAACCAATAAAAATACACAGAGTGGATAATGTTGTGGCCTGAATATTTACTTCGTTGTAACCAGAATTTCGTTATAACCGTGTTCGTTATAATGGGAGTGTACTGTATAGTACTGGAAATAGTATGCAATATTACCTACATTGACATTGATAGGGTTACGTGGGACTAGTTTATAATTAGAGGAAAGACTTGTTTTCGTATTTCTGTGTATGTGGGCTCTACTATTTTTCGTTACGAAAAGTGGTGATATCTGGAATAGGTTACTAAATTCGTTCTGACCTGTACTCATGAGAGTGGTGTATTCTTTGAAGGTGTGTCAGAAAAGTTCAAAGCTTTACCATTTTTCTGGGTCCCCCTCATAGGTACCATGGGCCTTTAAGTCTTTACCTCTGATAGCTCGCTGGTGATGTGTAATTCTGATTTCCCAGCGTTGCGCGGTTCTCCACATCGGACGTTCAATGTCACTGTCACTGGTGCTTGCCCCAAAATAGAAAAAAAAAAGAAAAAAAAATAAGGATCGCTTGATTAAAATGCGCGAAAACTGGTCTGTCAGCAATGACACGCGACATGACCTTGGCCAGAAATGGCGGCATAAATTTCCTCACTGACCACCTTCATTATTTTTCCAGCTGTTGTTGTTGTTGCTGATGAGGATGCTTTTCATGTTCTCTCGCCATGGTGTGATAGGTCCACTGATCTCTATGGAAAATTTCCTAATAGAGATCAGTGGATACATCTACAAGGGTACGAGATAAGCGGACTCTGCTGCATCCGTGTTCATTCGAAATGGATAATAAATGGTGACGAGACGAGTATGGTATTGGTAGTGCTACTATCCGATTTTACTATAATCGTTGTTGAGTTCATGGAAGGTCAATTCACAAGTGAACTACGTCATATCATTTTGAAATCGATGGTGGTTGAACATTCCGCGACATTCAAGTTTTATTTTTTCCTCCCAAGCTTCAGGTTTTTACCCCAAAATGACTTAGCCTTCAAGCTAAGTCTACGATGCAGAAAATCCACCCTCTCACTGATACTTCTGGTTGTTTCTATTGGTATTCTTTTCATTTTTTAATCTGTTGTGACATCTGATCGGAAGAGAAGTCATCTTAAAGGGATGGATCAGTCACTCCACATAACACTGGCTGCCCATTCTTCCGTTCTTATCCTATAGCGTAAACCCTCTTCACGTACAGTGGAACACTGATAACCCTACACATTTTCCGTTATCAGTCTCACAGTGTTATCTTGGTTATCAATTATTAACTGCTATATATCTCCCCATCACAGATCGATCTCTCTCTTTGTCTGTCCGTATGTCTGTTTCTGTCTCCACTTCTCTCCCTCTCTCAACTTAGTACTGTATGTGCATTTGTTTTTTTTTTAATGTACGTGTGTTATGTTTAGTCGAATCCAAAAGAAAATCCATCGCCTTACGTGGATTTCGACTTACAAAATAGAATTGACACATTAGTAGGGCCTATGTATATATTCATCCGGGTGCAAAATTTCTTCAACTTAGTCAATATTTCGAGGTTATGGTTCGAAATTGTGCGTGGTCGAGTTAGGCGAGGTTGGCTGAATGTATATATGTATAACATATTATAGGCCTATAATATTCGTAAACTCATGTAACTTACATCACTCTCACATTCATCATCAAGTCTCTCATCCACGTTAGATCATCATTCGGAGGTTTCTTCAGATGACGTCATCTCTGTCTTCCCGTGCATCCATTGTTTCCTTGACACAATTCTCATTGTGATTCGGTTTGAGTGACCTGTAACAGGGGCGTATGTACGTGCCACTGATCGGACAGTTGTGATCTTCTTGAGCGCACCGTATCGTGGTGCGCTCAGAAATTGTACGTTGTTATGCGACTAAATATGGAAGACGAACAATACATTGTAAAACTGATATCAATAGAACAATTGCGATGAGATGGCGCTGGGTTGACTAACCTGTTTATTTGGATTATAAAATCATAATTATTTTCTTTCGTTCTTTTTTCCCCCAGACTTGGACGATTATTAACTCATGTCAATCATTGCAGCGACATTGACATTTAGCCGTGAACGTATTGGACAAGCCTTCAAGCGTCAAAACTCACCAAAATATTGTGAGACAAATTTACATAGCGTGGGTCTGACATTCAGAATAAACGAGCCAAAAAAGAAATAATTGCATACTGATAGCTGCTTTTTGCAACAGTACAAGCGCTCTTAAAGGCGCTGTTTATTATAAACTATGTTCCAGTTTGAAAAATCTGAACGGCATAGCACTTAATGCTATTAGACTAATGAAAGTCTATGATCAGAAGAAAAAAAAAAAAGAAACTACGGATGACAACATTAGGGTCGTAAATAACGCTTTCAAAATGAATATTTATTTCGTGACCGGATTCACCATGCTCAGAAATTCCTATGGCAAGTAGCGTAAGGATAAGCCAATCAGTGCATGGTTTATGAGTATGGTGATATTTGTTCCTAGAACTCTTGATAAAGACATGATCCTTCGGTGAGCTTGAGTGGTTTTTTAATACTTAATTCATACGGACATCATCACATGGCTTCGTAGGCAGCAAAGTTTCTGAAAGCAAATTTCTGAAACTATGTCTTTTTTTTATGATAATCGCCTTCTTAATTGTTGATTGGCATTGCTTTCATTTATTCAACCACAATGCACCTTTTTTTTAACTCGTACAACAATGCACCTATCTCTCATTAATTTTATTGACAGCCAAGACACTTGAGTTTTTATGACAAGGACAATGACGTCCATGCTCTGTAGCAGTCTTTGGCACGCTCAACAGATATGGCAAAATGACAACGATAAAACAAAATCGAGTGTTACCATGCGGTTTATAACTTTTTGGTTTTAGTTACCTCTGCTTTCTTTTAAACGTTTCAGTCGGTTTACAGCCTTCTTAACTTGAAGAAATGCACTCTCATTAAATCAAATTTGCAATTTGGCAACGAATTTGATTTTAGATACACAGTACGATAAATTTGTTTGCGATGTTCACCTTGAGGCTTTGAAAATCAGAAAAAAATAATTTTGCGTTTCTTTTGATTTCTAAAGATATACCATGATTGTCCTTAGAGGTGAGTATTTATCTTATCATTTGTCTTTTTCTCATTTGATTTCATGATTTGTCTTATATTTTCATCTCATGTCTGTATTCTTGTTCGTCTATGACGTCACCACGAGAAACATTAGACTCACGAAAGAGACAGACCACTCGAATAGGTCAATGAACTTCACGTTTTTCTTTCACCTCTATTAAGTGACTGGTTAGTGCCTTTTGAGGAGGGCGCTTTTAATGGATGTACCACTTGTAATAGCTGTTGTTCCTGTAAGAGAACAAAACAAATTCTTGTCACAATATCATAGACAATACATTCATTAAGAGGTGTAAATTTAGACTGGTGCAAATTCATGTACCATGTCCCAAAGAATTACGTGCATCTCGGAACGGAGCCTTGTACGAGAGGGTACCGCTACGTGCCCGGGCGGTCTTCTGGAATGCTGGTATGGCGGAACAGGCCGGAACTGGGAATAAGGTTTCTGTGGGAGAAAAAAAAGTCGACATCTCTGGCGCTGGATTCTCGATCACCGATTCGACTGATGTCAGGCGCAATTCGTCAATTAACGAAGTAAGAGTCTGACTGGTGTTAACGTGTCTGCGATGCATGTGGAATAGTTTCCCCATACCTGTGTATCACCTAACAAGGAAGTTGAGGTTTTATACCAATAGGAAGCGGAGGTATAGGTCCTACTTAACTAAGAAAGGATGACTTGCTTTAAGATAAAGAGACATGGATACCCAGTCATTCGTGCCGGTCGAAAACAGGAAAGGATCAACTTTCATAACGTAGCTTTCTTGTGGTGGATAGATTCCTACACGGTCTGACTCACCGAGAACCACCACCACCACCTTGTGATGCACGTTTTGGCACCATAACCCTCTCCCATTCAGTCAATGTTGCTCTTATTATTGCTAAGGGTGCTGTTTGATTCCATCTTCTTACAACATCTGTTCCTTCTTCTTCATTGTCCCATATTCCTCTCTCTCATCCTTCTCCCTTTATTCCGCATCGTCGGCTTATTTTCGTCATCCTCCTCATCCTCCTGTTTCACCTTATGAACTTCTTCTTTGCATGACACTCCTAGGTTGCTTAGCACCGACTTCATCTCTTCTCTATTTTCACCACGATTGGTAACCATTAGTCGCCTTCGATAATTTCTTGATTGCTGTTGGATTGTGGTTGCCATCCACATACTACATCCTCGCTTTCCAATCACCCCGCCATCCCGTTCTCACTGGATTTAACCAGATTCTTCCATCTATCCTATTATCGGATACTCTAATCGCGACAACCTCGGTCAGTAAGGCGTGCAAGCAGACTGAACTCGTCATCCGATGTATCGCTGATCGGTCGATGAATGATCGATGAGGGAAAGATATCGAATGACGTCACTTCATTGATGGATGTCGTTACAGGTCGAGAAGAGTAATCACGCTTTCGTTTCCTTACATGCGATATGTTCGTCCTTTTGTAGGAAGTGAACAAGGTTAAAATGAACGACAGAACTCTCATACCAATTTAATCAAGACTCCTACACATGATCATGATGATCACCAGGCTGTCGCGAATGTGTGCGAAGATAAGACTTCCTCCTCCTCCTCCTCCTCCTCCTCCTCCTCCTCCTCCTCCAGGACCTCCTCCTCCTCCTCCTCCTTCTTCTTCTTCTTCTTCTTCTTCTTCTTCTTCTTCTTCTCCCCTCCTCCTTATCTTCGTTTTCTTCTTCTTCTTCCTTTTTCTTACTTCTTCTTCCTTTTTTTTTTCTACTTCTTTTGCTTCATCATCATCATCATCATCACCTTCTTCTTTTTCAACTCCTCCTGTTTGTTTTTTTTTGGGGGGGGGGAGAATTGGGAGGAGTTGTAGAATCTCATTTGACTGTAAAAAAAGAAGAAAGATCGGCAGCAATCAAGAAGCGATCAGAATGATGAATGATTACTTTTTAAAGTACTGCTCGGGAATTCTATCCCATTTCACTTTGTCATCACTCGAGACAGCGATTTGCACTAAATAGCATGCATCAGATGCCGTTTAAAATCGTTGAAGACACACACCATCGGAAAGGTCACAAGAAAAATGATATTGCTATACACGCAGATATTGATACCATGGCAAGATCTTTGCTGTATTGAGGACGAGAATATTAGCATTCTTTTTAAATCGGAACCTTTTGGAATCGCCCTGCTGTGTTATCTGTGGAAAGTCCTCTTGGTTCGAATTTTATCCGTTGTGTTCAATTTTGGACAAGATGTTTCACCCACGGTCCGTTCATGTTGGCCAGGCTGTGTGAATATGTACGTGGCAATGTTGGGAGCATAATAATGACAGAGCCGATTGGTTGATGGTAGAGCAGGGCAAAATCCTGAAGTAGCCACCGTGGATAAATAAGATCATCATCACCACAATCATCATCATCATATCATCATGATCACCATTGGAGACAGATGTGCGCAATGCCATGGAGTCATCTACTCCTGATAGGTAACATTTCTTATTAGGAGAATCGAATATTTCCACATAGAAATCACACCAAACCAAACGCGTCTATCGCACGGCTGCTCCTACAACGCGACTGCAGAGACTGATCCTCAACATTAATAGAACAAGTCTAAAAGGTGCAGCGAATTTCGCCCCAACCACTGATCTCTCTCACTAAATAATCTGGGGAGAGATATCAGTGGCCCCTGCAAGACATCCACTTTGCAAACTCTTAATCTGTACGCATCCAGAGACTGAGAGTGGATGCCTCCCGGATCAGTGATGTTGTGAGTCGAGCGATCAGCT
Organism: Diadema antillarum; assembly: GCF_040938485.1. NCBI lineage: Eukaryota > Metazoa > Echinodermata > Echinoidea > Diadematoida > Diadematidae > Diadema > Diadema antillarum. The sequence continues at coordinate 3,253,104 of NW_027271001.1, read as the reverse complement.
TCTCGTCTCCAGGATACAGATCATTACCGGTCTAGACAAACTAAAGAAGAATCACCTCTTCTCCCCCCCCCCCCCACCCCCGCCCCCCCCCCCCCAAAAAAAAAAAAAAACAAAGAGAATCTGGTGTTGCTGCAAGCAGGAAAATTCACAGCTGGCTATATACAAAGAAAAAAAAAATCATTTCTAAGTTAACAATTAGGGTCCTACTATTAGAAATAAGAATGTCGATAATTTGAAATTTAACATCTCAAATTCAATTCCAATAAGGATGAAATTTACTCTGAGAAAACCCCGATGAATTAGTCATGTTGGTGAAACAAAAGTACTACCTTTAAAGGTCTAATCAAATGGACCCATGATCGCTTCTCTCAAACATGATTTTAACTCACTTTGACACCGTCGCGCGATACCACATACCTTAAAACAAATGAACTCAATTCAATAACAAGTGTTAAACCGATTAAATCAGATCGAATTAATTTTCCAATTAGGATCATAACGAGAGGAAACCGCACTCCCTCTCTTACCAATGTAACTGGGTTATCGACGTTACTGCTCTAATCTTTAAAGGAGAGTAGCCGCAGTGATGAAGAGCGTTACGTGGGTAAGTGCAAACAAGAAAGAAGTAAGTTCATCGTTTAGCATTTTCAATGTATAGTTTTGAAAACATCACAGATCTCAGAAAAAATCTAACCTCAACACTTTTGCAATCACATAGTCAAAATAGACATTTAACAACACAAGTATACAGCTGAAGTTTTAGGTGAAGCAAAAATTTGCGATGATGATGCTAGAAACAACGGTCACAAAGTATTTGACATTGAATAGACAAAATGATTATTGTATTCATTTCCTTATCTCCAGTTTAGTGTTGGTTTGGCCTATAGGATTACCAACCAGTTAACGTAATGTAACCTGTCCGTGCTATTAGGAATGCTGGTATAGTAGCCACAGTTTACAGGATCTACGTGTTACATTGTACTTAGCTATGTGCGCTGTGGGTTACATTTCGTTATTCCGAAGGTTCGTTATTCCGAAGGTGCATAATTCCGAAATTAAAATAAGGTTCGTTATTCCGGAGATGAGTTCATCCGGTTTGTCATGTTTGTAATTCCAAAGGTGCGTTAATCCGAAAATGAAAAAAAAAAAGTTCAAAATTCCGAAGGTTCGTTATTCCAAAGGTTCGTAATTCCAAAAGTGAAGCGAGATTCGTTATTGCGAAATGGCGTTTATCCGAAAGTGAAATACTCTAGTATGGTTCGTTAATCCGAAGGTGCGTTCATCCGAAAGTGAAATAAGGTTCGTTAATCCGAAGGTGCGTTATATAATCCGAATGTGAAATAGGTTCGTTATATTCCGAAGATTCGTTAGTACGCACCTTTTTCCATTTTCAGATTACCAAACTTTGTTTCATTTTCGGACTGACGAATATATCCAGGTACATGGAATCTGTGTGTTACGGATTAGCGAACCTTCGGAATGACCAACATAACCCGCGGTGTGCACATTTTCGTTTAATTTCATGAGGGTTTATGACGTGGTATCGTTATCATTATGGCACTATCATCCCGAAATATAATAAGGACTTGAGAATGAGGACATTAAGTGAACGTGGCAACAATTTTCTTTAAAACATATGACGACATAAGAACAAGGCATTCGACAGTGATGAGATGTGATCAATTTTATCAACATATATTATGAAATTCCACGAAAAGATCGCGATTTGTTACCGTGTGGTCTCGAACCACCCACTGTTAGTTTCCATTTCTGGGCATTCGCAAGACACAGGAGGGCGTCCTCTTTTCTATAGTAGAAGAAAAAGAGTTTCGAGACCCGGGCTTGTGCCACTGACAAGGCAATACAAACGGCTTTCTCATTACATACACTAATAAGAATCCATGGCAAATTAAGTACGGTATAGTTTGGCCTCATAACACTAATGACCATTATGGTCTACGGTGTTTTTTCCCTTCTGTTCAGTAATTTCTTACACACCATGTGCCCGTCCTAATTCAAATTCTTAGCAGACCCAGGGAACGAATGCTAAGACCGTTAATGGGTCACGACTTTCCAGCGCCCAACCGACAGCCTTCTGGCCGAAACCGTGTAGGCACCCCGCCTTGCCCGCTCCGCATTCTTGCTAATTTGCCTTCCGCGAAACGCATGGGGCAGGCGCCTAAACCAGCCATTAAGAGTCAATAGGTCATCGAGATATCGCTAAGAAATCGTGACTTAGAGAAAGAGGATAAGTTAATATTTCAATTATATCATATTGAGTCTTTTCTATAAAATAACTTATGTGCAACAAATCAGGCACAATTTATTTGCAAGCATTGAGATCTTTCAACATGGCAACATGAATTAAATTGAGATCAAGGAAGGTAAAATAACCTGGGTCAGGTTGTATGAAACTTTTTGATAAAATAATTGTCGCACTACAATTCAAAGTCAAGCGGTAGCGTAACTCATGATCTAGGGGAAATTTCTCCCTTTTACTCTTGTTTTTCAGGACTTATGCTTATTATCTGGGATGGTTCAGTTGAGGTATAAAAGGTTGTATGATGAGTTGTAACCAAAAACGAAAATCATATTTAGTGTGTCACCATCATGGTTACTCGAACAAACGACTCCAATCTATCTCATGCAAGTTTCCTGCGTGCTTACGTATGCTTGTTTGTTTCATGGTCTTCCATGGTGTCCAATTGTAGGAGAACTTTAGATCTAAGACGAGAACGCTAAGACGACTCTAATTAGGGGGGAAAATGGTTTCTGCACATGCTCTTTCCATTGTCAAACCCGCGAGGAAGCGTCGTCTTTCATAGCATTCACGTCGCATCAGATCTAAAGCTTGATAGTGTATATTCATATGGAGCGGAATACTTCACCGGATTATACATCCTGCTCCTTGCGACGAATGAATGAAGCGGGAAACTCTCTCACATAAATATATCAGAGGTCAAGAGCTTTTTGCCTTTCTAGAGAGGAAGACGGCATGATAACACACAGCATTGCTCACTGGGATTCGAACTCGAGTCCGAACTTGACATTGCTGCCTGAGTCATGTGGTTGAATGGCAGATGCGCAGAAGGCTGAGCAGGGAGGTGAGTCACCTCCCTGGACTGAGCCACCTCGCTGTGCGTTTTTCCAAACTCTGTAGTTTCACCTTTCTACGTGCCTTTCGCACACCTCCAGTACGTTTAGAATTCACAATTTTGTTTTTGTCGCTATTATTCCTCGATAGAATAGCAATATGATGCGAGCGGAAGTTTATTAGACAACCATGATCTTTTGACTTGAGGGAACATGATGAGTTTGAGGTATTTGTTTGTTTGCCTAGTTTGTGTCAGTTTTGTTTAAACGGATATCTCGTTATTAATCATCAACTGTCCAGTTAAGATACTGATAAAACCCTCGCTTACTATGCTCTTATTGTTGGCTGACTGGAGTTACAACTTCTCTCACATTTACTATTTTCAATCACTTAGCAACTCGCGACTGCTATGTACAGTCAATTTTTTTTTTCAAAGTACTCAATCTATTTTATTTTATTTTATTTTATTTTATTTATTTATTTATTTATTCATTTATTTTTATTTTTTTTATTTTTTTATTTTTTTATTTATTTATTTATTTTTTATTTATTTTTATTTATTTATTTATTTATTTATTTATTTATTTATTTTTTTTTTTTTTTGGGGGGGGGGGGGGGGGCAAAGTTTTTACTGTATAAAAAGACCGAAAGCAAAGTAGACCTAAAGCAGAATGGAATTCTAAATGGCAGAGTTCGACCAATGGAAGGTACAGTCGCTTATATTTCAAATCGAGTAGGCTACACTTCAGACCCCTTCATCCTCACCAACCCTCAACCTCAACACATACACAAACTACTACCTTCCCACTTTAAAGGAATTTCACCTACTTGTCTCAAATTATGGCCATGCACCTTAAAGTAATAATATCATCCTCTTCCCAGTGGATACTGCTGGTTGAGACAAAGGCTTCGTTCTCTCCCGTATCAGTTTCTTTGTGACGTCACTCCTCCACAGAATATACCTGCCCAAAGGTCACGTGACTATATTGCATTTTTCTGTCAAACTCCGCCGAGACAGAAGTAAGCGAATCACCCTTGTGTGTGTGTGTACATAACCGACTTTATCCGTCAGTCAAAGTTCGTGTTTTCTTGTCCATATCGTGTATCGTGTTCATTCGTCACTCCCAGCAACAAATACTATCAATCAAAACACACATTGTGAGTGATACGAATCAGGGAAGTTCAGATATTTCGGGGGGGGGGGGAATGGTAAAAAGTGCATGCATGGTAGCACAAAGTTCATAGGAAAGTCAGCATTTTTTTTTTTAGGACTATTCAAAATTCTTGGCAAAATTTGACGTCAAATACAAATCAGCTCATATTAAAAACTTTTTTGAAAACCTTCATTACTGACATTATGAAATATCAAAGCGATGAGAAGCATTGAGGATTTACGCCATTTTGTTCATATGTTGCAAATCTAAAAAAAGATTGCATCTTGTCTTGACAGTGCTCTATTAATAAAAAGAAGAAGAAGAAGAAAAAAAACCTAACTCAACAAATTATTTCCCGTCTATCTTTCAATATTTTAAGAGAATACATCTGGAAACGCCATGTGTCGAGAGCGCCTCGAGTGAAGTCTAACCATTGATTCCCACCTACAACAACTAGACGCAGCTTCTGAGCGAACCGGAATGCGAAGCGGGTGGAATTCGATCCGCTAACACCAGTTGACACAAGTCAATTGTATCCCCAGTGCCGAGGCCCTCTATCAACACGCTAATACCCGCATCGATGACAGTTCGGTTTTCAATCGGGCAACTGCACGGAGCCGGATATCCGATTTTATCCATTTACATTTGAATCACTGATAAGCTGCGTTTGAAGCTTGATGTATTGAGTCACGGTTAAAAATACATCGTTTGTTTTATCTCTATCTTTTTTTTTCGCCATTGGCATTTCCCTTTGTTTTTCTGATTCGAAAACAATTTTACGTTTCCAACCGCATTTGTCAAGATTTCGTAATTAGGGGAAGGCGTTTTCGTCCTTTTGCTCATAATGTTTGCTTCGACAGCGATATTTTATTCTCAGAGTTATGATTTGATTTCGATTTTTAAAATTTAGCATTTAACATCCATACTCCAAATTGAGAGCCTCAAGTCGTTTTTGGAACTTGAACCACACACACATTCCAAGCAAAGACTGTAGGGGTGAGGCTAGTTATTTCGAAAGATACAAATTCCCTTTACCTATAGATGTATGTTAATACGAAAAAATGAAATGATATTCGTAATCCAAGCATATGTGGCGTTTTCCCGAAAGTTCGTTATTCCGAAGGGTCGTTAATCCAGAATAGAATGGTTCGTTAATCCAAAATGGAAATATAAAATTCGCAATAATGTACCTTTGAAATAACTTGCTGTAATTGCTGACTTACACTACCCCATTATATCCTATATATTCTTCCATAAAAAAGATGGAGATGGAAAGGAGGCTCTTGTGAGGGGACCGAAGCATGAAAAAGTGGCAGAAGAAGATAGGCAAGTGTGGTCTTTTCCCCGTTAATGGAGGAATATATACAGGTAGAAACGTGTGGCTTCTCGATATAGAGTCTCTGGCCAGTCAACGAGCCAGGGATATTTGATCTTCACCGGCAGATTGAGGGATAAGGGAGAGTATTACACCGTGATCTAAGGTATAGTCATGAACGAAATGATTTTCTCCAAGAAAAATTAGACTTTGTTGAAGTGCGTCTCCCTCGCAAAAGTCTGTTGTACAGATGTGCTCAAGTTTTCTTCTTCAGAGAGGAATGATTGGTTGGATCTGCTTCAGGGATTCAAGACTGTTCGGGAATTGGAGACCAGTGAGGACGTGGTGTTGAATTTGAGTTTTTACGACACGGAAGATGCTTTTTTTTTGTCATTCACTTGGCATCATTTCTTGGGGTCAGGAATTAGTCGTTTATCCAGGGTTTTGCATCCGGGTCGATACGGGCATCGTGATATCGCGCGCTATCACGATGATTGCCGTTCCAGTAGCATTTTGGCGCCAATTCTTGCTTGCAGACGACCGGAAGCTTGACAAAGTATTATGAGAGCAGTCTTTGATATGCCTACCCTATCTATCGCTCCTGACGAAATAGCTCATCCTCTGACAGGGGATTCAAACAGGTGGAATCTAGGATGAATCCTTCTGGTTGACCTAACAATAATAAAGTCCCAGAAACCCTTACTGTAAACTTTGATCTATGCAGGACTGTTAACCTTTATAGCGAATAATTGGTATCTATCTATTCATCTATCTATCTATCTATCTATCTATCTATCTATCTACCTATCTATTTACCTCTCTGCAATCTATTACCTATCCATCTATCTATCTATCTCTACCACCCTATTTATGTATCTACCTATATCTATCTGCGTCTATTTATTCATCTATTTATCTGTTCATTTATCTATCCATCTAGATTATTCAAAATATCTGTATATCTTTCTATCTATATGCATAAGAAAGTTAAGGATTTGAAATGAAAAGTGCCACAATGAAAAAGAATATTATGCCTAGAAAGTTAAATTGAAATAGTTAAATGGAACAGAGTGATACATAAACTAATGTGGTGTAAACTGAGATAATCTATTTGTTTACTACATGAATCATATTATCTTTCAAAAGTGATCATAAAAGTCGGTTTAGATCTTGCTGATGCGAGCTGTGACCGATTGATTACACGCGGGTTGTCACTGATACATGGACCAAAATTATTCTTATCTGGGGACTGGGTATTCTTGATTGGCGAGGGGAAAAAAAAGCAATTCATGCTCAGGCAGCTAGATATTTAGCATTGGAAGTCGGAAGTTATTAGACAAATCCCCGCCATTCCGTCGGAAGTTAGTCTACTGTCTTTCACAGATCAGAATCTAACTCTCCCTGAAATCGCGCTTAAATCAAGCTCATATCAAGTTTCTCCTGTTTTTAAAAAGGGAAAAATGGTTTCCAAAATATAAATCTCACCCAACCTAAACTGTTAAGCAACAGTAGCAGCCCATACAACAGAATCGCTACTTTTTGTTCAGCGTATAATACAAGGTGATTCAGCAACTTTCACTCAAGATCTGAAAAATGTGAGCAATTGGTGTAATTATATATGAACACCAGTGTCCTCGTTCCCTGCTCTTACGCTATTGTGGACAAAGCTGTGTGTTTGTTTGTTTGTTTGTCTTTTTCTTATCACTATTTTTTGGGGGGAATCATGGAAACACTGAGATCTTGCTCGTAAAGACGTTTGAAGTCAAACGGTATGAGTCGTACATAAAACAGAGCATTTCGTTCAGGTCAGTTATTATCCCTCTATCTTTTTTTCATTGTCACAATTTGTAAGGGTCTCTTCTGTAGCCAGGACATTTAGGTATGAAATCAGAAATAAGCCACCGTCATTATTTTCATTATTATTATTAATTATTATTATTATTATTATTATTATTATTATTATTATTATTATTATTATTATTATTATTATTGTCATTATTGTTATTATTATTATTACCATTATTATTATCATTATTAGGCCCTATTATTACTATTACCATTATCATTATTTTCCTTTTTGGCATAGGTTCTGTACTTTCGCTTATAAACATTGGCTATAGTACAGGATAACAATTTTGTATATTTTGTATAGTGCGCAATGAAGAACATTCGATTGATTAGGCCTGCATTAATCGCGCGCAATCGATTAGTTATACTGTATCTACATAATGATAGAACATATTCACTCTAAGGAAAAAAATATCATCCTGGTATGTTCAGTGCATGGTCAGACGAGAAGCGGAAGGAATTCAAAAGCCATTTTAGACTGGTGTATTGACTTCTTCTCAAAAAAGAACATAAAATTGCTTTAACAATTTCGAAATTAGAAGATACTGACTCCACAGTGTGTTTTAAAATATCTAATTTCATTGTGGGGTAGGGACTGGGGCGCCGGAGCGATTCTTTTGTTGAGTCATAGGAGGAACTGCTTTCACAAAAGCGCTCGAGGGAGAGTCATTTTGTGCTCGACGATTATCGTCAGTTATTGAGGGATGTACAGATGTAGCCTACGCGTATTATAGTGGGTCGGTCTGTACTAAATCCTAGTTGAGCGCTGGCCAAGGTACTAGTAACTGATGCATTCTCGTCTAAAGCTACTCATTCAACAAGCTGCGGGGGTAGTCTACCCTGGACATGACTCGAGTGTTCAAGTCCACAGGCACTGACCACGTAGATTACAGACGCTTTGTTCATCTCTTTGCAAATTGTGAACTTTCGAGATTTCCACGCGACTTTCCATTTCGCTTTTCCATTCTACGTACTTTTACACAGGGAGACACTTCTATCGTTTTGCCCTTTGATGATGTAGAATATTCGTTTTTCTGGTTTAAACTTTTTGTTTGTTTGCTTGTAATGTTTTTGCAGTTTGTCGTTGGAAATGGCTGGCTCAGTGAAAAAAAAATAATTATATCGCCAATTGGTTTGTCGTGACTGTTTTGTTTTCAAGGGCAATGAAGTGGCAAAAGTTGAAGGTGATGTCGAAAATAATCAAATTTTGTGTCCAACCACAGACCAAAATGATTTCCTTCATCCACCACAAACCTGTTCGATCTCATCCCACGTAGAAACAATCATCGAGTGTAAACTTGTTTAGATTTTAGCAAAAAGAAAATAGTTACGATTAAAAATCAAGGAAGTATTGGAAATGACCCACTCATATCTCCCTTTCTCTTTCTTCTCTACATGCATAACGCTCTCTTTCTATCTTGCTCTCCGTTTATTCATTTATTTGTTCATTCATGTATACTAGGCCTATCAATCTCTATCTATCTATCTATCTATCTATCTATCTATCTATCTAACTATCTATCTATCTATCTATCTATCCATCTATCTATTTGTCAATCTACCAAATTATCTATCATATCATTTTACTATCTTGTCTTGTGCTCAGTTTCTCTCTATCTATTCTTACATAATTATAAAACTCTATATTTCCATTTAGGGTTTATTATGTATCTTTTTGTGTATTTATGCTTATGCACTCGTGCAAAAACTTAAAACCTTGCCATGCTTTGATACGCAAAGTTTGAGGACGTTGTACTGTTGCTAGGGTCCGGTTGTCAAGGACGCAGGCCTCTGCTCTACTCGCAGGCGATGGATTAGCTAGTAATCCGGTGATTGACTTTGGAGGTGGAACCCCTGTAACGGCCTTGTTCTTGGTCTCTACCCAGGAGGAATTTACATCTTAATAGATCTGATGTCTAGGTCTCTGTACCCAAAACAAAATTGATCTCTCTTTCCTTTACATTTCTAGCTGTTTGTTAACTCACAGTCATCATTTTCTTGCGTGCTGCCTCTGGCTGTGATTGCACGGCACTTGTTTAAGTTCATTGGTTCACTTATTTCGGATAAAATCACTTCCATTCACTATTGATTGCAGCCTTTGATAGAATACACCAGTGATTTACCGAGCGATGGCTTGCTCGATATGATTTGTACGATGGGGTCAAGAGGCTGAATACGTTATCCACAGATGGCACTCATGAGACCCCCTAAAGAAACTAAAATAACGGCCACTATACCACACCACTCCCTCATACTGTTGTCTTGTTGCAAAATTCTGCTCGTTGCAAAACTTGTTGCAAAAATCATTTTGATTGGCGCAAGACACTGAACAAATAATGTCATTTTTTAATGTTTGCTACAGGAATAATTGACCCGACACTTCGTTTAAAAGGATGTCCTCTCTTTAAACAAGTGGCACGCCCGCCGAGACAGAATTTCTGTTATGGACCCTTCAAAATGGGGGGAAAAAAAAGATGTGCGCAAGAACACGTCGTTTAAAAAAAAAGCTTTGACCCTAACCTTGCACAATGACGGTAATTCCACTAATGATACCACTAGCCCCTGGAAAAAAAAAAATCACCACCATCCGCCCACAGACGGGGCATTTGCCCACACAATAACAAGGGCCTATAGCACATGTAAAAAGGCAAAGCTTCGTGCATTCTGCTGTATCATAAAGGTGCTTTCCAGGGATGATGCAGTTTGGGTTGACATGGGACTTCAGGGTTTCCAACGTTTTTTGATGATCATATTTTGAGATAATGAGGAACCTCGTATGAAATATGAAAGAGCATAGGCTTATATAAGAGGAATTCAAAGTTTATTTGATGAAAATCGGTTTTGAACTGGATGAGATATCTAAGAAACAAAGTGATCCTAATAAAGGGTGGGACCCAGCTTTTATTAGGATCGATTTGTTCTTTACTCTGTTCTTGGATATCTCAGCCACTTTAAAACCGATTTCCATCAACAAACTTTGAATTCCTCTTAGAATTGCATACTTTTTACCATTTCATACAGTTGATTTTTAAGTAGGCCTACCTCGCAAAAAGTTTAAAGCTGAATTCTCACCTCAACCAATACTAAACCATCCCTTTAAAATGTGACCTGGGCTGTCTTTTCAATAAAAGATGGGTATTTCACAATCTGACTTCCGTTACATTGTTATATTGACGTGAACTATTCACAAACTGATAGTTGTTTCGGTGACGTAATTTTCCTAATCGGAAGCGTCTTCCCTCTACACTGGCCATGCATGAAGATAAAATTACCTCAATCACCACCATCTCAATGACAATAAGCTGTCGCCATCTAGCTGCGAGCCTGGGTCATAACATCCGCTTGCCCTACTGTCCTATACCCTACCCCGACAATCCGCTAACAAACTGTCATTACAAGCAGAACCCTCATGGTATAAGCCTACACGATATCATTATGACATTTTCAAATACTAGTAATGACATCGACAGGGCTTATGTCGTCTGCGCGCATGCGCATGTGTGCATTTGATCACATGTTCACCCACGGGGAGTTTTTTTTTTTTCCTGTCAGGAAACTAATAAGGACACAAGACGATCTTCTGTTATTACGTCACAAGTATCGTTTCGACTCATTAGTCTCGACGTTTCTGACTCCACGATGTAGGCCTAATCTTTGAGCGCAAGTGTACGCTTTATTCTCCCCGCTAATTCGATTGTAAAACATCCAGAGCCCATGAACTGATGTTCGTTACTCAAAGCAAATTAACAAAAGACATAATTATTGTCTGTAAGTGTTGTCACCTGCAGACCAGTAACTCTCAGCTGTGAGCTGTTCATGGATGATAATAATCTGGTCTTCTTTATCCGAGGTAGCCTCTTTAGTGTTGCCACTTCTCTATCCAGGGAGTTTCGTCTCACCTCCCTGCTCTGCCAGAGGGCCCTACTATTATCAGAGCTACCAAGTCTCACGCATTCTGCGTGAGACTCAAGCATTTAGGGTCTGTCTCACGATCTCACGCATGGCACCTATTTTTCTCACGCATCTGGTGAAGTCTGCAATTTGGGCCAAAAATAAGGAGCATAGCTCAAAGGATTAGAGTGATAGTTGCAATTGAAGGTATATTTCCCTTTTGCCTTTCAAAATTAGTAAAAAATAGTCACTTAAGTATGCACCCGATCGCATCATTAAGAGCTAATAATTTTAAAAAGCTCCTTATCATGGGAGGGGGACACCCTCCTCGTTCGCGTGCGCATGCGCGCGAGCGCCGAGACGCCGAGTCATAAAAAATCTCACGCATAAAAGTTTTTTGAACTTGGCATCTCTGTATTATCCTTGCTGGAGGGTTGCCAGGTACCCATTTCTACACCTTGATAGAAAAGGGACGTGGTGCGGATCAAACATCTTGTCCAAGGACTGATTCGAACTCGGGCACTCCGATTAAAAACGTCAAGAGTCTTATCCACTATGCCACAGTTCCCCAACTATACCTGTTAACATTTTAGTCACAATAGTCAGCATGGTCAGTCAGGCACAGAATCTTGGCATTCCCATAAAGGAACGCCGAAATGGCCACATCATAGGCCTGTACATGTATACCTAGATATAAGCGTAGAGCTGCAATCTTTCCCCGCGTTTGCATCGAACTTTTGCAGTGCCACATTAAGTAAAAATAGTTTGCGCTCTGACCAATATAGCATTTCGACGGAGACATGTTTGATGTTGATGATTCAGGGAAAACAATCATAACCCTTTGTCTTGAAAGAGTACAAAATTAAATCAACTCTGTATTGTTTCTCAGAAGATATCATTCAGACAAAGGCTGACAAATTGTCAATCTTACGTAGCTTCTATTCACTACAATCATGATGAGGTGAGAAAGAGAGTTAAGTTTAGTGACAAAGAATCCGAAGCTGTGTCACTGGTTGTTGTTGTTGTTTTTTCTCTCTTCGCAACGAAAAATCAACTTGACTCATGTGATAGTTTAGAACATGTACATGAAAATACATCTTTGGCGTGCAATACATCCTTCTGACGCCATTTTGTTCCTTAACACCTGCAAGAAGAATGTTAACGTCAATCATGTATGTTTCTTAATCCTCGTCAATCAGAAAACTGTCTGTAAGATCTGAAAACAGAGATTAAAAAAATACATCTATCTTTCCGAGCCAAACTAAAATTACCGGGGTCTATTGCGTAGGCTATGATTGAACTTTTATTTTTATTTTCTGGCAATAGCGCCAACAGAGACACCCATGTGACAACAGTCTTAACTTTGGAGTGCCAAGTTATATCAGAATAACTGAACATGGATTGGGGATGTCCGCTGCAGTCATCGCTGAGTAGCCTTGGCTATCCCGGGCGCTTAACCAACTGAAGAGGCGAGGGAGCCAGCAAACGCAACTTTTTTTCCTGTTTTGGATTGAGATACGAATCAAAAGGTTAACGACATTCTTTGAGTCATCCGAGCAGACGACGCAAGCAAGTGGCAAAATGTTTTGACGAAAACAACCTCTATTCCTAATTATCGTCACCTTCGACATCATGGTGGGTTTAAAAAGAGAAAAGAAAGAGAAACTATTTAGAAGAAAATCGTGTTAGCTGTACTTTAGAAACCTCTGATTTGGTGGTACACAACTGCACTGAATGGTTGTGAGATACTGAAAAGGCCCTGTGCGAATCGAGCTTAGGGAGGGAGTCACACTGCCAACTATTTATAGCTTTATAATCTCAAAAGTCAGCAAATTTCATGCAGCGTCATAACAGAAGTGTGACGAGGAACAGTGCTTTGAATTCGCTCAGACTTTTACTAAATTAATTTCATTTAAGTACACTGGACACTTCCAGTAAGATTTGGGGATGCATATCTTCAAACGTTTACTGTTATTCACTGTCATTACAAGTACACATGTACTGGGATTATGGGGGTTTCAGCGTGTATGTGTGGGAGCTGAGAGCATGCAGCAAGCGATTAGAAAGCTCACAGCTCGTGTCGACATCTAGTCCCTTGAAAAGTCTGACTCATTAAAAACTCGCCGTGAATTAGGCGGGAAAGCAGCTTATCTCTTTCGAATTGAGTCATCAAGTCGTCTGCCATTGCCATATCTAGATATAACTTGTCGCTGTTCCACTCTTCTTCTCTTTTTTTTTTGAACATGAACGTTGGAATCTATGAGTTTGTAGAAAAGTACGTGTTGCATTCTGCAGGTGATTGATGAAGCAATATTAAGCGACAAATTCTGATGTTGGGTTATATCTTGACTTTTTGTTAGTTTGTTTCATTCGCCTCTGTCAACAACATGGCAGCGTGAGCCAGGAGAAACAGACTAGCCACGAAGTCCTCAACTTGATCAACGCGCTCTCAAGACCACAGCCATTTTGCCAGGATAATTATGGTGTCACGTGACAAAGATCAGCCAATCCCGAGCCACATAGACACTTTCTCGGCAGGCAACGAGTATGGCATGATGTATCGTGTTATCTTTAGATACCCACGACGAGTCATAACGAACATTATTTAAATTGATAATTTCCGAACTTCGTCTGACCGCTCATGTTCAAGGAAGTGACGCAATCACATACATTATATTTCATTTTATTTTTATTCGCAAACTCTTTCTTTTCTTGAAATTTATGTTCTATTTTAGTCCAACCTTTCATGTATTTTTTTCTGATCATGAGAAAAGCTGTAGATTTCACACCTTTTTATGTTAATCCTGTTAGAAAGCTGTAATTACATTTATACTTTCATCATACTTTCTACAGAATATGAACAATGATACAGGGTAAATTCTATATGGGTGAATTATCTCCTTTTTCCGTTCTGATATTTCTGATGGTATTTTTTTTTCTTCTCGACTCACAAAACCTTCATAAACCTAAACTATACTCGTGATTTACCAGCAAAAACTTCTCGGGTATTGTGATTAAAAGTTAGGATCCTTTGATTTTATAAAAGGAAATAATCCCAGTCTTGGCCTGGGATATACTTTGTGTGAAAGACTTTACTTTCAATGAAGTTTAGACATTGTTATCGAAATAGTGTGAGATTTGAATCCATATATTATGATATATGATAATTTCTCACGAGAATTATAATATCGCAATATGATAACGATAATATCGCGATATGATAATTTCAATGAATCATGTTTTCTTGTGTACGATTTTGTTGGTTCTATATAGCTCTCCTTTTGAAATCTGAAGACATGCAGGCTGATTGCATGAATAGACCCCTCAGTCTTTTTACCTTCTCTAAAGAAATCATCACGTTGGGTTTCTACCACAACACGATCTCCGTGGAGCTGGCAGCCAGCGAAAGGTACAGCGACCGCAAGATTCCCCACTGCGATAAGATATCCGGAGCCAGCGAAACCATTATCCGAGAAATTGGCGTTTGACAGACATCTTATTGTGAGCAGATTCTCTTTTTTTTTCTCTTGTATGGTAAGCCAAACATCTCAAAATTGTTACAACTTTGTGGAAGAGGGGACAAAATACTGGAAATGATCGCAGATTAATCTCAAAATAAACATTGTAGTCAGAAAAGCCTGGAAGTCCAGAAAGAAACTTGGTGATGATATGTTTTCCTTACGACTGAAAGAAGTTTTAACAAGAGAACATTGCCCTATGAGGACACAATAAAGTACAATGGACCACCATTTATTCATTCACTTTTATTTACTTATTTATTTATCTATTCGTCTATTTTGCAAAATGAGATCTTCTATGAAAATCATTTTCAAACATAACCAGTCATCTCTTGAGGTGCTTGATTGGTTGGATGTTGCTGCTCGCTCAAGTCTATCGGGCTATGATTTGCTGATGGCCCTGTCCAATCAGACCCCAGGAATCTGTAAACAACACTTGCTGAATTGAATGTAAGTTTGGATTTGATTGGACATCCGACATTAGCTCCGTAATGTCCAGCTAATGCAACTCATCTCTCTCGATGCCATCGTGATAGATAGACAGCGTTCCATTCATATTGAGGACACACCCCCAATAAAAGGAACAATGTTTGACGACTAATGGATATTGAAAAAGGTCGCTCACGCGGTGTAACAACCCATGAACTAACCGTGCCTTGCGTGTGGTATTGACAACCATTAACATCAATGCCACACAAAAGTCATCGTCCATCTAAATCATCGGGAAATTATCGCTTGACATCAAACAATGCAATCGAACGCAGCCGGCGGGGCGTTTTGTCAATCTTACACTCGGTATTAGTCATACAGAACTCCAAGGACATATCGACTCAATTGACGTAGGACGATCAAGACTTGAAAAGATTTATTTAAATCTCAATGGAATTGACCCCTTTGTAAAATTCAAGCTAGATCACAAAAGACGTTGTGACAGTGAAGTCATCAAACTATTCAAACTATTCGTTGGCTAACCATCTGTAAGTGTTGTCGCAAGAGAGTGTTTCAGTGCCATAATTTCATTAAAAGATATCAATGGGTGGCTTTCATTGGAATCTAGAGAAAGGTCTTGAACGGAGACTGTGCTCTTTTCTGCTCTTTGACTACTCTTGAAAAAAAAAGGAGAAACAACCCGAAGTTACTGACAGATGAAATCTGTTAGAACATGATTTCAAACTGATTGAGTTGAATCATCGTTTTGTCTATGCTTTCCAGTTTTTACAGGTTTGTAACCCCGCTTATAACAATGCCGAGTGCTAACGAAGCGACTCCCCTGAAAGGCAGAGTAAGAAAAAAAAAACCAAGCTTAAAAGAATGCCTTGGAATATCACCTCCTTCCCATTATCTTTCCCCCTCTGCAGTATACGGTCTCACATCATTCATGGATTGTGCATTAGGGAATCGAGTGATATATTATGATTAATGACTGTTGGGCCGTCCCTTAATGTCGTCAATGTTGCGAATTGGGTGAGGTCAAGGTGATCTTTTTCCCCTTTTCCCAAAATCTACAATCTCACAGTGTATCACCTCAGCGCAACTCACCAAGACGGCCCTCGAGTCGTAAAAAAACCTCAGATAAGAAACTTGTTATAAAGAGCTCGTCTGCACTGCAATGCAAGAAAGCACTGAACCAAAATTCAGAAGATGGTTTAAAGGGATGGTTTAGTATTGGTCGAAGTAAGGATTCAGCTTTTAACATTTTGCGAGACACTCAGAAACCCCACTTTATGACACTGTTAAAGAGAATACAATAATGTAAGAGGAATTCAAAGTTTATCTGATGAAAATTGGTTTTGAAATGGCTGAGATATCCAAAAACAAGATCAAACAAAGCGATCCTAATAAACGATGGCTCTTACCTTTTTATTACGATCGCTTTTGGATATCTCAGCCATTTTAAACCAATTTTCATCATATGCACTTTCAATTCCTCTATGCTCTTTCATATTCCATCAGAGGTTTCTCATTTTCTTTAAAAAAAAATCATCGTCAAAAAAAAAAAAAAAAACCTGAAGCCTCATCTCAACTGTAACTGCACCATCCCTTTAAAGGTCAAAAAGAATCAAAGAATGCGCGAAACAATTTCGGCGACTTCCATTTTGCTAAATTCTCTTACAGCATATTCATGTCAAAGTAGTCTTGTCACCTCCTAACTCTTTGGCAACACTTCCATTACACTATTTTGTAGCTTTGTACATGGTATAACAATGGAGTTTCGTAGTATATAGATCCATGGTATTGTATCTTCTCAAAATATACACATTTGTTGACGGCAGTATTACTCGGTAAAGTTGTTTTTTCACATCCTTTAAAGGGATCGTATAGTTTTGGTTGAGACCTAATTTCAGGTTTCTAACATTCTTTTGTGAGATAATGAGAAACCTCTTATGAAATATGAAAGAGCATGTAATTCTATGAGGAATTCAACGTTTATTTGATGAAAATTGGTTTTGAAATGGCCGAGATATCCAAAAAAGAGCGATTCTAATAAAGTGTGGGACCCACACTTTATTACGATCGCTTTGTTTTACTTTGTTTTTGGATGTTTCAGTCATTCCAAACCCGATTTTCATCAAATTAACTTTGAATTCCTCTTAAAATGGTATGCTCTGTACTATATCATAATTGTTTTCTTGGTATCTCGCACAAAGTTAAAAGCCCAATTCTCATCTCCATCAATACTGTACTATCCCTTTAAAGACAGAGGAAATACTTTCTTCTGATGAATCTATTTCAAATAGCATTTTAGTCGTTCTATCTGTAAAGCAAATGGGAATTTCTACGCAATCGACGTAGGGGCAAGAGACGAGTACAGCATTTCATTTTTATATTACGTCATCGTGTGTTGATATACACTGATATTCAAATTGACATACATTGTATATGCTGGCTTTTAACACTAGTCGTGCATATCGCTCAAATTTTCCCTGATCCCTCGCATAATTTCCCTGATTTCTTTTCCTTGTTTCAGGATTCTTTGTTTTTAAAGATCATAATCATTTTGTTGAATGAAAACAGAGCCGAACCTTCAGTTAATGCAGCTCCTCGACTCCACTCGCGTGCATAGCTCGCTCATTTATATACGCGGCATTACAACATTGATTGCTTGACCTAATTCGAAGACATATCAATGGAAAGTGCGTGTGTTTTTGCTGTAATTTCATACACATATTTTTCGAAAAGAATTGAATTAATATAAATCTTCATTTTGACAACCTCACTACGTGCATGGGTGTCTCGATTGAGGGGTTAAATGAGGCGGCGCTGGAAGGCGGGGTTCTCTTGAGGTCGTTCGATTCAGTTCGCAGCGTTTTTCCCCTCGATAAATGCCTGTCCTTGGGCTTCTGACGAGCGGCCTTGAGGCCCAACCATTTAGAGGTAGTTGCCCTTAACGGTAGAGTACCGCAAAGTTCCGAAGAGAGATATAAAATTCTGATGATGCTTAAACGATGACCTGCTAATAAATGCGTAACAACAGTCGACCCATAACCATTAAATAACAATATACTCGACATGTGATACTTTCGGTCTCAAAGTCCGATGGGCTCCAGAGCATTATTTTTCCTTGACCCATCGAGTTTGGTCCATGTCAAGGTACTTGATGCTGAAAAGAGTAGGCCCTATACACGAATATATTATCTTGACATCCTGACGATTGATCATACCATGCACTGAACATTTTTATAACCCCAATGGTCAATATTCGGCTATCAGTCATCGTCGCAATTTTAAGAAAGATGAAAAGAAAAGTACTCGGGAAACTGACATTGCGCAAACATCTTCAGACACTTACACATAAGATACGTGGATCAGCAAATCTCATGAAAAGTCAGCAAGCCTCTCCAATTTAATTCACTCATGCATTGAACATCAAAGTTTGTGGGAACAGTCGGAGGCAATATATTTCTTTCTTGAACAGACCTTCAAACTTATATCCTCTATGTTACAGCAAAGAGAATAACCTCTCTGTTCGTCATTTACGCTCTTTTCCTCACACACCCCGGGGCATCATCACTCCTCGCACGACTATCCCACGAGAAGTTTAAAACTCATATAATATGGGAAGAGCCGAAGAAGAAAACGGGCAATGTTCGTCCAATGTTTCAGTCAATTTAAATCCTGCACCATCATAAATTGGTCTTTCTTAAAAAGACGGACGAAATGTTCCCACCACTTTGTACTGTGAGATGATTTCACCTTGAGTCGTCTGGAGAACTCATGGGCGTCACCAGGGGGGGTGCGTTGGGTGCGAACGCACCCCCCTTCAGACTAAAAAAAAAAAAAAAAAAAAAATTCAGTCTGCGAGCGACCTCAACGCCGGACACTAAATGATTATTATTTTTTCTTATATTGTTTTTTTTTTTTTTGACATTTTGCATCGGGGACAAAAACAAAAACAAAAAAATCGTGCGCAAAAGCAATTCGCACCCCTGGTTCTGGCAGCACTGATTTTATACATAATTATCTACTAGTACAAGTGTATTCTATACAGTGTTGACTATATACATAGATTTTGGACATCCTTCCCATACTTGGTCACTTCGACGCCACCTCGCTGGTCATACCTCCCCCAGTCATGAACATAAACCGACACCCTTGACTACCAGTGGCGGATCCAGGGGGAGGTGCGCACCGGGCGTCCCCCCCCCCCGCCCCCTCTTAATTTCCAAAGCGAAAAAGTATAGCTACAAATGGCAGTTTTTGGACTATAAAATGTTAACATTTTCAATCTCGCTCGCTGGCATTTAGTCGTAATGCCATTCTCCTGATGTTGCTGCCAGTAATTGCCGGCAGTTCCACCCGGTGCGCCCCCCCCCCTTACTGCAAAGAATATAGCTACAAACGGCAGTTTTGAGACTGTAAAATGTCACAATTTTCAAGCTCGCTCGCTCCGCTCGCTCGCATTTGAATTCTCCTAATAATTATTGCTGCCAGTAATTGCCAGCAGTTGCGCCCGGTGCGCCCCCTCAATTTCGAAAGCAAAAAAAAAAAAATATATAGCATCAAACGGCAGTTTTGGGACTGTAAAATGTCAAAATTTTCAAGCTCGCTCGCATTTAATCTTTATGCAATTCCCCTGATGTTACTGCCAGTAATGTCTGCAGTTGCGCCCGGTGCGCCCCCGCCCCCCCCCCCCCCTTAATTTCCAAAGCGAAAAAATATAGCTACAAACGGCAGTTTTTCTACTGTAAAATGTCAAAATTTTCAAGCTCGCTCTCTTCGCTCGCTCGCATTGAATCGTTATGCAATTCACCTGATGTTGCTGCCAGTAATTGCCAGCAGTTGTGCCCGGTGGCATGCGCTCCACCCCCCCCCCTTAATTTCGAAAGCGAAAAAATATGGCTAAGAACGGCAGTTTTTGGACTGTAAAATGTAAAATTTTCAAGCTCGCTCGCATTTAATCGTTATGCAATTCACCTGATGTTGCTGCCAGTAATTGCCAGCAGTTCCGCCCCCCTCCCTTTATTTCCAAAGCGAAAAAATATGGCTAAGAACGGCAGTTTTTGGACTGTAAAATGTAAAATTTTCAAGCTCGCTCTCTTCGCTCGCTCGCATTTAATCTTTATGCCTTTCTCCTGATGTTACTGCCAGTAATTGTCTGCAGTTGCGCCCGGCGCACCCCCCCCCCCTTAATTTCCAAAGTGAAAAAATGATTACAAACGGCAGTTTTTCTACTGTAAAATGTCAAAATTTTCAAGCTCGCTCTCTTCGCTCGCTCGCATTGAATCATTATATGCAATTCACCTGATGTTGCTGCCAGTAATTGCCAGCAGTTGTGCCCGGTGGCATGCGCTCCACCCCCCCCCTTAATTTCCAAAGCGAAATAATATGGCTAAGAACGGCAGTTTTTGGACTGTAAATGTAAAATATTCAAGCTCGCTCGCATTTAATCGTTATGCAATTCACCTGATGTTGCTGCCAGTAATTGCCAGCAGTTGTGCCCGGTGGCATGCGCTCCACCCCCCCCCCTTAATTTCGAAAGCGAAAAAATATGGCTAAGAACGGCAGTTTTTGGACTGTAAAATGTAAAATTTTCAAGCTCGCTCGCATTTAATCGTTATGCAATTCACCTGATGTTGCTGCCAGTAATTGCCAGCAGTTCCGCCCCCCTCCCTTTATTTCCAAAGCGAAAAAATATGGCTAAGAACGGCAGTTTTTGGACTGTAAAATGTAAAAATTTCAAGCTCGCTCTCTTCGCTCGCTCGCATTAATCTTTATGCCTTTCTCCTGATGTTACTGCCAGTAATTGTCTGCAGTTGCGCCCGGCGCACCCCCCCCCCCTTAATTTCCAAAGTGAAAAAATGATTACAAACGGCAGTTTTTCTACTGTAAAATGTCACAATTTTCAAGCTCGCTCTCTTCGCTCGCTCGCATTGAATCATTATATGCAATTCACCTGATGTTGCTGCCAGTAATTGCCAGCAGTTGTGCCCGGTGGCATGCGCTCCACCCCCCCCCTTAATTTCCAAAGCGAAATAATATGGCTAAGAACGGCAGTTTTTGGACTGTAAAATGTAAAATATTCAAGCTCGCTCGCATTTAATATTTATGCAATTCCCCTGATGTTACTGCCAGTAATTGTCTGCAGTTGCGCCCGGTGGCCCCCCCCCCCTTAATTTCCAAAGCGAAAACATATGGCTATAAGAACGGCAGTTTTTGGACTGTGAAATGTAAAATTTTCAAGCTCGCTCGCATTTAATCGTTATGCAATTCACCTGATGTTGCTGCCAGTAATTGCCAGCAGTTCCGCCCGGTGCGCCCCCCTCCCTTAATTTCCAAAGCGAAAAAATATAGCTACAAACGGCAGTTTTTCTACTGTGAAATGTCAAAATTTTCAAGCTCGCTCTCTTCGCTCGCTCGCATTGAATCGTTATGCAATTCACCTGATGTTGCTGCCAGTAATTGCCAGCAGTTGTGCCCGGTGGCATGCGCTCCACCCCCCTTAATTTCCAAAGCGAAATAATATGGCTAAGAACGGCAGTTTTTGGACTGTAAAATGTAACATTTTCAAGCTCGCTCGCATTTAATCGTTATGCAATTCACCTGATGTTGCTGCCAGTAATTGCCAGCAGTTCCGCCCGGTGCGCCCCCCTCCCTTAATTTCCAAAGCGAAAAAATATGGCTATAAGAACGGCAGTTTTTGGACTGTGAAATGTAAAATTTTTAAGCTCGCTCTCTTCGCTCGAGCGCATTTAATCTTTATGCAATTCCCCTGATGTTACTGCCAGTAATTGTCTGCAGTTGCGCCCGGTGCCCCCCCCCCTTAATTTCCAAAGCGAAAAAATATAGCTACAAACGGCAGTTTTTCTACTGTGAAATGTCAAAATTTTCAAGCTCGCTCTCTTCGCTCGCTCGCATTGAATCGTCATGCAATTCACCTGATGTTGCTGCCAGTAATTGCCAGCAGTTGTGCCCGGTGGCATGCGCTCCACCCCCCTTAATTTCCAAAGCGAAATAATATGGCTAAGAACGGCAGTTTTTGGACTGTAAAATGTAAAATTTCCAAGCTCGCTCGCATTTAATCGTTATGCAATTCACCTGATGTTGCTGCCAGTAATTGCCAGCAGTTCCGCCCGGTGCGCCCCCCTCCCTTAATTTCCAAAGCGAAAAAATATGGCTAGGAACGGCAGTTTTTGGACTGTAAAATGTAAAATTTTCAAGCTCGCTCTCTTCGCTCGCTCGCATTTAATCGTTATGCAATTCACCTGATGCTGCTGCCAGTAATTGCCAGCAGTTCCGCCCGGTGCGCCCCCCCCCCTCTCCCTTGATTTCCAAAGCGAAAAAATATGGCTAAGAACGGCAGCTTTTGGACTGTAAAATGTAAAATTTTCAAGCTCGCTCGCATTTATTCGTCATGCAGTTCACCTGATGTTACTGCCAGTAATTGCCAGCAGTTCCGCCCGGTGCGCCCCCTCCCTTTATTTCCAAAGCGAAATAATATAGCAACAAACTGCAGTTTTTGTTTGTTTGTTGTTTTTTTTTTACTGTGAAAATGTCAAAATATTCAAGCTCACACGCTCCGCTCGCTCGCATTTAATTGTTATGCCTTTCTCCTGATGTTGCTGCCAGTAATTGCCGGCAGTTGCGCCCGGTGCGCCCTCCTCCCCCCCCCCCCCCCCCTCTTTATTTCCAAAGCGAAAAAATATAGCTCCAAGTGGTAGTTTTTTTACTGTAAAAGATGAAATCCTAGCTACGCCGGTGCCCTTTCCCCGCTTGGTTTCCCTCAACAACAGTAAAAGTCTAGGGATTGAGAGCTTCCTATATTCCAAATGTCGGTCCAAAAAAAATCTCGTTACATTAGGGTCAAAACGCACCCCCCTTGAAAAAAAGCTGGTGACGCCCCTGAGAACTAGATGTTACTGTATATTATCTACTTGCTTTTATAACTCCCAATGTGATTAATATTTCGAGCGATCACGACATCAAATTCGAGACGTGGTACTACAAATCGCAACCTCGTCACGAGAGATTGATTTCCCGTACAGACCTAACTTCAGACGAATAGACAGGGTCTACTGTATGTATGTTGTTTTTTTTTATGTTTTTCGTTCTGCATGGTTATGGCACGCCACTTGTTCCAGTGTGTCTTGAAAAAAGAAGAAGGAAACAATAGTGTGTGCGTGATACGGTTGCTGCCAAAGCGCCCTGTAATGCAATCGAAGTTCAGAAGTCCACGTGCGTATACTTTACAAAGGGTCACAAATAGTTTTCGGTATTGTTTTTCTTACAATTTCGTCGCAGAGAATATTTCCTACATTTTCAGAGCAAGCACCTCATTGCAAGAAAGGGAATGATAAGACAAAAAAAGGGGGAACCTGAAACAAGAAGAACAAATGAAAGACATTTGTGAATATTACTCTCGAAAGCAGTCAGCTATACCACAAAAGATGAGTCAGAAAATACGAGAGGAAGACGATAAATGAGAAAGACTCTCATTCGTCACGTGGTATTTAAAGATATCAAGATTGTGCAAATCGCTGCAAAACCTAACATTACCACTTATTACTTAATCAGTGTGTAATCATTTCCTTTTATTCAGAATCTCCACAAACCATTTTACGCGGAAGATTGGCACATTATTTCTCGACTTCAATTCGATGCAAGAAAATCAGAGAATGAATAACATCTGTATAGTGAACTGTACTTCGATCTGCAGTTACACAGGAATAAGTTCTGGAGAACAACACTGTGGTGAATGACACATTATATTGTTTCCATGAATTAATGATATGCACAGTCATCTTATGGAACTGCAGAAGAAGTGGTTGGAAGGATGGGATCAAAACAGTCTTATAGCGTGGAAATTAATTTGCTATGAAAATGCGTTATTGTGAGACAGTCGTAAAAATTATCTTCATGGTCTGTTACAGTCGTTGTGCAATGAAGTTCGTGTTGTCATGGCAACTCATTGAAAAATGACTATTATGTTGGACATTTTTCAGGCAGAACGGCTCATTGTAGTACAATCCATACGGTAAGTAAGATGGAAAGTGTAACAAATCCCCCAAGATAGCTTTCTGTGCTAAGATGCAAGGCTATTGAAAAACCTTTAAAAAGAGCAAACCTTATTTCAATATCATGGTTCAAATAACCGCTTACTAAAGGTGATGATGAACAATACTGAGGAAATAAGGGTCTGTTACGAAAACTGAAGATTGTCCTTGAATCAATTGCCTAATTAATCTGAGTCCTGGATTCCCAGACCAAAAAATTGAGGTAAACTCGTCCAATCTCTACTTCTTTCATTATCTGCATTCAACGCTGGCGTGTTACAATACACATAATCGTGCATAGTGCAACAACCTGAGTTTGCGGTCAGTGCTGCTAAACCTGTTCCTTGCGCACTTGTTTCTTGTCTACGTCCTGTTGTGCAGTTGTCCCTGTAACATCGTCTGCGCGTTACTAGGTGAACTTTCAGGGCGACGGAGGAAGCGCGGGAAGTTACAAGCGGAAAACAATTTTGTGTCATCGATCGATAAACTACGCAATTATCCTGTAAATAGTTCCACGTTTTCTGTCGAACTTTGAGCACAGGTTTCCACTGTTTTCCAAAGATGTTTTTGTTGTTATTGTTATTTGCCTCATTTATGTCATGGGTGTTGAACACAAACGAGAGAATTATGCAAAAACTTTTGAGGTCTTGATTTTCAAAGAGACTTCTTGTAATTTGAAGTTTCGCAGGTCTAAGAGGTCTCGGATGCATTGTTGTTGTGCGTTGTTGTGATGACCAATGATGCA
Source organism: Diadema antillarum (assembly GCF_040938485.1). Taxonomy (NCBI): domain Eukaryota; kingdom Metazoa; phylum Echinodermata; class Echinoidea; order Diadematoida; family Diadematidae; genus Diadema; species Diadema antillarum. The sequence goes on along the minus strand of NW_027271001.1, from coordinate 3,228,048 downwards.
TTGCACAAATAAAAAGTAACGTTTCGTTTTGCATACGAATGTAGACTCTTTACGGAACGTTTATTTATCTATTTTTTCTAGATTTTTTTATTCACCTTCTGGATAATCCACAAAAGATATAGGCCCTAGGCCTACGTGATGGATGAAATAAGGGGTTGCCGATATATATCATAATTATTATGTATATGACTTGTGAGTCTTAAACAATACTTTAATTAGACTTATTATGATGGAAACTGCATTAAGACGGCAGTTGTTGATTTTTTTTAATTGTTGGCTAAGAGTAATTTTGCTGCTTTTTTTTCTGAGAAAGAGATAGCAAGCAGTGCATATAGCACGTCATGCCACACAGCTAGTACTTTTATATCAGAGCAAGTGAGTGTAAAAAAGAAAAAGAAAAGTGGTTCGCGACAAAAAGATTAGAAACAAAACAAAAAAGAGAAGCAGAGTTCACAAGGTACAGACAATGTTCACAACGAATGAGACGATTGTAGCTACAATGTTTTTGAGAATAATAATGTGACTTACCTTGAATTTGGCTCGCTGCTAAAACTTGGAAGGTAGAAAGAACAATTGTCAGTACAGCCAACAGCTTTTCCATAGTCACTGATTCCATTGCGACGTCAGAGAAAACACAAAGCGGAAAGAATCATAAATATCCAGCTGGACAGCAAGCGACGAAACGGTTCGAACTTGCCGGAAGGCACGGGGGAGCTAGGCGTGACTAAAGCGATCAGTGATGAAAAAAACGTGCACGACAAAATTATGAAAATCACGTAGCAGACGACGTACTGCGTGTTGTCGGCCAATTCACTTCGCCTCGAATGAGCCTAAAAACAGAAGGATGACTTTCCTACTCCCGCACTTGTAATATCTCTTGCGCCCTCTAAGCCGTCATGACCGGATCTGGAAATGAACAACAGTGACCTTCAGAAGTCATACGAAATTACGATTCATTTGTTAACAGTTTTTCCTCTTTTTTTATAATCACTGTCCTGTGATACGGCGATAGAGGACTACGCGTCGAGAGGGAAACGAACGCCCGTGCAGGCTCGTCGTGCGTGCGTGTCGCGGGTACGCTGTCCACACGAATCAATCACAGACTCCACGCAGCGCTGTACACCAGCTCGCTACGAAACTCAGATCCGCCAAAGTCATTACTTGTGCCCTGTTCGCCCCACCCTGACTCTCCCCTCCCACACACAGGTCCTTCCTTCCTCCCTCTCTCTCTCTCCCTCCCCCTCCCTCCCTCTCTCCCTTTCTCTTCATATAATACCTCCTACTCAACTTCGTCATCGAAAGTCGGCGTTCAGTGAACTCAGAGAATCGGAATTTAATGAGGTGACAAGCCACTGGGTTCCAACCCTATCGGTGGTTCATTCTTAACTTGAGATTAACTCATCACAAAGGGATTAATTCCAGGATTTACTTTCATTATTTCTATTTCAACAGAATGTGTCTTTTGTGAAGTGAGATGAATCTAGTAACAATGACTTACTGTAAGAGGAGAGAGTTGCGTTTCTAACGTGGCACTGATGGAGATTCATTAGGGGCCATTTTTTCTAAGTAAAAAGAATGTGTTATCACTCATTGATAGAGTGGCACCGGTAGACCGTATGTCTGATCATGGACCATGGTCTGATCGACAGTCATCCCTTGCCAGTCCGCAAAAACAGTGAAGAAAGGGACTTGTCATCTTCCTTCTAGTTCTCCAGCTTCTTCTTTTCTTCTTTTTTTTCTTTGTTCCCGTCCCCGCATTCATAGTCATCGTCCTCTTTTTCTCCTCCTTGTTTTCTTCTTCTCCTCTTCTTTTTCTACTCTTTGTAGAGCAAGGTAACGATTGATCACAAATGTGGAAGGAAATTAACAAATAGGGATACAATCTAATGGTCTGTTCTCTAAGCATCATGATATGAGATGAACATCTTTGTAATTCATGGTATCTCTTCAACACTACAGTTATAAAATGACGATTCCGGTGTATCGTATGCCAGAAACGGCAGTGAAGTAACCGTTGATTTCAATCTGTTAGAAGCACATTGTATATCTTTTCCCTATTGTTCGTTGGCAGACTCCGCCTCCTCCCAAAATACTGTGAGCTCATTGGTCCATTCTTTGGTACTTGATATGCATGTATCGTGCCACGTCACGTTGCCCCTCAAACTTTGAAACTGTGTGGAGAAAACTCAACTCGTCATTGTGAATACTCGGTATATACTGAATCGACAGGAGAGGGGGTTGGTCAAAAGCGAATTTTCCGATGCTCCCCCGAAAACCCCCTTTTTTTGTTATCCATAGGTTGTGTATGAGCCGACAAATTTCTCACCGTCAAATTCTCACAGAGTTTTTATTGACTTGGAAAACTTCACCAGTTGCTCAATGTAAATCTTACATAAATGCGAGCTCCATTTCTAAACCATGATGTTCTTCATTTTAGTTTATTTCTATTTTTTGTGTTGGCACGTGTCCGATTTGTTCTCCCTTTTGCTGTTTACACTTGCTGCTTTTTGTGCTTCTGTCGGTTTCTTCGCGGATGCCTGAATGCCAGATCACAATCCCATGTCATCTTGAAAGCTAAAAGGGACGTTACTCCACTCACGGGCTGTATAGCTCTCGTCAAGTCTATGTGGGTTTGTGCCACAAGAGGGCGTTGTTACATAATGTTACAAATGACTTTTGGTTCGAAGCGTGAAGTTGACTGACCCTGTAAAGCTGGGTACCAAGGTATTTTCATACACGGCTGGCGTGGGAGGGAATGGTCAGCAATATATGTGCATTATCTCGGCTTGATACAATTCATTGAATTTGACGATAAAAACAAACCAAAAACAATCTCAACATATGTACAGAAGCACTGCACAACTTCTACACAGGCTCTGCGCTGATATCAGACACCCAAACACACTACTTCACAATTTTGTTCTGATTCTATTTCCACTTTATTTCAGCATAAAGACAATACGAAAGACTAGTTAAGAAACATTACTCTCAAATAAATACATCTCTGAACTGTACTTAACAGTATTGTTTGTGTCTAACGTGCTCCAAAGAACATCATAACTGAAACACGCCCCTAGGAACATCTAAGAGATCTCTAGGTTGGAACTTCATCCCTACGATATTCAAAAAAAAAAAAAAAAAAAAAAAAAAAACCTTTCCATACAACTGGATAGGTTCCTATAGATTTCGTTAAAAACTGCAAACTTTGTCTGGGGTCAAGAAATGTTTCATACACTTTCCTCCGTCACTCTGAAAAAGGAAAACAAATGTCACCTGTTGCACACCTCATCTGACCACCCTCCTCCTCTTCTTCCTCCTCCTCCTCCTCCTCCTCCTCAAAGGAAAGTAAAACTTCCAGTCCCCATCCAACTACATTGTACAACATGTTAATACAATTTTACATGCTTGCAATTCAATATCCTTATAGGACAACAATCACTCTACAGAGTAACTCTTTCTTCCTGCCTTCAAGAAGAACAAAGAGGGGAAATTATTCTACCATCATTGAATAGGTTACAACCGTATGTTTAGTTTTGTTGGGACACAAATCTGATAATATTCAGGGCAGTTGTTACGACATATAACCACAACTTCATCCAGTGGATAACTCATGAATGTTAGTTTGATAGGAACCAACAACAGCTGACTACTTTAGCACCAGGCATCTTAGTAGGCAATCAATGTACATTCAATGTATTGCACTTTGGCTCCTCTTTCGAAGGCGAGTGTGATTTTTCTGGTGCACGTCACGAGACCGACATCCAAGAGTCATACAAGCGTGCCAGTTATACAGCCCATGAGTTATACAGCTCACGAGTCATACAGCTCACGAGTTCGACACTAAGCAATTAACCAAGGCCCACGAGACGGACACATTAAAGCCATGTTGTATCTGTCGAACTCGTGGGCTTTTTTTACCTAGTGTCGGTCTCATGGGCTTTATTTGCCTAGTGTCCAACTCGAGGGCTGTACGACTTGTGGGCTGTATGACTCATGGGTGTCGGTCTTGTGGGATGACCCTGATTTTTCTCCCGTTATATGGCACATTGGCTGATGAGTCAACCTGGGTAATCTAGACACTTGAAGTAAAATAAACAAGGGTTGTATTCCTTGCTCATTTTACAGCATGCCAGTGAATGACAGAGACAAGTTAACCCTATTTACAACGTAGTCTTTGCATGCGAAAGTGGAATGGAATCTTTTAAGAGTTTCGGATCGTTACATTCTCAAATATAAGACCTCTACTCTTATGTCCCATCTAAGGGGCAGAGCACTTGGTTGCCTCTACACAGAGGGGAAGACATGATAAAGCACAACGCAGCTGTGTTCATCTGACTGGGTTTTGAGCCCAAGATTTCTTGACTGTAAAAGCAGGCGACCAACCATGACAGCCTGGTGAGAGAAGTTCACATGCTACAAGTAGACAACAAGTAACAACTTTAAAGTAAGTTTTCATATCATTGATCAAAAATTTGATAAAGCACCAATCATGGAATTCATCAGACAAAGTCTGAACTACTCTATTCAAGTTTCGTTTACAAATTACAAAAAAAACAACAACATAATTCACAATGCACCACCATATTATTCACATTTACAGGTGATCAAATCATCTTGACCCAAACACTGGATATTTACTCTCATCAAAGTTGATGACGTTCAAGTCTTCCTTCTTCAACAATCGAAAAAGGAATCAGGACCTATTTTTGATACAATCTTCCTCAATTTAGGTGATGGGGAATCACAAATTATACATAATTTTGTTCAAGATGTCCTTCTTGATGCAGGCTATTAAACTCAAATACAAAAGGGTTTTGTGCACAACAATTCATGCTCATTATTACAAGATCTTGTTGCAAAGATTTGCTGTTGTTGTTTAAATATTGCTTCTGATCTTTGAACTTGAAAATTAAGTTTGTCTAATAGAAGCTTACTATATCCATGCTACTTTCAATAAAATTTCTCCTTCTTAACACTATCGCACTCTGTTTACTGCGATATATCCCTGAAGGAATAATTCTATTTCACCAAACTTGTGTCCCTGTATTTTTGGGGTCATATGCAAGGATCCACAGCAAAAACCACTGCTGACATAAAAACCAAATAACAAAGAATTGGCAGCAAAGTTCAATGTTGGAACATTTTCTCAATCCTGATAAATTGTAATCTGTATTTACATACTATGATAAACTGCTGTACACTATGGAAGACCAAATACCGGTAGCAGTGTCGAAAAATGCTAGCAGTAGCGCTACTAATACCAATTACACTTACATGAATATGTACACTCTATTAGTTTTTCTTCACTTTGACTATCTTGACTAGCACACAATTTCATGGCCCATGCATAATTTTGGAGACAAAATTTCACTTCAAAATTGACTAAATCTTGGATCTGAACTTCTAAACAGCCCATTTCTCTTTTAGCCATCAATAGAACGGGCAAGCAAATTTGGAGCAAATCTACATGGAACCAATGTACCGGTACTCCCCTTTATTAACATCACTTGGAAGTGATATTTTACTGAAATATACATGTCAAAATCAGTTGTTCCAAAGAATTTTCTTCTTTATACGTTACTTTTTCCTACATGATATAAAAAACCCCCAAAGTTTTGCAAATTTTTGTCAACAATTGACAAAAGACCACACCAGTACATAAAGTCCCCAAATGCCACAGGAGACCTCTCTCTACACAATGCTGTGGTATTATGTAAAAGCGGCCTACAAAGAGTTAACTTTTGGCAAGAGTAACATATTCCAGCTACACATAATATTCACAACATACTGTATATCTGCATTTTAGCAAAACTTTTTCACACACTTAGCTGAACATATATAACATGATATCAAACATTACATCTGTATAATAATATGATTATGAAAATGAGATTGATATTAATTTCAAGGTTTGACAGCTCAAAACCATAAATCTTCTAAGTTAGTCAGTGCTTGGGATGGATTTGAATCATGGCTGCAGTACAAACTCCCATTTAAGCATCAGAGCCAAGAAACCAATGCTGTGAATCAACACATTCAACCTCAAATGAGTTAGTGTAGCAGCAGCGGCTACTCGGCTCAGTCTCAGCTTTAGGAAGTTGAATTTTGTTAAAGTTGAAAGTTGAAAGTTTGAACTGATTAATGATCTCTAGACAACGTAAGATTCACACCTACATCAAAAACAATTTTTTTGGTCTCCTCACAAACTTTCACTTGAACTTAAATGTAGTGATGTAATGCAGTAGTGCTACATAATTCCTGTAACATTGAAAGTGATCAATGGAATTCACAAATTGTACAGCTGTAGATCTATTGGTGAGAAAGGCACTGCATACATGAACTGAACATGACTATCAGTAATTGCAACTGATTGACAAATTGCCCTGCGTTGCTGTAATAATCACTGAATTGATCAGTGTTTTAGTAGTAGCCAGGATAAAAAATCATGGGCATACATACTCGGGCTGGATTTGAACAAACGACCTCCTGATTACAGGCGTCTTATCCACTAGACCACCGAGCTTCTGCCCGAAAGCCAGTGCTGGTTCTAATCCTTATAGCATGCAGCAGGTACTGCGTATTTATTCAAATTATTTAAATTCTTGTATTGAGTTGTTTTACGTCGATGTAGAGCAATTTGTCAATCAGCTGCAATGTAAACAACTTGACGCAAGAATTTCAAGAATTTGACGATTAGTGAAGTGTGCTAAAGCATCCTTTCAACACTGATATATACACATAAATGCATTTAAGGCAACAATTTTGTTATTGATTTGATGCCAGCCATCTCTTGCATATCAGTTTCTGGTAAGTAATACAAGCATAACCATTATCATCTTGATTACCGTCATAGTTGACACCATCACCATTTTCTAAGGGTGATCACAATCAGCTTCATATTACTGAGCCTTGTTGCAGACATTTTCACTCCACCTTCATATCGTCTTCAACACATTTTTACTATTCATTACTATTATCATTAGTGTCAGCTTCATATCAATCTACATCATCATCATCATCATCATCATCATCACTCCTACCAGTTATCATCATCATAATCACTTTCATCATAAACATAAGAACATTTAACACTCTCCTCAAATCTAACACTCTCCCTAAATGGATGTTCCCCTTTTTACTGTCCTCGTGCTGAAATGGAGGACCAATTAGCTCTGTCTTTTGTAGGTAGCACAAAGCCACAACAGTCAAACATGGCCAAGAGAGAGCTCCTTTCTAATACAAGCTAAAAACTGCAGTTTACAAAAGGAATTTACCATAACACAACCTCTCCATCGGGACACTGACTTTGAAAGACCTTTGCATGAGTCATTACCCAGTGTTTACCTTACAGCTTCAGACATCAATGTCAAAAGGGGTTTGATGTGACATAAACTCATTATGTATCAAGGCAGCTATTCAATGGCACTCATTGAACTCTGTATCATTAAAGTTTACTATCTGGGCAGTTCATTGAACTCCAAACCATGGGGATCATTATCAGGGGAGTTCAATGAACTCTGTATCATAAAGTTCATTATCACTGGAGTTCAATGAACTCTCAAACATGGAATCTGCTATAACGGGAGTTCACTGTACTCTTCAGTGGGGGTCTTCTCCTCCTCCTCCCCCTCCCCAGCCGCCTCCCCAACCTCTTCCTCCTCCTCCTCCTCAGCCAGATAGCAGACACACATGTGATCCTTGCCGGACAGTAGGATGGCCTTCCCCTTGGGATGCCAGGACAGCGAGGTCACTTGGAAGGATGCTGTGGTCAGTCAAAAGATCAAATGATATGTAAACAGTCAGTAGTGATTAGTAGCAATGATGAAAAAAAAAAATGATGACAACAATGATAATGAGGTGTGAGTCCAATTCGTCTCTCTCATCAAATGAAATTTGTAAGAACGCAATGGCTGATCCATAATTTAACAAACATGTCAGAAAAATATTAATAATAATAATAATCAAAATCATAATAATGGTAATAGTAGTAATAATGATGATGATAATGATACTACTACTACTACTACTACTACTACTACTACTACTAAAACTACTACTACTTCTACTACTACTAATATCAACAATGAAGTTCTGGGATGGAAGTTGACATGATATTGATCTCTAAGAGACATCTTGTGATGATAGAGACAAAAGTGATAATAACAATGAAAGTAATAAGACTATTAAAACTAATGTTAATAATAATGATGATGATAACAATAATAATGATAATAACAACACAATAATAATTATGAAAATAACTATACCATTACTACTATTAATAACCAATGAAACAATGAGCAAAATACGAACAGTGAAAAAAAAATAATGGCACTCATTGAACTATTAAATGATTTGTTTGTTTGTTTGTTTTTTTAAGGGTTGCCTATCTATCATTTACCCTTACTTTTGCAGAGAGTCCAGTTGTTACTCATTACCTCAGCATTACCAATTACCCATTTGAATACTTGGGTCAGAAGGGAAAACAGTAAACAGTACATCCAAAAATGAAAACACTGTAAATCTTTCCCTCTAAATCTCCTCCCGAGACCCAACCTGCTTCACAGGGACAGGGGAATAAGTCCCAGTGAGTGTCAACACTATGGTTTTGGAGGGGTAACTCCCACCATGATGTGGGACCTAGTGTGAACACAGGGTCTGTGTAACAATAATTCATCCGTTGAGAATGAAAAGGGCGTTAAGTTGCCACTAAACCATATTGTTCGAGACACCCTAACGCCCTTATCATTCTCACCCGACAAATTATACACTGCCTAATAACTCATAAAGGCCAAAGTTGGGCAAGCGCTCATGAAATGTAAGGTGCATGATTGCAACATAAGACACAATGAAGACATTAAAGGACAAGTCCACCTTCATATACATAAGGATTGAGAGAATGCAGAAATATTAGTAGAACACATCAGTGAAAGTTTGAGGAAAATCGGACAATCCGTTCAAAAGTTACGAATATTTTAAGTATCTGCGCAGTCACTGCTGGAAGAGAAGACTACTACAGTGTATGATGTCACATGCGTACAACTATATAAGGAAAATAAAAAGAGAATTTCACAAAACTTTACTTTTTGAATAAAGTGCACATTTCTTCGACTTGCTACTGACATATGCTAAGGGTAATATTATTCCCCCTGCCTTCTGAAAGAGAGAAGTCGAGTGTTCTTTTGTTATGCGAGAAAAATGGAAATATGTTGAATTTTCTTAATTCTTTCTTTATATCGTTGTACTCATGTGACATCTCAAGCTGTAGTAGTCTTTTCATCCAGCCGTGACTGAGCAGAAACTTCAAAGATTAATAAATTTTTAACGGATTGTCCGATTTTGCCCAAACTCTCACTGATGTGTTCTACTAATATTACTGCATTCACTCTACCGACATGTCTATGAAGGTGAACTTGTCCTTTAAGAAAAGTTTTCACTTGATATCTCCCTTTTACCTTCAGCTGGCACCTCCACCGAAAGACAGCCGTCAGGAGACCAGAGGTATAACTTGTTGTTACCGGTGCACACCGCCAGACGAGCTCTGCAGGGATCCCACTTGGCCACTGATAACAAATATTGGATTGGATTTTATATTATATGTACTGGATTAGACTAGATTAGCTGGATTGATTTAAGATGAATTGATCAGGACAGGATTTGAGCTGATCTTTTGATCTTTTTTTTTTAGAGGGGATTGGATAAGATTGGATAGGATGGGTTTGGCTTGAGTTGGTTTGGATTGGATTGAATTAAATTGGATGGGATTGGATTGGATAAGTTTGGATTGGTCTCATTTGCTTTGGATTGCATTGGATTAGGTATGACTAGATCGGACTGGTTTAGATTGAACTGGATTTGGTTGGGTCGCATTGAGGCCCATGAAATTAGACTGGACTGGATTTAATTGATTGATTGCCTAGAACATACAGGATTTGACTAAATTATGTGTTAACTTAACAATCATTACCACCATCACAAGTGGTCCAGTTCTTCTTCTATTTCAACATGAAACAAGGAGTGGAGTAAGCCTACCGGTTATATGTATTGAGATGGTATTGATACAGATATTATGTATCCATAGTGAACCCAGAATCTTCTTTTTGAGAGCCCAAGACCTTAACCACTACACCACAGTGTTAGGAGGGCAATCCTTCTAAAGAATTATTTTGGCAATGAGTGAGGGCAGACCCAGAGCACAATGATATACACAGTCTTATGGGGCTTGTTCTCCTGCATCCTTAAAGGACAAGTTCACCTTCATAGACATGTGGGTTGAGTGAATGCAGCAATATAAGTAGAACACATCAGTGAGAGTTTGAGCAAAATCGGACAATCCGTTAAAAAGTTATGAATTTTTGAAGCTTCTGCTCAGTCACGGCTGGATGAAAAGATTACTATAGCTTGTGATGTCACATGAGTACAACGATATAAAGAAAGAATAAAGAAAATTCAACATATTTCAATTTTTTTCGCATAACAAAAGAACACTCGACTTCTCTCTTTCAGAAGGCAGGGGGTATAATATTACCCTTAACATACGTCAGTAGCAAGTCGAAGAAATGTGCACTTTATTCAAAAAGTAAAGTTTTGTGAAATTCTCTTTTTATTTTCCTTATATAGTTGTACGCATGTGACATCATACACTGTAGTAGTCTTCTCTTCCAGCAGTAACTGCGCAGATACTTAAAATATTCGTAACTTTTGAACGGATTGTCCAATTTTCCTCAAACTTTCACTGATGTGTTCCACTAATATTGCTGCATTCTCTCAATCCACATGTACATGAAGGTGGACTTGTCCTTTAACCACTTCTCTCTCTTTCTTTTAATGATTGTGCAGCCTAACTTTGGCATACTTAGTACACCACAAAACACTTTTCTCAGGCCTGATGGAACAGTCCCTATGGTGAGTACAAATACAACAAAAGTACACTTACCTTTGATGTTTCCAACTTGTAGGAGCATGGCTGATTGGGCAAGTTTCTGGACATCCCAGATCCAAAGAGCATTAGGCATATTGTCTGTCAAACAAAATCAAAACACAAGAACAAAGATGCAAGCAAAGAACTTTACAGCTAATAGTTACTCCTTCTACCAGATGATACCTTAGCTGGGCATTATTGTGTGAATTAACCTGCTATGGAAATCATACTCTCTACAAGTTGAAAGTTTTCCCTCAGCTGGAGTTTAGTAGCTATTTCTCACATCACTCACCCAAGTTGCCAATATCAAGTACAACATAATGCCACAGACTTCTAGCACACCTGTGGTAGGCACCCAAATGAGTTTTTGGGTGTGCATGTGATGTGTGACGCATGCAGTGATACATGAGCTACAGCAGTGCACACATAATCAAGTCTACTTCCACATATATTTGATGTGAGTTGTGGACACTGCCATTGAATGGGGAGATTGACCTGGGGGGCATTTCATGAAGCGTTTTATCGGACAAATTTGCTCCCAGCCAATCAGATGCAAGGATTTCAGCAGCTCGTAACAGTTTGTCAGTAAAAGTATCTGACAAAATGCTTTATGAAATGCCCCCCTGATGCCTACATTGGTCAACAGCTCCCAAGTGACTCCACCACTGTTTATGTACCATCATGTCTTTCATTATCTGCCTGATTCATGCTTAGCATTCAAATGTAATGATTGATGAAACAGGTAATTTGTATGGCCTGCACAACCTACACTGCTAGTAATACAGCGAAATCACGTTATAATGAGGTAATACATGTATATAGCAAGATACCTTATGTAACGAGGTACTGTAAAACAAGGAATGTTAGCGTGCATTTTAATTTCGTGAATTTCGCGAGCGCCAAGATTCGCGAAATTAAATTGCACGCGAAATTTGCTATCTACGCTATATGTTTTGAACGCCAGTGGCAATTCGCGAAAATTTCATGCTACGAAAAAGGCCGTCGGCTCCAATTCGGGAAATTTTCGTGCCACGAATATATCATGTTTTACAGTAATTTTGCAGGATCCATTCCTTTTATATTCTTTTGTTTTTGCCTCCGCCAAGGGAGGAGGTTACGTTTTCGTTACCGTTGGTTTGTGTGTTTGTTTGTTAGTTAGTTAGTTAGTTAGTTTGTTTGTTTGTCCGTGTGCAAAATAACTCAAAAAGTAGTAAACAGATTTGGATGAAACTTGCAGGAAAGGTTGAGAATGACACAAGTACCAAACGATTAACTTTTGGTAGTGATCCGAGAATTTTGGGGGAATTTATGAAGGATTTTTGATATTTTAGCAGGTAGGGTCGATGAACTTGGAGTTCAGGCTGCGCGTATTTGAGGTTTGCATGCGCGCACTAAAGTGTGTGCTCTAGTTTCTGCTAGGGCAAGGTGCGCCGTGCAGCTGCGGGTTTATGACGTAACAAAGGCTTCTATATTGGGAAATCAGGCGACTTTCAGCACACAATGGGTGGAAATCACTGATATCTCCATGGAAGAACAAGATCAGTGATGGAAATGCGCTGCATGCATGGCGGATGTCTGCACTCTCAGAGTGCTTCTCTAGTTATCCCTGTCATAATGAGATAAGCCGATATAATGAGGAAGTTTTTGTGGTCCAAAGCAGGTCATTATAAGGAAATTTGTTTGTACTAACAATGCATGAAAGTTTCCTCATAAAAGTACAATGTACTCCTACCCTCATTTACACATAATCATCCTTTTCAGCAACTACTCTAAGTCTTTTCAAACCATCATACGCTGCTGTGTAAGACTCGTTCACTCACTCACCATTCTTGGAGACCATGTACCGATTGTCTGGGCTGAATGACAATAGACTGATCCCAATCTTGGGATTAGCTTTATCCGGATCAGGCTTAACGCTGGGGACTTGCATTGTACCTTGGTGAACTTCATCTAAACCATGGAAATTTAAAAAAAAATGCAGAAAGTGGGAGTCAAATTCAGAGAATACAATAATATCTGGATGATGTTATACATGCACACTCTACTTTGCATGTTAAAGAAGAGAAAATATTTTTTTGTCACTCAAAAAATGTGTAAGACAAGACTCTCTTGAAGATAATAATCATCATTGTATAAAGCATTTGAATTGGTCATTTCACCTTAGTTGCTTTCTCAAATGAATGAATTCTTGAAATTACAAACCGAAATTGAGGAGTCATGCTTTGAAATGCTTTCGAAAAGAATGATTTGAAAATAGCTAAAAGGAGTTAACAAACCAGCATAAGTCAATTTTTGCATTGCTTAAATAGGTTTGTCCTTCATCGTCACATTTGGACTGGATGCAAAGTATGTGTAAAACATAAAATGCTCAGTAATTCATTCCCCCCCCCCCCCCCCCCCCCACCAGCAACGTTGCTGGGACCTTCCTTTGTGGGGTAATGTGTGAAGTGCAGGGACACCCACACAGGTGCACTGGCAAAAAGGTTTGAATTCTGGACCTTATCAACTACTGTACAGCAAAGAGTGCAAACTACAAGAACATGAACTACAAGAACCCCTATCATTGTATGATCTAATTATGGTGATATACAGCTAGCTATAAAATCAGTCCTAATGAGAAATATCTTTGTGTGTTTTGACGTCAAACTTACATTTGCTTTGCACACTGAAGATACTGGAATCTGGCGGCCATTTTTGAGCACCTGCATCGAAGGCTTGAGGGCGCTGTTCAACCTCCTTGTACACCACCTGCACGACACACAGAATAAATGAATATTTCACACACATGAATTATGTAGTACACACCCTCTAAAACTGTCTGTAAACAATAAAAAACAGTAGGTCTAACTTTGTGACATGAGCTGGAATTAATGTTGTCTTGCACACTTCTCCATTAATGCAGGGTGATTTGATTGGCCACTCATTCATGATCAATATTACCACAAGATGTTTCAAAAAAACATACTGAGTTTGGGTGAATTTGTGTAAAGAGATGCATTTAGTATATGAAATGCTTTATTTAAACACATAATATGAACATCCTTGGCCATGTGAAGGTTTGATCAGTGACATTCCATGTTCAATGGAAACATTCCTACCAATCAGCTATCTTTATTCCACACCAGTTTTTACTTATCATTCATTAATTTGATTTCTGGAAAGGCTCATATAGAAAGACACAACATAAATAGTCCATTTATCTTTAAATCTGTTAAAAAATGTTGAACTTTACTTTAAAAAATAACCTGCTCAGAAATCTACATGAAAATCACTTCAATTCCAAAATACAGCACTACATATGCTTCATTTGGATTGGCCACAAAAAGAGTTATGTAAAGAATCTATGCAATACAAAGTTTGTTGCTTTCATAACACTCTGAACTAACTACCGCAGTGTGTGACTTCCAAACATGAAAAGAAATCTGTTGAGTCCCTCACCACAGATGGGCTGTCTAGGCTGGTGGGGTGATTGTGTTCTACCACCGTCTTCCAGGTGATATGGTTCAAAACTCGTACCTTGAGAAAAGAAGACAAATAGCACCTCAAAGATTACTCTCCCATAGTCATACTGTATATGCTGTTATTTTCGCGTACAGATATTTTCGCGAATGAGGAGGTCACGGACATTTTCGCGAGATGTTGTTTTTGCAAATTGACACAGAGGCCTCTATAAGCGCACTACTACCGTAGCATATGGTGACATTTTCGCGTGTTGTTAAATTCGCGGTCCAACTGTGATTCGCGAAATTCGCAAAAATTAAACGCTCGCGAAAATAACAGCTTATACAGTATATCAAATATCAACAAAGTAAGCCCTCATCTAGTACTGGACTAGCCTTTTGACAAGGCCTCGTGGCTGAAGATTGAGACTAACTCGCCGCACCGAGCACTGCGAGAAGCGGGTGAACGCGAGAACGAGTGGCGCAGCCACGAGACCTTTTGAAACCTGGGTTTTTTTCCTTACCGCCTCCCGACGAAGGCGAATATGAATTATTCATATATTCATGAGTCAGATCACAGTTGGTATGCTAATGAGGACGTGTCAACGCTGTGCTGGCAATGCAGGCAGCTACGGATGAGCGAGCCGCCCACATGCATACTTATGCTTATTCATTAGATGCGACGGCGTGGTGAGCAATGCGGTCGCTGATTGGCTGCTACCCTTTTTGGTAGGAGAATCGGCGAGAAACAAGGCTCAAGTTAAGAAATTAATGTCAGATTTCAAAAGGCCTCGCGGCTGCACCGCTCGGTCTCGCATTTACCCGTTCTCTCGCAGTTAGTCTCTTTTTCAGCCACGAGGCCTTGCCAAAAGGTTAGTACTGGACATGCTACAGTCCATCTGAATTCATTAAAATGTTACAGCACTGATAAATTTATCCTCTGAAACTGACTAAAATGACTGAAATATAAATTCCCACTCTTGTACAAAAATCTGGCCATGCAGATTTCATGAATACTTGAGTTTTGATGTGAACAATACCCTGATAGCTCATGGACCCTACAGCATGAATGGACCACAAACACGCAACCACTGACTGTATTGCTGATGACATCACAATGAATATAATCAATTACTTTAAGAGTCAATGGAAGCTTTCCTTGACAGTAAAAAGTGTTACACACTGTAAAATCTAAGCTGACACTGGAATAGTTGTCTTATCATAGACACACACTTTCATCTAATTCAGAAATTTTCCTACAGGAGGTCATTCATAATCACACAAAATGAATTAATTCATCAATTTTACTTTTTGACTCCTCATTCATTATAACATCATTGGGTTGAACAACCTGCTGTCTTCACAGTTAACAGCAAATTCAAAAGATATGATTTATTATATATATATATTTTTTTTTTTTTTCTCCCCAAACCTACACTTGAGAACTGTTATAAGTGGTTGGACAGATTTTCGAAGCTCCCTAAACTTCTTACCTTCTGGTCATAGCTTCCAATGGCCAGGAACTGGCTGCTTGGGGACCAGCAAACAGACTTGATGCCCAGGGCATACTCATATGCTCTGAATGTTGCCATACAACGTCCATCCACAGAATATAGAAGGAGATTATACTGTTTGGATGATGAACAAAGACAGACAAACAAGCTGTTACATATATCACAAAAAGAGGGACATCAATGATGTAATAGGGGAAAAAAAAAACACCCAGAAAGCTACCCTCTGTCAAAGATGCATTGAGGAAAACAAGCTAAAGTGCTTCATACAGCATTTGCCAAAATATTTTGCTACAAATAATATACTAAAAAACAGTACCAATTAGCATGGGAGAACTTGCAATGCATGACCAAAAAGTAGACTGAATAATAACATAGAGTACAGTCAGGACTACTTTATCCGCTATCTGCATGGAGAAATAATATTAGCTACACCATTTATTAAGTACTTCATATTGACAAAAGATACTGGGTGCACTAATTTTGCACAATTTGTCAATAACATTGGAGAGTGAAGTGAAAAATCTCATGAATAAAACCTTAAGAATGTTTCAGCATCTTGTTTTGCTCTTTCTGTGGTATTGGAGAAAATACAGACAAAGTTTGGTGGGGATTTTGTCACTGTACCTAGTATGCAGTGAAAAGTGTGCCAAGAAAACTGTGCATCATCTGTACAGAGAGCTCTATAATTTCTGCCTACCTCTAAGACTGAGTTCTGCCTACCTCTAAGAGTAAGATCTGCCTACCTGTAAGAGTGAGTTGTGCCTACCTCTAAGAGTGAGATCTGCCTACCTCTAAGAGTGAGATCTGCCTACCTGTAAGAGTGAGATCTGCCTACCTCTAAGAGTGAGTTCTGCCTACCTGTAAGAGTGAGATATGCCTACCTCTAAGAGTGAGTTCTGCCTACCTCTATGAGTGAGATCTGCCTCCCTGTAAGAGTGAGTTGTGCCTACCTCTACGAGTGAGATCTGCCGTCCTCTAAGAGTGAATTCTGCCTACCTCTAAGAGTGAGATCTGCCTACCTGTAAGAGTGAGTTATGCCTACCTCTAAGAATGAATTATGCCTACCTCTAAGAGTAAGTTCTGCCTACCTCTAAGAGTGAATTCTGCCTACCTCTCAGAGTGAGTTCTGCCTACCTCTAAGAGTGAATTCTGCCTACCTCTAAGAGTGAGATATGCCTACCTCTAAGAGTGACTTCCGCCTACCTGTAAGAGTGAGATCTGCCTACCTGTAAGAGTGAGTTGTGCCTACCTCTAAGAGTGAGATCTGCCTACCTCTAAGAATGAGATCTGCCTACCTCTAATAGTGAGTTCTGCCTACCTCTAAGACTGAGATCCGCCTACCTCTAAGAGTGAGCTCTGCCTACCTGTAAGAGTGAATTGTGCCTACCTCTAAGAATGAATTATGCCTACCTCTAAGAGTGAGTCCTGCCTACCTCTAAAGGCTACCGCACACTACACGATCAGACTGGGGCCTGTCTTATAAAGACTTGTGATAGAAATCAATCACAAGTTTTATGTGAGCTTCAATGCAAGTTGCGATTGATTTGGGGACTTGTGATTGATTTGAAGGCTTTATAAGACGGGGCCCTGGTCTTAAAGTCTTAAGACAAGCTGGGTCTTAAGACCAGTCGTACGACCGGACACCGCACACTATACGACCGAGTAGGCTTACGACTGTAAAGCGCGCGCAGTGCGCACTGCGTGCGCTTGCATTTTGCTGCATTGTGAATGGCTGAAAGCTCACGACTGGTCGTAGAAGATCAACATGTCAAATCTCTACGACTGGCGCTGAGACCCAGTCGTACGACTAGAAAATGGCAAGACTGTGACGTCACACTTCTAGTCTTAAGGTCTTAAGACCGGTGAATCGGGGCAAAATCGTGTAGTGTGCGGCGGGCTTAAGAGTGAGTTCTGCCCACCTCTAAGAGGGAGATCTGCCTACCTCTAAGAGTGAGATCTGCCTACCTCTAAGAGTGAGTTCTGCCTACCTCTAAGACCGAGATCCACCTACGTCTAAAGGCCACCGCACACTACACGATCCGACTGGTCTTAAAGTCTTAAGCCAAGCTGGGTCTTAAGACCAGTCGTACGACCGTACACCGCACACTATACAACCCGACTGTAAAGCGCGCGCAGTGCGCACTGCGTGCGTTTGCATTTTGCTGCATTGTGAATGGCTGAAAGCTCACGACTGGTCGTAGAGATTCAACATGTCAAATCTCTACGACTGGCGCTAAGACCCAGTCGTACGACTAGAAAATGGCAAGACTGTGACGTCACACTTCTAGTCTTAAGGTCTTAAGACCGGTGAATCGGGGCAAAATCGTGTAGTGTGCGGCGGGCTTAAGAGTGAGATCTGCCTACCTCTATTCCTCTAAGAGTGAATTCTGGCTACCTCTAAGAATGAGTTCTGCCTACCTCTAAGAGTGGGGTCTGCCTACCTCTAAGAGTGAGATCCGTCCACCTCTAAGAGCGAGTCCTGCCTACCTCTAAGTGAGTTCTGCCTACCTCTAAGACTGAGATCCACCTACCTCTAAGAGTGAGATCTGCCTACCTCTATTCCTCTAACAGTGAATTCTGGCTACCTCTAAGAATGAGTTCTGCCTACCTCTAAGAGTGGGGTCTGCCTACCTATAAGAGTGAGATCTGTCCACCTCTAAGAGCAAGTCCTGCCTACCTCTAAGAGTGAGATCTGCCTCCCTCTAAGAGTGAATTCTGCCTCCCGCTAAGAGTGAATTCTGCCTACCTCTAACAAGTGAGCTCTGCCTACCTCTACAGAGTGAGTTCTGCCTACCTCTAAGAGTGAATTCTGCCTACCTCTAAGAGTTCAGCCTACCTCTAAAAGAGTGAATTCTGCCTACCTTTAAGAGTGAATTCTGCCTACCTCTAAGAGTGAGTTCTGCCTACCTCTTAGTAAGAGTGAGTTCTGCCTACCTCAGAGTAAATTCTGCCTACCTCTAAGAGTTCTGCCTACCTCTAAAAGAGTGAATTCTGCCTACTTTTAAGAGTGAATTCTGCCTACCTCTAAGAGTGAATTCTGCCTACCTCTAAAAGAGTGAATTCTGCCTACTTTTAAAGGTAGGGGATACCTTTTACAGACCTCCCAAAATGCAGCAAAACATTAAATATGAACCTCAGGGGACTCGTTTAGGCCACTGCTGAGAAATTTGGAAGTCAACAGTTATCTACAATTTGAATAATGCACAAAACTCAACTACTCAGTAGTTCTGTGTGTCAGCCACACTTAAGCCTTTTTGTTGTAGTCTTCTGTATCTTTTATCTATAAACACAAATCTAAAAGTATAAAAGCTGATGTAATAACATATAGAGTGCGTGGCAAGAATGTATATAGAAATGTTTGTAAGTTTTGATGAACTTTCTTTACAAAATATACGTGATGGACACACATGCAGTGCATGGGTCTGCAAAGCTAGCCTAGTAATGTACTGGAATTTACGGTGAGCCCCGAAAAAAATTCAATTCAAAATCTAACGGTCAATAAAAATGTACTAAATGTTACCTTCCACTTTCAATACTTTATGGAAGTTTCTAAAATGATACTCTCTTCAACATACCACTGTATTTATACAACTCTTCATTTAAGGCATGCAAATGGGATTCCCTACCTTTAAGAGTGAATTCTGCCTACTTTTACGAGTGAATTCTGCCTACCTCTAAGAGTGAGTTCTGCCTACTTCTTAGTAAGACTGAGTTCTGCCTACCTCTAAGAGTGAGTTCTGCCTACCTCTAAGACTGAGATCTGCCTACCTCTAAGACTGAGATCTGCCTACCTCTACGAGTAAGTTCTGCCTACCTCTACGAGTAAGTTCTGCCTACCTCTAAGAATGAGATCTGCCTACCTCTAAGACTGAGATCTGCCTACCTCTACGAGTAAGTTCTGCCTACCTCTACGAGTAAGTTCTGCCTACCTCTAAGAATGAGATCTGCCTACCTCTAAGACTGAGATCTGCCTACCACTAAGAGTGAGTTCTGCCTGCATCTAAGAGTGAATTCTGCCTACCTCTAAGAGTGAGATCTGTCTACCTCTATTCCTCTAAGAGTGAATTCTGCCTACCTCTAAGAATGAGGTCTGCCTACCTCTAAGACTGAGATCTGCCTACCTCTAAGAGTGAGATCTGTCCGCCTCTAAGAGTGAGATCTGCCTATCTCTAAGTGTGAGATCTGCCTCCCTCTAAGAGTGAGATCTGTCCACCTCCAAGAGTAAATTCTGCCTACCTCTAAGAATGAGTTCTGCCTACCTCTAAGAGTGAGTTCTGCCTACCTCTAAGAGTGAGTTCTGCCTACCTCTAAGACTGAGATCTGCCTACCTCTAAGACTGAGATCTGCCTACCTCTACGAGTGAGATCTGCCTACCTCTAAGAGTGAGATCTGCCTACCTCTAAGAATGAGTTCTGCCTACCTCTAAGAATGAGTTCTGCCTACCTCTAAGAGTGAGTTCTGCCTACCTCTAAGAGTGAGTTCTGCCTACCTCTAAGACTGAGATCTGCCTACCTCTAAGAATGAGGTCTGCCTACCTCTGCGAGTGAGATCTGCCTACCTCTAAGACTGAGATCTGCCTACCACTAAGAGTGAGTTCTGCCTGCATCTAAGAGTGAATTCTGCCTACCTCTAAGAGTGAGATCTGCCTACCTCTATTCCTCTAAGAGCGAATTCTGCCTACCTCTAAGAATGAGGTCTGCCTACCTCTAAGAGTTGGATCTGCCTACCTCTAAGAGTGAGATCTGTCCACCTCTAAGAGTGAGATCTGCCTATCTCTAAGTGTGAGATCTGCCTACCTCTAAGAGTGAGATCTGTCCACCTCTAAATTCTGCCTACCTCTAAGAATAAGTTCTGCCTACCTCTGAGAGTGAGATCTGTCCACCTCTAAGAGTAAATTCTGCCTACCTGTAAGAGTGAATTCTGCCTACCTCTAAGAGTGAGATCTGCCTACCTCTAAGAGTGACATCTGTCCACCTCTAAGAGTGAGTTCTGCCTACCCTCTAAGAGTGAGATCTGCCTACCTCTAAGAGTGAGATCTGTCCACCTCTAAAGCCCGCCGCACACTACACGATTTTGCCCCGATTCACCGGTCTTAAGACCTTAAGACTAGAAGTGTGACGTCACAGTCTTGCCATTTTCTAGTCGTACGACTGGGTCTTAGCGCCAGTCGTAGAGATTTGACATGTTGAATTTCTACCGACTGGTCGTGGGCTTTCAGCCATTCACAATGTAGCAAAATGCAAGCGTACACATGTGCGCACTGCGCGCGCTTTACAGTCGGGTCGTATAGTGTGCGGTGTCCGGTCGTACGACTGGTCTTAAGACCCAGCTTGGCTTTAAGACTTTAAGACCAGTCTGATCGTGTAGTGTGCGGTGGCCTTAAGAGTGAATTCTGCCTACCTCTAAGAGTGAGATCTGCCTATCTCTAAGAGTGAGATCTGCCTACCTCTAAGAATGAGGTCTGCCTACCTCTAAGAGTGGGATCTGCCTACCTCTAAGAATGAGATCTGCCTACCTCTAATAGTAAATTCTGCCTACCTCTAAGAGTGAATTCTGCCTACCTCTAAGAGTGGGATCTGCTTACCTCTAAGAGTGAGATCTGTCCACCTCTAAGAGTACATTCTGCCTACCTCTAAGAGTGAGATCTGCCTACCTCTAAGAATGAGATCTGCCTACCTCTAAGAGTGAGATCTGCCTAAATCTAAGAATGAGTTGTGCCTACTTCTAAGAATGAGTTCTGCCTACCTCTAAGAGTGAGTCCTGCCTACCTCTTAGAGTGAGATCTGCCTACCTCTAAGAGTGAGTTCTGCCTACCTCTAAGAGTGAGTTCTGCCTACCTCTAAGAGTGAGTCCCAGACACACAGTACTCTGCCATCTGGAGACCACTCAAGACCAGCCAAGTCTCGTGTGTCTGTCTCAAAATGCTGGAATATAAAGAAGGGTGGGATGACGATGGTAACGGACAACAGACAGACAGTGAGACAGGTAAGGACAGAGGAAAGACAAAGAAAACAACAAATAAACAAGAAAGAAAGATGTGAGAGACAAAGATATTATGTAATTCATATAATGTTATCTAGAGAGGGAAAAATATTACAAGGAATGATCATCTTAATATAATTAGTTCCAAAAAACATCTGCATCTGTAGGCATTTTCATTTAAAGCAGCATTTTAAAGCATCTATATCGAAAATGTCTCAAATACCCTCAGAAGGATGTAAGTTAAATGATGTTCATTTGGATCGATACCATCTCAAAATGGAAAGATGTGAGATACATTTGTCTGTCGATTCATTACATGACAGGAAATTTACAAGGAGAATCATCATGATGTGGCAAAAAGTTGCATCTATTAAAGCCTTACAATCGTGGCGAGTGGTTTGTGCGGCACGGAGACGAACGCAACACACTGCCTCCCCCCATTCTGTATCAAATGTCGTGACACTGAATGAGAATAGTGCTAGCGCTGGTTCAATGGGTCAGCGAACACCACTGAGACTCAAAATCACCTGACCCAAAATGGCTGTCCGAGCCACACGATCTTCCGAATGGACGCACACTCTCAGTGCGCATGCGCATGAAGAGAGGCCAAAAGAGCCACGAGTCTTCTGGCCTCTCTCCTCCAATCACCGCAGCTCGCGGTGACAATGTTTGTGTATGATGCGTACACACACGCACACACACACACACGTGTCTCAGTGGCAGCATTGTCCCACACGTTTATGGATATTGCACTGAGTCTGGCATTGCGCAATTGCATGCACAAACTTCGGTTGTTCGGGAGTTTACAAAATAACGTACCATTAGGGGTGAGGATCGTCCGACTTTAAGGTGGCAACCTGAGAGAAAATTTTAGTTGTGTTGGACAGAAGCCCTCATTAAAGTCTAGAATACATAACAAATAAAAAACACATACATTTTGTACACACCTACACACACACACACACACACACACACACACAAATATATTACATAACACCAACAAACAGAAATATATCTTGCATGTTACCATGCGATACATGAATGTAAGGTTTTTGTGTTAATGATAATCTATGCCACCTATCGAAACTTACAGGGTACCAGTACAAAGTAATTCATCATACAATTTATAATGACCATGCAACAAAGTAATAGGAAATCTTTGTTGTTAATGTCGATTTTAGAATTTACAGATGTACTCACCTTCACAAGCTGCCAAGTGTTGCAAGCAAAGACGCTGATAAAGTCCTTACAGTCTCGCCTCTCTGCTAGGGCCAAGTATTTGCCGTCTTTGCTGAAGTGCATACCTGCAAGATATAATTGATGAGACATTTAGTAAGTCTTCTTGATTTTTTTTTCTTAAAGATGTATTTAACATGGTCAGGACATGTGGAATAATCTTCCTGACAACATAAAGTCTTGTTCAACTATTTACTCCTTTAAAGCTACCAGTACACTAAAATAACAATTGATACAGTCATATGCTCCCCTCTCTTTAAATTAGTATACTGCAAATATCACAACCGTAATTCATAATCTTTATCCTTTATCATTCAACTGCTTTCTGCACCCACATCTGCAATTGCACTGCCCCACTTGATCTATGATCGATTTTCCAAAAGAGTTACGTTGCTGAATATTTTTATCTTTATGAGGCCCCATCAATTTTCAGCCAAACTGCTGATGATGGCAATCTATAGGCGTTCAATTTATGTTACATTTATTCAAGAAAAAAATCTGTTATAATTATACTTCTGATCCACATGTTTTTGTATACATTTATTGTGTGATACTATTGCCTATGTTTTTCTACTTGTGAAATACTTTTGCTACCTAATGAAATTCCAATTGTAAAGAATACAGTGGAAATAGAATCACATGCCAGGTGGCCTCCACCTACATGTACCTTGCTTTGCTTCCTTGGGGTATTTGATATAGGACACTGATCGGTTCACAAGAGACCAAACAGTGATCCTGAGGTTGAACTCTGCTGTGGTGAGGATGTGACGGCCATCAGCGCTCCATCGGACGGAGACAAGACCTGCTGAGCCCTCGTCGATCTTACACGTCCACTCCGGCTGCTCTAAAGACCACACCTACGTATACAAGTCCAAGCCAACACTGAAAGGTTGTAACGATGGCTTTGCAAACACATTGTGAGTTAGTAATCAAGATACGTGAGCTTTTTGTTAATTATAGTTGGAGACATATGAAGTAACAATTTATCATCAGTCATAAAAAACATCACACTGGAGATTTTAAATGATCAATAATGCCTCTGGTAACACTTCATCGCAGAGGTTTAACAAAAGGAGGGGGAACCAAGACTATCAAAGCTCTAAGTATGTAAGTATACAATTCCTTGTGTTATGGGAGCTGTCACCCCAATCCCAGGTATAAAAAGCTAAAATCAGTTATTCTGAAAGTACTATGTCTTTGTAACTGCCCATAGATTAGATTTGAAATGAGGTATCTAGAAAACACAAAGAGTTAAAGCAGGACTCTTTCTTTCTGAAACATTTACCAGTTGGTGCTCAGGATTTTATTTCACCTATTACTTCAGAACCTGACTGCATCTTAACATCTTTGTCAAGTTTTTTTTTTTTTTTTTAATGTCTCCCTGTAAAGTTTTAAAGCTGTAAAGTGTGATGTAAACCAAATATGGTTAGTCTTCGGACTTTTATTTGGTGTTTTTTAATAAAACCGAAACCGAAAAAGTTGAAAGAAATTTTTACCTGCACTATTCCTCTCTTGTACATCCCACACAAGATGAACTTTGAATCTGACGACCACTGAGAAGACAGAAAAGCAGATGGAAGAGAAAAGATGAATCATTGCAGTGTCAGTTCTGAGCAATTCTTATTTTTAAAGACAACTATTTAAAAACTCAGACCTTCACTGGGGCCCAAGAGATTATCTACAATTCTACATATAAACCTTACACACGAAACAAAATAACACAAAATCATACATGGTGTCACCGCAAATCTTTCTCTCTCATTTACTTCACCATGCAAACCTTCAAACAACAAAAGTCATACAAAATGGAGATGTGAATCACCAGCACTATCTAAATTCTTTGCCCCACTGACTGCACCAGTCCAGAAATTCATGACCTTTATCTACTCTAAGTAGCTTTAGACAATCAAACAATCATTGTGTTTGCCATTAAAAAGACTTACACTTATGAAACTGTACATAGTATCTATTGTATATCTACAAAAACAATAGTACAACGACTGACAGCGATGTGTTGTAGACTCATCTCAGCTTAATGTGGCATCTAAATATTAGTCAGGAAGCCTTAATTTTCCTGCACTGTTGAGCCAAACACTCTCACACACTTTTAAAAGTAAACCTATGAAAAATGTCTGAATTCATTCCAATGAGTTGTTCGGATGAATCAAAAGCTGCAGCTGATAGTAATATGAAAAAACAAGTCAACAGATACTCATTAGCCAAATTATTTTACTCGCAAATCTGTCAGGCCTTCAAACTAATTTTAATTATAGCATTAGCATTCATAGCAAGCAATTTCTTTCCATGTACAATGTACTGTAAAGGACCTAGGTGGATATTTTCGCGTAACTAATTTCTCTTCTTTTTTTTTTTGCGCTCGGCAGGGTAAGAAGAGTTTCACATGTTTTAATTCTGCGGAATCAAGACATCAACTATTGGCACATATGGCAAGCAAAAAATTCGCGTGCATTTATTTTTGCGCTGGATTCTGGCTGCGCGAAAATTTCAACACCGCGAAAATTTCCACTTTTACAGTATGTCACATGAAGTGATTAGTGATTAGTTTCTTGCCAATAAAAATGACCAGGGTGTATGCAGTGATGAAGATTTGCAGATGGCTAGATAATGAGTTCAGATATTTACCTCAATGTACTGAACAGCATCCAGGCACGTGTACAGTTGCAAAATTTGGAGAGTGTGGACATCTCGAACAATGAGTCGATATTGCACACAATTTGCCTGTAAGTCAGTGGTAAAATGAGAGTTGGAATAGAAATAATAAACAGAGCATTTGGCAGACATGATGATGGCAGGGAGTTATTGAGAATAAGACCCTATCTAGGCAACCATGCAACAATGTTGATGGGATGGTAATTAATAGCATACAATTTACTCCATTTAGTTACATTACTGGACTAGTACCTTACACATACATGTCACTTGTGCATGAGCCATGTGAATTTACCACCTTGGACAGCTACTCGCAAGTGGTGAAAAAAAGGCATTGTGACCCTGTGAGAGCGCCTCTACTCCCCAGACCAGTACGAAACGAAACAGATCATCTAACTTCAGGTTGTCATTTGTTGCGTGCTGAATGAAACTTAATGCACATGATGATTATATTGGGGGTAACAATGGCCTGACTCCTAACAAATATTCACAGTCTCTGTTACGTTACAATATCTTTACCAGAATCATCATTAATTAAGCACATCCCAACCTAACCCCGGGGCGGTCCATTGTACAGTTCGGGCTGGTAGCAGCCAGTGAACCCCAACCGTTGAATTCCGATCCTTCTTCTTCTTCTTTGTTTGAATTCCTCCAGTCAGGAGAACTGCTAAAGTTGCAGAGTGAGGTCGAGAATGAATAGTCACAAGGTCACAGGATAACAACAGGCTAACAACGGGATAACAGTTAATAGAACTACATAGCTGTGCGTTTGTTATGTATGTCGAAAAGAAAGCTCAGAGATGCATTATGAAACAGAGAGGGGTTTTTCCAGTCAGAGAGGGAGATAGTGGAGTTGCAGCAGGATCCAAGAAGAGTGAGTCTGGTGAAGCATTCGGGTGGTGTTGCAGTTTTGGTGAGGTGTGTTTTCCATTGCTTTGGCCACTTGGTGAGGAAGCTGTCTCTAAGGGTTTGGTACAGTGAGCATTTGCCCACCAGGTGGGTCACTGTTTCATCAGTGTAGCCACAGAGGCATCCTGGGCTTGTTTTGCTCCTTATGGTGTGAAGGCGAGAGTTGGTTGGGTATACCCCGCTGAGCAGTTGGGCAATTCCACGGTAACTAGGACACAGGTGCCAAAAATTCAAAATGATATTTGTTTCAAACACCATACATTTTCAGACAGTACTTGAGTTGAAGTTTTAAGAATCATTATGTTTTCTGATAAAAGCGGCCATTTTGATTTTCAAAATGGCTGCCAAAATATGCCTATAACTCAATGGTGAAAAGAGTGTATTGTCGCATAACTTACTCTCTGTATATCCACTTTATTAGTACTCTAAACAACAATCTTTCATATGTATGCAGTTACCAGAGAAGTCTTTTACCACATGATAGAAAAAAAAAGCTGGTAGCTTTAAAGAATTTGATAAAAACTGTTAATTACTTTGATAATGATGGATGTAACGTCAGTTACCAAAAACAAGGAATTTTTAAGTTTATTCATCAAAGGAAGTGAGCTGTATGATGTAACTTGGGATTTCTAATGTATGCCCATATGCCTTTATTTTAATACCAGAAATAAGGATACTTGGCATACTGGAGAGTCAAAATGAACACTACAAAATGTGTAACGTCAGTTACCGAAACGTCATACACGAGTATGTAACGTCAGTTACCATGACAGTAATTATAACTGAGGCAAATTTTTTGACTTTTGGCCATTGCAATACATCTGGGAAGTCAACTTACAACAAAGAGCACCAATCCCTTTCATAGGAAATGATGTCATTACCATGGTATGTCCATGGATATTTTTTTTTAATTATTTCTAAATTCATTTATTCATTCATTTACCATGATTACCTTTTTTTTTGGGGGGGGGGGCTTGAGCTTTCGATTTTTGATTCAGCACAAGTTTAAGGTTAAATCATCTGGAAGTTTAGTTTGCCACATGCAGTATATGCACTCAAATTAGTACATTCCCAGCCCTACGGGATGATAAAGCTACCAAAGTTTGTAGGCCTAATCAGTGACATGATTGCATGTTAACCACATTTTCTGTACAAAAAAAAAAAACAACAACAAACTTCTGCACAGCTGTATACCAACAGTTTAACAATCTTCACCAATGTTTGCTTTTGCTGGCATTTTTCTTTTTTTTTTCAGGAAGCTTAGTCAAGTTTCTACCTCAAGGCAAATGCACAAACAGATATTTCTTCTCTTGCACTTAAATGTGTGGTGTAGTTAACATGGCTCATCTTGTATTATGGTACGTAAGGCATGTACTCATTATTGTTTGAAACTTAACACTGATGTTGCTCAAAGTGAGAGAGGATTCTATAGGGTTTTAAAAAAATTGTTCATACAGTGTGTATTTGTTGATTACTTTATTCTATTCATGCAGGGACATTTTGTAATACAACACATGATAATTATGAACAGGAAGAGTTTTTTATATTGATTTTAGTATTCTTTCGTTGCAAAGTCCGATTTCTTGGTATCTTGAATGTATTTGCAAGCCGTGATATATCAGTGAAAAGGAAAAGAAAAACAGTTAAATTACTTCAAGCTAGGAATAAAACAATAATGCTCTTTTAACCAAAAAAAGCATTTAATTTTCTTCTTCACAGAGAAATATTAAAAGTGCGACACTTTTCATTTAAATCAATTGATGATGGTGATCATCAGGAGTAAAATAAAGAAAAGAAGGCGAAATAAATCACAATAGATTTCATACATATTTATGCATATTTATGAGTTGATACATGTTTTTTTCCCCAAGATATTTTGATATTTTTTTCAAGCACAAAAATATCCATGTTTTGTGTAGTACAAGGTATTATGGGTGGAGCACTCTATGTACAGATAAAAACTTTCCTGTTCATTAAAAAACAAACAAACAAACAAACAAACAAAAAAGCCCTTAGTTACGTCAATATATTTATACTTGGAACTGCTTAATCTACTAATGACTCTGTGTAATCATAAATGTTGAATAAAAATTAAATCTTCAGACAAATGTCAAGAAATATCCTCTTGTGCATTTACATTATTTTTGCCCAACTGTGCTATGGCATGGGGGGGGGGGGGGGTGCCCCTAAGGGCCCACCCAATATTATTTGTGTCTTTAGATTTTGTTTTAATTTGTTGCTGTAGTTGCCTGGGATTGTCACTGGTACATTGCAGCAGTATAATAGCCTGTTAAATAAATTAGTTCTCTGTAAACCCTACGGCAAAGTATGTGTAACGTCAGTTACGTAACGTCAGTTACTGACATATTTTCCTTTAAGTTTTCATAGAACACAAAGAAAATGGACTACTGTTTCATTTCATTGTGTATTTATGACTGATGAAACAAGGTATGACTCCATATCAACTAAATCATTCTGAATGGTCAGAATTATGAAATATCACATAGCTATTCCCAATCATGATTTTGCATGTGTAAACCCTATGGCAAATGTAAGCGTAACGTCAGTTACGTAACGTCAGTTACCGTCATGCCTTCACTGAAATTGGCATGGTGGTAAAAGGAGGCAACTAAAGTGCACATTATTTTGCACACCTGTTCCTAAGAACCTAGGTGTATTGCCATATTAAACACATAAAGGCTAAAAGTCAGGGACATGAGATATTTCCATTTACATCTACACCATAATTTCCCATGTCCTTTTTCCGTAACGTCAGTTACCGACACATTTTCACTTGCTATGTGATAAGAAATGCAGTTTGAGAGAAAAACTTTCCACCTATTTCTTCATTCTCATGAACCTATTCATCAATGCTAATTGCAAGCCCAAGGTGCTTTCATTCACAAAACTACAAGGTAAACAATTTCATGAAAATCCTTACGTGTAACGTCAGTTACCGTGGAATTGCCCAGTTGGGCTTTGACTGGTATTGCTGGTCGGAGATGTTGTGAGGGAATGATGGAGGGAAGGAGATTGTGTTCATGACTCAGGACAGTAGAGAGTAGGTGTAGTGATGGTTTTGTGCTGACTGCATTCCTGGTGATGTCTGTGCGATGCTCTTCTACGGCACCTCTCACCATTGATTTCCAGGTGTGTGGAGGAGGTGGTGAAGTGAGGAGTTCATCGATGGAGGGGAGTTCATACACAGAGAGCTTGGTTTTGAGGTCCTTTACAGTGCGACTAGAAGGTACCTGGCAGATGGCGTTCATGAGCAGCCTCCTTTCAATTCTGTCATGAGGGAGCAGGAGGACTTTTCCGAGGAGTCTGAGGAACTGTTTGTCAGCTTCATCACTGACTGGGGGGAGCTTGGCGAGTATGGAGACTGCCTCATTTCCTGTTCTGCGGGGGAGGCCAAGGATAGCTTTGAGCAGACTGCCCTGCGTCCTGTCGAGGTCGGCAAGCATTCGTTTGCTCAGGTGATAAACCTCCACTCCGTAGAGCATGCGTGGGAGAAAGAAACGCTTCCAGAGGGCAGTTACTGTATTTGGTGCCAATCCACAACGGTGAGCCCCTGCACCAGCAAGGGCATACAGAGTTTTTCTACCTCTTGACGTCATTGCTGGAGTAGGGTCAGAGGGCAGGAAGGTACGGTTGATGCCCAGATGTGGGTGTGCCTCCACTCGTGCTATGGTGTCTCCGCCAAGATGCCAATGGCATGATGAACTGTTCGTAGAAGAGATGATGGCACTCTTTGATGGATTGATCTTGTATTTCCACTCAGATGAGTAATTGTGGGTTACATCCAGCATAGTTTGTAAGCCTTCTGGTGTTGGACTGATGAGAGCCACATCATCGGCAAGGACAAGGGCACCAAGGAATTCCTGACCTAAGGAGCATCCTACATTTGTTGACCTCAAGGCCTTGATGAGATCATCTATGTACACCAGGTACAGGCAGGGGGATAAAACTCCACCTTGCCTCACGCCTTGAGTGACAGGGAAGGGTTGGCTGAGGTTTCCATTCCACAAGACCATGCTCTCTAGCCCTTTATACATGTTTCTCAGGATTTTCCACAGGTTTCCTTGGATGCCTGCCTTGTGGAGCTTGTAGAAGAGTCCATCATGCCAGACAGTGTCAAATGCCTTGGTGGCATCCAGCAGAGCAATGTAGGTGTCTTGTCGCTTGGAGGAGTTCATCTCCATGACGAGGTTGAGGGAGAGAGCTGTAATGATGCATGAGTGATCTTTTTGGAAGCCGGATTGCAGGATGTCTGGGATGTGTCTTTGGAGCAGTTGTTGCTCTAGGTCTGGTTTCAACAGCAGCTCAAAGACCTTGCAAAAGACTGAGCTAAGTGTTATACCTCGATAGTTTCCAGGATCTGTGAGGGGTTTACCCTTTCCTTTGTGGATAGGAATGATAATGCCTTTCTTGAAGCTCTGAGGTATATAGGTACATCTGAGGAAGGTGTTCAGGATGGTAAGAAGCAGGAGTTGAAAGACTGGACCTGAGTGAAGAAGGTGCTCTGGTGCCACATGATCCAAGCCTGCGGCTTTCTTGGGTTTGAGACCTTGTATAGCAGTGTGGAGATCTCTTGAATTGAAGGTGATCAGTTGGTCATCATCACTATCAGGTGTCGCAGTGGCATCAACTGTCATGGTATGCGCAGTTTGAGGGTTGGAGAGTGTACAGAAGTATTTCTCCCATCCCTTCAGGATTTCTTTGTTGGAGTACTGGACGCCATCCCACGCAATGCATTCTGTGAGGGCTGAGGAGCTAGTTGGGGTGTTCTCCCTCACGAGTCTGTTGAAGAGTTGAGGATCATCATGTTGTGATGCTTCTATCTCCTCGACCATGTTATTGTGTACTGCAAGTCTGCTCTGCCTCATCTTTCGTCTGAATGTGCGTTTAGCCTCCTTATATGTTGTCCAAGTAGAGTTGTTTCCAGATTTCGGACGACCATCATCCTTCCAGGATTTCCAAAGGCGCTTCACATGTAGGTAGGCGTCATCTACATCTTTAGACCATTCTGGTCTGCGCCGCTTGCTGGCTGACGTGAAAGAGTGTGGAAGATTGTTGGTAGAGATGGATAGGATTACATTTGTGAGATCTTCTAGTATCTTCTCCGCCTGTGTTCCAGTTAGGCGCCTTGGGTCAGTAGATAGTTGGCGCCATAGCGTCTTGCAGGCTTCTTCTAGTGGAGATGTGTAGCCATTTACAATATCCTGTTTGGATAGATCTGCCCACTTGACCTTGAGTTTTTTGAGCTTTGTCCCATACGGTTGCTGGCTTTCCCTCTTGTTCCTTTGATCTTGCTCACCAATTGTGATGTTAATCTTGACTTGGACAGGAAGGTGATCAGACACATTCTTCGGCATTTCTGGTCCGATTCTGAGGGATGAGAACAATTCTGCAGCCTGCTCATTTACAATAATGTAGTCCAGGTGAGACTTACATTACCCATCATCGCTGCAGTATGTGTACTGTCCAGGTGCTGTTCTTGAGTTGTTGAGACTTGTGAGCTTGTTTTCACGCAGGAAGGAGTCTAGGTCTTTTGCTTGCCGTTTCCACTGATGTTTTGGGGCCAATATGTCAGCGTTTAGGTCCCCAGCAATAATTACACATGTTGTGGGAGAGATCCTTGATGCGGCATGGTAAGACATCTCATCTAGAATAGACTGATACAGGTGTCGTGAATCTGCAGTATTTCCTGTTGGCATGTACACATTGAGAATGAATATCTCTGATGCTTGCTTGGGATGCTTGATCATCATTGCGAGAAGCCTATCTGAATCTGTGGGAATCTGCTTGATGAATGGTTCGAGACGCTTGTGACAAAAGATGGCTACACCACTGGACCCTCTATGGGATGTTAGTTCACAATGTTCACTTCCATTACACTTACTAAGGACGATGTGTGTATCACAAAGGTTATCTAGTTTGCACACATTACTGTCATGAAGCCAGTGTTCCTGTACTGCTACTATATCATTCTGAGACAATAGATCACACAAATAAAACTGAGAGGATGTGAATCCTCTCATGTTGTACGTCACCATGTCTATACAAGATTCCGTCCGTCCAGGGCCATCAGGAGATTGCAATCTTTGATCATTGTCGAGATAGTGTGGAGGTGAGCCTGTAAGAGCATGTTGTTTGTCGTTGGTGGGCGAAGGTGGCTTGAGTCTAGGAGGTGTGTGGCTGCTGTTGCAGCCTTGGCAATGATGGCCATACTGCTTCTGTATGTCATCTGGGCTGCTCGGCCATGCCGAAAAACCTGGGGTTTGCTGGGATCTCGGGGAGTTGAATTAACGTGCATGCTGGGACCTGGTGTAGATTCTTTGGTGGAAGGACTTGGTAGCCTTGCAGCGGGGTCAGCAGTCTTAGGAATGTAGTGTTCCCTCAGAGGATGATTGTTTTGAGAATGTCTAGGTACAGAATTTGATCTCGTGGCCTGCCTGGTCTTTTTAGGTCTTGTGGAGGCTAGGTGGCTGGAAGAGTTACACACCTGATTTTGGCTTTGTTTGTGATCATGCCATGCTTTCTTGTCTGACCTGGTTAGTGTACGAGAAGGATTGGGATTGGTCGCAGTGCGCCTTGAGGTATCGGTATGCTCTTGGATGTTCGGACTCTGGTCCCGCTCTTGGCTTGAGTGTTCATCTCTTAGTACATGGAATCGGTTCATAGTGGGTAGAGATGAGGCTTGGTTCGCATTCTCTTGGGATTGTGTAGGATGCACAACCTGTTTGGCTCTCCATTCAGATGTTGCGTTGGCCTCTTCAATTCCATGTTTTAGGCAGAGGGCCATGAGGAAGTCATTTCGAGCTAGCAGATCATTGAACTTGGCTTTGACTTTCTCTAACTCCTTAACTGTGTCAGCATGCTCATCTGAAGTCTGTCTGAGCCTTTTTCGCATGTACTGGAGATCCTGTGATGTTTTACTAAGATCGGTCGTCTTTTCCCTTGACAAGCGCAAGAGGGAGTCATTGTCTTCTTGTAGGCTAGCATTGGCAGCTTGGAGACAGTCCACCTGATGTCTGCTTTTCAGAAGCAAGTCATCTTTTTTCATACATTGTTTGCAGGTCAGCGGGTCAGTCATTGTTGCTACATTCTGGTGTTTACTGCAAGAAATGGAGGTGAGCGGTGTCTGCTGGCTTGAAGTATCAGATAGATCGCATTCATCAGAGGAAGAAGGCTGTCCTGCTTGAGGGTCAGTTGATGAGTGTTCCATCTCCTTGACACCTGAATCCAGGTTAGGTAATGTTGCTCCTACAATCTCATCGTCGCTCTTGACATTCTTCTTAGAGATTGGTGGTTCTGGCTGGGAAGATGTGTGGGTGGGTTCACTGAGGTCTCCTGGCTCCACAAGGTGAGGTTCATGTGTGGCATATTCCTTTTCTTCGGGAGTATTATTGCTTGAGAAGGGAATACTGGGGGGCCAATTAGAGTCACAACTTAACCTTGAGAGAAGAGATGCATCTGGGTGCAAGTCTGAGCTCGGTGATAAGCTGGTGAGTATTTCTGAAGAAACAGATGGGGACTGCCCTGCGGAGCTCTCTCCTAGTTGCGAGGTATCACCTAGTGCAAGGCACAACTTGCAAGTAAAGGGTTGGGAGGCATCTTTTTCATGTGCTTTGATGTCCTCTGCACACATGTTGAGGCATTCGTAGTGGCACCAGCTCTTGCAAAGGTTGCATTCAATTACACCAGAACACGAGTGCTTCTTGCAAATTGGGCACAGAAGGAGTCTATCCATGAGAGAACAAGTACATCTGTTACCCTCTGCATCTTTCACTGGAATCTTGAAATCTTCTTGTGAATCTTTGAGATAGTTCCTAATGCTCTGGAGGAGCAGTTCTATCTCTACGTGTCTACCACAGCTGTTTGGTTTAATACTACCCAGGATTTGTGGCAGATGTGTTTTAATGAGTTCCTGGATATGAACGTATGGTCCAGTTGCTGTGATGGAGTTAGACTCTGGTATAGATGACAGGTTGATTTTGGTCCGTTGGCCAGCAGTTCCCTGTTTTGCCAGTTTATTGCAGATGCGCATGGAGTATCCCGAGTCTGAGTTGTCAGAGATTACTGCTGCAAGAGTATTGCTCTTGCTACAAAAGGATGTAAAGTAGCTTGTTATTTCGTTTGTGATCAGCTTGTGCACTCCTTGGCTAAGGGTAATATCCACTCTGCGTCCTTTCTCTTTAACTTCAAGCTTTGGGCATGCCATACATGTGTCCGAATCATCATTGCCTTGGGCTATAGAGTTCTCCTTTGATGGCAGTGAGTTGCCTTCTTCTAGGAATGATGATGCAGCAGAGACAACTGACATTTTGCAGTAAGTTTTTTTTTTCTTCTTCTTCTTCTTCTTCTTCTTACTTTCTTTCTTTTTTCCTTTCTTTGGTGTGTTACACAGGGCAGGGAGTCACGTTTGCAGTAGAAAAAGTATCTAACCACCAATTTCAGAAGATACAGTATGAGCTGAGGCAGTATCCTATGTACAATGGTGCAGAATTATGTAGCTGGGTATAGTGTACACAAATGGAGTCACAAGACATGGGCATGGACGGGATACTGTTGACAGTACAACTTGCTACAACATGCACTGTTACAGGTAGGGTGAGGAACATACAACACCAGTTCATGCAGGAGTGGAAGTAGGTCACAAGAGCACAAATATCCGACAGTATGCAGTTATGGTTTACAGCATGCAATACAGGTGATCCAGCGGTATGCAGTTGACAGTTACAGAGCTCTCACCACTGGGCACAATTAATGCACAATTCACACAATGCAGGAATAACGCGAGCATGAACATCCAACAGACAGTATTTTACAGTAAATTTATGCAATACATGTATGACAGACAGCATGCATTATAACTACAGCAACAGTTTTGACATCACCACAGCATGCATACAGGACTGGACAGGTTACTGGACAGGTCACAATCACAGGAACACGGACATCCAGCAGGACTAGTAGAAGCTTGCTTAGTAGTAGAACGTAGCAGAACTTCTAGAAAAATTTTCTAGAACACTTGAGCAGGATACGGTAAATGACAATTGAATTTTACCATGTGTGGGACGAGATTACAAAGCCAGGCACATGCACGAGACTCTTGGGAGATATCCACTACAGGTACTAGGTTGAGCTTCAGAAGAGTCAGCCAAAGGCCGAGTTTAGTGCTGCTGTGGTGGTAGTTGGCGTTGTGTTGCGCGGATGAAGAGTTTCCCGCCAAACTGCAAAGTCAATAGGTGGGACTGGTCCCCCACTGTTGTCCACAGGGGCATGAACCTATCGCTTTAATTCAGCAGTGGAATTGCTCCAAATATCGCTGAATGTGTGTTGGCGTTCAGACAGGTCATCCACAAGAGTGTAAGAGTCAAATTAGTACCAGCATAAATTCAAAAGTTAGACACAGAAATAGAGAGAAAGAGGAAGATTTCAAGAGAAAGTTGAAAGCACGTCCAGTCACAGTCACAGTCACAGTCACAGTGCACGCTGGCGAAGCAACACAATAATCAGCATGTGGGACTACAAATTATCATTTCTGGTTTAAGTTGACTTACCAAACATTGGCCATCAGGAGAAAACTTCGACAGATGTCCACTCTGTTTGAATAATTCTGAAAAATTCATGATCTTGCCATTTGTGAACTTCCTGTGAATTAAAGAATCGGACACTGAAAGAACAGAAAATACACTGATTCGTTCTCCGCTCTGGTTCGCCTTGGACTGTGTGTCTGCGCAGATTCACAACTCGCACACGTACACACACTCGACTCGCAATTGAATGCAATGCAACGGTTGTGTTCAATCGGACCGAAATCGCATACACTTATCATTGACGTTCAGTGTTCAGTGTTCAGTGTGCACGTACACGGTGTCAACGAATCTCCGACAGTTAAACCTGCCTTAGCGGCCACCTGTCTAAAGCGGGCACTGAATAAAAATCCCCCGAGAGAAAAGCCCTGTTAAAGACCCTGTGTATAGCGGCCACCTGTCATTTTGTTTCCCCGGCGGTAGATTTTAACCTGTCTATAGCGGCCACAGACCCGATGGAGCCGTTGCCGAGCCGATAATTCAGCATGTTTTTCTGCTTTGTAGCCGTGCCAGTCATTCCTGGGTAACGTTCTGTGATCGCCACCGCTGCATTCATCAGTGATCCATAAACACTGTCATTTGTCAATGCATGAAACACACGTGAGCATACGTAAAATAACACATTGATTAAACATGTGCATGTAGGCGATGCTCACAAAGTTGGATAACCTGTCTGTAGCGGCCACCTGTGTATAACGGTCACTTTCTTCGTCTCCCTTGGGTGGCCGCTATAGACAGGTTTGACTGTATTTCGGTGAAATTCGGGCTAACAGCCACACAGTGACGTTGCGAGTATTGCTGGGGCGCTACGATTGTTTTTTACACACGATCGAGTCTGGGCCCCGTTAATTGCGGCATTGATTCGAATCAATCGTAATTTCTCCCAGTCAATTGAGTTCAAGTCTATCTTACATGAAAGTTGCGATCGATATCTTTACTGCAACTAACTATTCGATAGACATGATAGATCGCTAATCTGTCAAATGTTGCGATTGGATACAGGAAATACTAAATAAGAAAAAAGATCAATCGCAAATTGTAGGTTGCCATGGAATTTGCAATTAGTCAGTCATTGATATCCACATTAGAGGAGATTTGACTCTTATACTATGTTAATCAATTTCAAGGTCAGTGGGAATTTACACAGGTAATGGGAAGAGATACAAAATTATGTTCATGAGGTATAGGCCTATACTTTTTGTGTCGGTGTTAAACCAGGGAAATTAATACAATTCAAGGTCAGTTTATATATCATATACGCTTGACCACAATTTGAGCTTGATCTTTATATTAACACAAGTATGGGTAATAAATGGCAATCAATTGAAAGCTTTAAATGTTATTTGAAACTGATTTTAATTGCCAGTGTTCACATGTGAAGATGATTTCCCACCGTAGTGTGTTTTGTTTTTTCACAGAGTGTTGACATAATGTTCTGTTTCACTGTGTTCTATCCAGCAAGGGGTACCCGTTTGCATGAGTTTTTCTTATTTCTCTTCCCCTCTTTTTTATACTTCTCGGTGTTTTACTCTTCTTCGACCGGCCCCCTCTACCGTCCTCGACCCTCTTCTTTCAATTAGCCCTATACTGAAAACAATGCATGAAACATAAAACTGAATTGTTATAGTGTCTTAGCGATACATTTTTTGTTGTATCCTTCCGATTTTAATCAGAATACTAGAATGGAAACGAACTAAGCACTGCATTGCTTTGAGGCAGGGTAATACTCTTATTGAAATTTGATTTATCGTTTGATTGAATTACAGAGTGTGACGCTCATAACCTTAAGAGGAATCACGTGTTTTAAAGCATGCTCATGCTGAACTGACCTGACTTTTGTCCAACTATACCAGCGTGGGATGGGGGAAGGGCGACTAATACGGCTCAATGTCAGATTTTGTGGTGAAACGTAGTCTTCTCCATTATGACTGGAGGGCCGATATAGGCAATAAAGAAGAGTCATCGTCGGCAATCAAATTTTTAGGGGGTCTCTGATTCGATTTCGCCTAAGTGGAAACATGTGGGTAGCAGCGTGCGTTCTCCATTTATGCAAGAAATTAAAATCCCCATTGCATCTGACAGTCATTTTTCAGGTTATGCAAGTTCAATGTTAGATACAATAAAAACAAAATGAATCTGCAGAATAGTGGGCCCGAGGGAGGGAAAGGGAATCCTGACATGCGTCCGGGCTTCCAAGAACAATCATATCAGCCAAAGTCACTTATGAAGCGATGACATCATTTCCTTGTAATTTAAACATTTGTAATTATGACAGTTTCAATTTATTTTTTATAGAATAATATGTTTAATTGCAATTACAACACATGATTGTGATATGTCGTTGTTGTTTTATAGAAAGAAAGAAAGATTGTGATATCAATTTCTATATCATGCAATATTCAATGAGAGCCCGCACGGGTTCTAAGATTCCGTAGGGATACGCTTTGAGCTGGTAAATTCTTCCCGACAAGCCATCAGCTTCTGGTTTGAAAAAAAGTGTGTTGTGCTACATCGTGTTTGTTCCTCTTCGTCAAAGCTTGCCTCACATAGCACAAAAGTAGAGACTATAGTGGATTTACATTGACTTAAAAAGAAAATATCAAAGGGATTCATACAATGGTAAATGCTAACAATTTCGGGCGGTCTTACGCGAGTAATTGCTGTTTAGCAGTCTCTGCTGTCATGGCTCTTGTCTTATGTCAAATGTGGCATTTCAATAACAGCAGCAACAACAACAACAAAAATGAGGGGAAGGACGATAAATTTGTTATGTTTAGTATTAAGGTATAGGCAGTAGATATGATTACTGCGTCCAACACATTCTATTACATCACTATAGATGATTAAGACCTTCAACATTGAAGGTAACAATCAATTTATTAAAAAAATATAATATTCTGGTCTTTCACATGACATTAAGGGTTTCTTTCATTCTCCATAATTATGTAGACAAATAAATTAGGCAAATTGTATGTAAATTATCCTTTTTGTGCAATTTGACTTTTTCCCCTCTTTACATGCTTATGCATACTACAAGCTCTGGTTTTTAGCAGTCCCCTCCATTTCCAACAATTTCGTTTCTGAGTTTACTATAATGATATAACATTTATTTGTGTTTTTAACAATTCACCTGTGTCTTTATTAAACCTTATTATGTTCATCACATTGTTGTAATGATTTCGTGACATTATTTGTATACGCGAACATTTTCATTGTATTCCTAATCAATTTGTTGCAAATTTCAATACAATTTCAATTCAATTTAAGTTGAATAAATCAACTTAAACTTGAACTTGACAACTTGAAATATATAGACAAATGTTGTTGCAAAATACATGTTGTCGCTCTCTCTCTCTCTCTCTCTCTCTCTCTTTCTCTATCTATCTATCTATCTATCTATCTATCTATCTATATATCTATCTATCTTTATCAATCTCTGTAAAATTCTGATAGGTATAAGTAATAACGCCTACCATTCCGATCCCAGGATGTAAGTGTACATTTTCGTTGTCAGAAATTATTAATATCGTTGTTCAAGAGCAACAGGACACAAAGACAAATTTCAATCTTTCCAGATATTGCTAGTGAAAACTTGTCTATAAGGGCATGACAATATAAAGACTTTCCCCAATGGTATAAATTTTTCACAAAACTCTGAATAAGCGATCAGACGGTAACCTAATACCGTGGCCTTTACCGCCTGCGTGCCGGACACAATAGGCTGGATACACCGTGCCGATCGCCCCTCGGTCTCCCCAAATTGTTTCTGGTTTAAATTTCAAATTATCGCCTGTCGATCTTGCTGGAAAATGCTGAGAAATTTCACTTCAAGGGCGTTCCTGAAATACAGTGCATGCCAACGCTGTTTGACAGCCTTCATTTCGCTCTGTAATATTGATAGTTCTTTCTTTTTTAATGAACACACATAGCTTCATCTATAGAAACTTCCTGGCGATACATTTGCAGCACCCTTCAACGCCTTTGCTTTGCCTTCTGAAGTACATGTACTCTAATTTTGATGCAAATAACCTTGAGCTACGTGACAAATGGTAGCGATGCAGGTTGCGCTGTTGAGGTTTGTTTGAGCTCACTGCGTGTTCTGATATGGGGGGAAAAATGAAGGGACATCTATGACGTCATTGAAATTGATTTCGTTTCACTTATTTCGCATTCAAGTCCTCCTTTTTGTCAAACGATGATCAAATGCTGTATTTGCCTATAACTGTTTTGTGTTGGTTTAGGGCCACTGTCTCTGCATTATCACTTCTCGAAGTTTGCATATTTGGCCACTTCTTTTCCCATTGTCTGCATAATTGCTCAGTCAAGATTGTGATAAGATATTGCTTCGTGTCTCCATTCTGCATGCTCCCATTATGAAAATAACCGCCTTGCTACTTCGCAACGACAGTATAGAGCATGTTAGACGCAGAAATGACAATAAATTGTATACGGCTAATATAGACGATAACATATTGTATACTCAGTTAATATAGACGATAATGATTTTATATAATCCATATCCTCAGTTAATAATTAGAACCGAGCTGTATACACCAGTGGATAGTGGGTGTGGATATACACAATTAGGGCCTACACAACTCTATACATTTCTTGGATCGTAAGGGTGTATGAGTGATCTTTAAAGAATAAGTCCACCTTCATAGATATGTGGATTGAGTGAAAGCAGCAACATTAATAGAACACATCAGCAAGAGTTTGAGGAAAATCGGACAATCCCTTTAAAAGTTATGAATTTTGGAAGTTTCTGCTTAGTCACTGCTGGATAATAAGACTATTACAGCTTGTGATGTCACATGACCTGCGTAGAACGATATGAAGAAAATATAAAGAAAATTCGAGATATTTTCACTTTTCTCGCATAATAAAATAACACTTGACTTCCCTCTTTCAGAAGGCAAGGGGGAATGATATTACCCGTATTATACGTCAGTGACGAGTCGAGAAAATGTGCAATTTTTTCAAAAAGTAAAATTTTGTGAAA
Organism: Diadema antillarum; assembly: GCF_040938485.1. Lineage (NCBI taxonomy): Eukaryota > Metazoa > Echinodermata > Echinoidea > Diadematoida > Diadematidae > Diadema > Diadema antillarum. The sequence goes on along the minus strand of NW_027271001.1, from coordinate 3,186,775 downwards.
TTCTCTTCATATTTTCCTTATATCGTTGTACGGATGTGATATCGTACACCGTTAACAGTCTATGAAGCAGAACTTGTTTGCACCATATCGCTGAATACAGTTAATGGAAACTTAGAGCTATATTGAAAATGGGGCAAGGGTCAAAGAAATGTGAATAACGCGAGAGATTTGATATCAATAAATCTTTTAGACATAGCTGGTTCGATGATTTCTGAAGACAACAACAACAAAAACGTTTTTATTAACAGTTATATCTGTCAATTACAGGCGAATCGGATGGGATACCTTGGGCACATCGTTGAAGACGTTAGTTGGGGAAAAACTTTCGTATAGAAAATTCTAATTTACTAACATTCGTCATTCTTCTAAACCAAATTAATAAGGTATATTACTTAAGCAGCGTCCCTGTCACGTCAGTGCGTTTTAACGCCATCTCAAATGACCATTGAGCATCTCCGTGGTCAAGGCGCTACACGCTGCCGGTGTGGTTAATATTTCACTTATCTGTAGCCAGAATTACACGAAATAAAGGATTTAAAAGGTTTGCCTGTCTGTCGGTGTGTTTCCTCACTATATACAGAACAACTCCCCTCATAAACGGTCTTTGTTCCAGCTGGAAGTTCCATTTGGTTTGTGCTTGTGGGACTATAACGCCTGCATACCGATTACATAGTTACCAAAATTTGAACCAATATTTGACCAGACATAAATTATTAATGAAGTCATCACGTTTGTTTCATGGTTGATAAACAGTTCTTTTGTTCAGTATCAGTAGTGTGTTCAGCCTTATGAATTGCATCATGACACCAGTAACATATAGGGCCTACAGTGCACTCTCATTATAACGAACACGGTTATGGTGAAATTTCGGATACAACGAAGTAAATATTCAGGCCGCATCATTTGCCACTCTAAGTTTTTTACTGTTTATTATTTTGTTTGGTTACAGCGAAATTTCGATGTAACGAAAGAAAACTGCCAGTCCCGAGGACTTTTGTTATAACGGGAGTCCACCGTATATGCAAATATAATTGTTTCGGAGTCGTGACGGAGTAAGAAGGGCTGCTAGCAAGCTTTCTACCCTTTTACAGGTCTTCTTCAAATCCAAGGGCTTGGGATGTAAACAAGAGGCAACCAATTTGCAAACACTTGAACAGAATAAGGCAAAAACAAGGTGAAATAAAAGAAAGCCAAAAGAAAGCCAAAGGGGAAAAATAAACAACAACATGACAAATGGTAACATTCACTATATACAACAGAACGACAATGTTATTATTATGACATACATTGGCATGCACGGCAGCGAACCAAATGTTTGAGATCCTCAATGTGAGTTGTTGAGCTGCATGTCGTGTCATTGCTGTTAGCCTGTTACCGAGGTTGGCGATGTCGATGTCGTTGCAGTTGCTGTTCTCTGATTGTAATCGTGCTGTTGTTGCTGTCGTTGCTGAAGTAGTGATTGCTTGTCAGGGGCGGATCCAGGAATTGCGTTAAGAGGGGGCTTGTTTGCAAAATGAAAGGGGGGGGGGGCGCACGCACCCCTCCCCCATTTTTTCCTTTTTATTTCTTTTGTTTCAACAAAAAAAAAATAAGGGGGGGGGGTAGTGCTGTTAGTGTTGTGTCCCAATCTGATGGTCTGGTTGGTGAACATTCTGCCGTCAATCTGAGGAAATTGTAGAGAGTTTCAACAAACGTGGTGCCACAACCAAGTGAATTACGAGAGAGGTGCGAGCATCATACATATCAGTAATAACGTGCTCTCGCCATGTGCTAACTGTAAATAGAAATTTTGAATATTTATGATATTGATTTTTTTTTTTGGGGGGGGGGGGTTGCGGGGTAATCCACATTTCACAAACTCCACGTTTCATCATATAGATCACTCTTTTCCATCGCTATATTTGTAATTACTTTTTGTCACCATTGAAAAGGATGTATTATTTCTATCGCTCTTGCATATATTTGGTATTAAACCTTGTGATTTGTATTCCTTACAAATTGTTAACAATTATGTTTTATCAAATGTTTACTTTGTATTTGTATCAATTTTTTTTTTTTTTTTTTGGGGGGGGGGGATGGAAATGAAGCACACTTGAATTGAATTGAAAGGAACGCCATGGATCATGTATATAAACATTCCGGCGGCCATCACCCCTACCCTTTTCCCCCTATATAAAATAGACTTTCTCATCCCGTCTGAGCTAATGTTTCCTCTGAATATTTGCGCACTTTTCATCCCAGTGATCTCTGTTTTAACGACCACTACAAATTCACAATGTCGAAAACACATCGCAACTTTCCAGGCATGGAGGGTTCATGTTCCAGGTATATAACTGAAAAGTATCCTTCTTTAAACCGTCTGATCAGCTCCATTTATCAACTGGCATGTTGATAGGCCTCCCATCAGCCTCCCAGACCCTGATAATGACAAATACAGCACCGCATTTCAGATGTAAGGACATGTCATGACCGCTGGGCTGTGCCTGGCGAGTGTTCCACTGAAAGTACTTTTTTTTTTTTTTTTGCTAGAGTTAAACCAGAACCTCCCGAGATACCAACGAGACAAAAGCAACGAAAATTCAAACAAAGAAGGAAAAAGCAAAGCAAACAAACAAGCAAGTGCGAGTCTGTAGTACTTGAATCTAATTGGCTGGCGGGGGGAGATATGCAGCTATGAATGCTGTTCTATTTCTTTAACCCGTTCTTTGCCAATGAGTCAAATGTGCAAAAAATTTCACACATAAGCCAATGGACAAGAAATAAACGTGCCACACAAAGGGTTAATCGCTGAATTTCTATGTATATACTGAGTAACCCTTTCTGAGTCAGGAGCTTTGGAATATGTGTCCAATGCTACTTATTCTTCTATGCCACAGCCGTACTCAAAGCACACAAAAGGTTAAATAAACATGGACTTGGAGTGGAGTTTTATCTATTTTTTTTGTACATCCTGATATGGCATCACTTTAGGATAGAATTACAATGTATATGCAACAAGTTGTGAAAATCAAGTAGTTTCTCATTAACTCTTCTGCTTCCAGGGACTTGGGGTAATGTGAACAATCCTATGGGGTTTTCTTTGCTAATGGGCATTCAAAACACACAGAGGGTTCATTGAGCCTCTTCGATAGACGTGAGGAGACATTAAAGGATAATGTTCTTGGTTGAATCGATGTTCCTTCTGCCACTTGGTGAGGTGATCGCATTTGCGGGGCGAGTAACAATGCATCCACATGTCAAAGAGATCGTCGAGGAAAACTAGTAGAAAAGAGAGAAAAAGGATGCAATGATCGGGCCGAATGTCATCAACAGATGAACAGTTAATGAGTCAGGCAAGTTACACTTCATGAACACGTGAGAAGAAAAGCTTTTGCAGCCTCCAAACCAGTTGGAAAAAGATCTAAAAACATGCTCTTCTTATCTTAGCAGGCAACTTTGGAAATTTCTCGGGAGTGGATGAGGGAAGGAGAAGGAATATAAATAACAGAACATGGCAACGTTACTTCTAAACTCATTAGCAGCAAGTTGTCTGATTATTTTCGTCCAGACCTGCTGATTTCATATCATTATAGAATCCGGCACTTCAAAGGATGGTACAGTATTGGTGGAGATGGGAATTGGGCTTTAACTTTTTGCGAGATACCAAGAAAACGCTTAAGATATAGTACAGAGCATTTTAAGAGGAACTCAAAGTTTATTTGATGAAAATCGGGTTTGGAATGACTGAAACATCCAAAAACAAAGTAAAACAAAGCGATCGTAATAAAGTGTGGGTCCCACACTTTATTAGAATCGCTCTTTTTTGGATATCTCAGCCATTTCAAAACCAATTTTCATCAAACAAACGTTGAATTCCTCATAGAATTACATGCTCTGTCATATTTCATAAGAGGTTTCTCATTATCTCACAAAAAAAAAATAGAAATGATAGAAACCTAAAATTAGGTCTCAACTAAAACTATACGATCCCTTTAATGTGGGCACTGTTAAACTGCCCAATTATCTTCAAAATAAGACATTATCTTCGTAATGTTATCATTATTGCACTTTCGGACCTTCGTTCTTTCGTTGGGAATTATAATCAGTATTCTATCAAAGTTCGAGCAATACTGCGCGATGTCTGGTTATTCACTCATCCGACAATGTCCGAGAGAATGAGGATAATATTATACAAATATCGACTGCTGCAGAGGGAGATGGTAAAACTATTTGCACCGAGGTGATTTCTCAACAGTGCTATGTCCCGAGACGAAGTCGAGGGACATGGCACTGTTGAGAAATCACCGAGGTCAAATTGTTTTACCATGGCCCCAAAGAAAGCAGTCGATATTTGTTTTATATCCCTCTCGAGCATTTTACTAGAGTGATGATGGTTCCCTTTTGGAAAAATGTGCAGGTTCCTGAACGATAAATCTAACGTTAGGCCGTAGCAGTGTAGCAGCAGTGCGTGCAGCGCGTAGCGAACGACACCGTTGGTTCCTACACACGAGCTACACTAACCGTTACAGTGTGCAAAACAGTGTGGCTGAGAGCAAATTTGTCCGACAAGTTGTCGGACAAAAATGCTTCATGAAATGCCCCCCAGGACTACGTTAGAAGTAGGTCTAAAGCGGCTTGGTTACCCACATCATCTTCAAAATCGCTTTTAGTTTATTCCTAATTCGTACCTGATCTGATATGGTGTCCTTCTGCTGCAATCATTCCTCCGTTACTTGAAGCGCAGTCACTTTGTCAATAATGAGCTGAACTGCATTGATCACACTAACGAATAACACACACACGCCATAAATCGCACCACAGATTTCTGTAATGCCGTCGCGCAATTCCAAAGCGCTGCTAGCGCTAGCTACAAGCCACGCACAGGACTGTCGCTCAAAAGTATCGCTACTACGCGCACTGCGTACATTCTTAAGTGAGAAATGTCGATATCGATCGCACGATCACGATTGGGTGCAGATCGTGGATTCCCAAAAGTACTATATCCCGCTGGCTAGTAACCAATTGCACCGCATCCAGCTGCTCGTAGCTAGCTAGTAAAACTACACCATGTTCGTGCTCTGTACAATCCTATGGCAAGAAGCTTTACATGAGGGATATAATACTGTATGTATATCCTACACACTAATACGCGCAAACATGAATGTGTGAAGTTGTGTGCATGCATGTGTGTATATAATGAAGGTAGGTGTTATCATTTCATGCATGTGTTTGTAGGTGCAGCTGTACACGTACGATACTTTTGTAATATTATTGTTTGCATTTCACTTTTTCACCTGTTTGTATACAAATTGATTATGCTACTTTGCAATTATTTTATATTATTTGGATATGGAAACAAATAAATGAAATGAAATTAATGTATAATAACGTATGCACCAAAACGTATTTTGTACATTTCTATTTTATCTTTCTTCAATATATGGAAACTAATTCATGTTGGTTTGGAATGGAATACATGAATGAAGTAGAACCAACACGTATGCGAAATAGTTCATTGCAAAGTGACCCTATAATGTAACAATGATGTGACTGCAAGACTGTGTATGTAAAGTGTGTATGTGCGCATGCGTGTGCGTGTGTTGTGTGTGTGTGTGTGTGCGTGCGTGCGTGTGTGCGTGTGTGTGTGAGTGTGCAGATTAAAGCGTGTCCTTCACTGTCTTTCATTCGTCCATTTCATGAAATGTGATACAAAACATTTACTTTGATGGCAAAGAGTGAATCTAAAGCCAACCAACAAGTAACAATAGAGCAGAGCATGTCTAACTTGCTCGTAAATGAAATAAATGCGTGGGTGTATTATCGTGGCTTACGACCTACTGCGTGTTTCCTTGACAGGGTTTAAACAGGGAGATGGTTTTAATTCTCCAAGAAGTCAATCTAAAGCATCAGAGGTGCTTTTAATCGATGGCTTCACGTCAGCTCCAATGCTTAATGCGATCTCTGTTCCATTGTCCACTTTTGTTCTCAACGAGTCTTCGAGGCATTTACGAGCTCCAGAGCTTTTAGTCTTTGATATTGCAGCGGAAGAAAACAATATTTCAATAGAATTTACAGCCTCTTTTTCAGAGAAATTCATAAAACATTTACCAAAGGAAGAAAATGATTGAGGCATAACTGACATGAAACTGGCAGCCCACGATCAAGTCTTTGAATTACTGTCAGATTACCGCCATAATTTTCGACGAACTAACAGCCGCGAAGATCCTCTCAGAATTAGATTTAAAGGAGACAAGTGAATTTGGAATATATCAGAAGTTGTTTTGCTTTAGTTCGTAGTCACAGTATTTACGCAAACATGATTTGTTTTCATTATTATTTTTCTTTAAAGTCGTGCACAGATGACAATTTTCTTCTGGAGAGTGTAATCATGACCTTGGTGAACAGATTAGTGAACATTTGGACGAAAGAGAGCAAAATATTGAAGAAAGGACACTTAAAGTGAGCTTAGATGTTTTCTGGTACCTCGAAAATGGTAGTTACGGCCACGTGATTATGACATCACATGTCTTTTGTTTTCCTTCTTTTTCGCACTTGAGGAGAAAGTTCTTATTTTCCTGACAGCTTTTTTCTTTATACCTCTACAAAACTTTTATAACCGATGATTATGACACTACGCATGTCAGCGAGTTATTTTTTTTTTAAATAGCCTCTTCAGTGTTGCCAATGCTCTACCAGAGGACCCTGCCATTATTACCCTAGGCGATGCCAGGTACCCATTTATACACCTGGGTGAGAGGGACATGGTGGGTAAAACATCTTGTCCAAGGAAGTAAAC